>NC_045765.1:92119872-92429755 GCF_008692025.1 Phocoena sinus | reverse complement strand
AAATTTAAAAGATGGGAGAACAATCTCCCTGTTAGAGGAACAAGCTTCTTCTGGCTTCCAAAGCCCCAAAAGACTGTCCGGTATAGGTATTACCATCTGATGGGGTGAAGATCCCAACAGGTTTTTCAACACCCATTTGCCTTTACTGGTTTTTAGACCCTTCTTACCTTTCCCAGCTGCTTGGGAGCCTCTGGCTCTGTGCCTGACTGCTTAGTAGATACAGTAACTGTGGGCATCCCCGGCACTGTCCTGAGGGCCTAGTGGGCAGGTTCCCAGGAAGAGTTTCTCAGGTGTGTCAAACCCTTGTGAGTCCACGTTTCAGATCTGTCTGAGATATATCCAAGCAACTGTATATTGCCTTTGTTCATAAATTATATGGACTTACAAAGAGAAGTCTTCTAGAATCCCAATTCTCACTGGGAAAAATGTGCAAGGATTTATAGAATCTGTTTTATACTGGATTTACTACCATACTACATTCTCTTTACTACACTCAGTCTTAGAACTTAACTGTAGGACTGCTCTTTCTGGTTTTTCTTCTACCTTTCCCCTTTGCTTTAGACTAGTGGGCAGTATAGCCCAGTGTTTAAGGATATGTTGGTGGTCCTGAGCATGCGCCCTGCAGACCTGCAGCTACAGGCCTACAACCACGGCTGAAGATGCTGTGATCTGAAACCCAGATCTGTGCTTGCTTTGATGCATACTTCCCACTGGCTGCTTCTGGTCAATGACTGAACACAGCAGGGAGACAAAGGGAGGCCCAGTCTTAGGAGACAGGGGCTCCTCTGATGGCAACTTTGGCCTGAGGACCCTGACAGTCCTGGCAAACCTTCCTTGGACTGTCCTGTGTCTAAGTCACTTCCATGTGACCCATTTCCTCTCTTCTCTACTTCTGTAGTGAGTGACCTGTATAGTGGTCTGACATCTCTCCCATCCTTTCCTGACTTTTTCTCCCTTCCTCCATAGGCATCTCCCTATATAAAATCTTTGCACTTTTAATCTTATTTTGGTGTGTGCTTCTGGGAGCTCTTGAACTAACTCAGCCATGGATTCAAATAAGCTGGGTTCGAACCTGGGCTTGGCATTTACTGGCTGCAGGGCCTGTGTCATTTACTTAACCTCTATGTTCTGTAGTTTAGGCATACATAATACAGGAATAATAATGGTTATCTACTACATGGGGTCATAAGGAATAACAAAATTATAAAAAAAATACATGCTAGCTATTATCATGCTCTCCTGTCCATAACACAGGTTACTATATGGAAATCTAGGTGAGAAAAATCCTATATGAGCTGTTAAAGTTGTTTTCCAACTCATCTTTTTAGGTACCTCTTCAATTCATTCTTAATGCAAAAAAAAAAAAAAAGAAAGAAAAGGAACTATGAGGAGGTTGAGGAATGAAAGTAGAAAGTGGGAACAATATTCTTGCTTTCCATATATTGTCAGCTCAGTAATTAACATAGCAAAAATTTCCACATGCACAGTTTAAAAGACTCATTTTACTGTATTCTTGTTAACATGAATAACAAGAGGCAATAAATTATAGAAATCAGTGGGACATCATTGAAGGCTGGGGATAGGCTGCATGTAAATGAGATGTGTGAAGGGCAAGAGGAAATGAGAAGCAGATAACAAAGGGTAACCGATTTCTTGTGCATAATCACATTTCTAAGTGATAGTTACCAGATGTACTTGTAAAAATTTAATTTAAAAAATTATTTTCAGAATGGAATTTTAGTATGGATGCAATATCTTGGAACAGGTATCCTGGAATGCTATCACATGATCCAACTCTATATTATACTTCATACTTTTTTAAAGCATTTTCATGCAAATAATCTTAAATAATTCTCACAGCCACATGAGAGGTATAGAACAAATATTAACAATCCTGTTTTTTATTGTGGTAAATAAATAGATGAGCCTATAATGACCCTTTAGGGGTACTTTGCTCATTCCTTATTTATAGTTTAGTGGGATTCTAGATCTGGTTAGGAATTGGATAAATTCAGTCTCATTCAGAATTTCTAGATCCATTCGCATCTCTTCAGTACTGCATCAATTTGATCTTACATGGAAACTCTGAGACTTTCTAAGTTGTGTGGAACAGAAACCACCTTGGGCTCTGTCAACAAATCTGGATTCTGTAAGTTGGGTGTTTTCTGGCGCATTTTTTAAAAGATACTTGATGCAGTGACAAATATGGTTTCCAAACAATTATTGAGATTTTACTCAACCAGCCTTCCGAAAATCTATAGCTGTTTGATCTGTCACATTGTTCCAACCAGGAGTCTCTCCAAGAACAAGCAGTAAGTGAACCATATGAATTTTAGCTCCCCACCCCCAAGTCAACAAAAATGTGTTTGATTACATAGCTGAGGGTTTTGAGAGAGGAAGGCTAGCGCACATATAGCAGATGTGGGCCCTACTGGATCCTGCTGTACATCTGCCTTGAAAATGGGCTGCCATGGGCTCTTATTTACATAAGATAGTCTGTTTCCCTGGTGTTTGTGACTCTAAAGCAAAATTTCTCTAAGGCTTTTGAAATAAACTCATGGTCCTATTTTATTCTTCCTATTCTCTGACTTTTGGTAAAATAAAGACATGAAGTAAGATAAAGAATGGGGATTACCCTGGTGGTGCGGTGGTTAAGAATCCGCCTGCCAATGCAGGAGACACGGGTTCGATCCCTGATGCAGGAAGATCCCACATGCCGTGGAGCAACTAAGCCCGTGTGCCACAACTGCTGAGCCCGTGTGCCACAGCTACTGAAGCCCATGCACCTAGAGCCCGTGCTCCACAAAAAGAGAAACCACTGTAATTAGAAGCCCACACACCACAACAAAGAGTAGCCCCCGCTCGACGCAACTAGAGAAAGCCTGTGCGCAACAACGAAGACCCAACGCGGCCATAAATAAATAAATAAATTAATTAATTAATTTAAAAGAAAAAAGGAATGAATGCCTGATAAAGAAATGCCACAAAATTACAGGCCATTAGTTTGTTTTTTAATTTTATTGTTTAATTTTCTGTTAAAGATACCCATCTTTTACTTTGGCCAGCCAGTTGTGGAAGGAAGTGAAAAAAAAGGTATTGACTCAGAACAGACTGGTATTTTCTTGAACTTGCCCTAGAGATGATCAGGATAACTGTTGGTTTACTCTTTCTCCTTCTGAAAGACTGATCTCATAAGTGATAAAAGTAAGCACTTTAGATGATTAACCTGGCCTGCCTCTATTTCTCCTAGCAGAAGAAGCATTAGTGTGTATAAAAAAGACTTAAGATTCTTGGTAAAATGTAAATTCCTGGGTCCCACCTTCAGAAATTCTGATTCAGTGTATTCTGGCAGCACCCAAGAATCTGCATTTACTAAGGATCCTAGGTGATTCTGATGCTAGAAAGCTGGGTTACCCTTTGAGAAAAACTGCTTTAATAGGTGTTTTATTTTTTTTTTAATCACAACTTTGCAATTGAATCGTCTTTCCCAAAGGACTGCTTTGGCTGTATGTTTGTAGCCAGTTGAAGGTTTGATAAGAACAGCTGAAGAGTCCTGAATAGTGTTTAATTGTAGGAAAGCTAATTAACCTCTCAAAGGACAGATGATAAATTACAAATTATAAACTATTTTATAGCCACAGATCAAATGGACAGCACAATGAGGTTTAAGCATTTAACTTGATTAACATACTTCAGAACCCATTGAATCTGTCATTTTTCTTTTCCATTCCATTCCTTCTTCCTTGATCTTCATTTCCTCTTTTTACATATGTTCTTAAAATCCTTTTTCAGTAGGTTTTCTCTGTATGTTTCTTCCTCATCTTTTCTCTCATTTTCTGTTGAACTCCTCCACCTTTTTTTTTAATACTTCCATCAAGTTATTTTTTTTTTTTTTTTTTTTTTTTTTTTTTTTTGCTGTACGCGGGCCTCTCACTGCTGTGGCCTCGTTGCGGAGCACAGGCTCCGGACGCACAGGCCCAGCGGCCATGGCTCACGGGCCCAGCCGCTCCGCAGCATGTGGGATCTTTCCGGACCGGGACACGAACCCTTGTCCCCTACATCGGCAGGTGGACTCTCAACCACTGCGCCACCAGGGAAGCCTCCATCAAGTTATTTTTATACCCCACTAAATCTATTGCTGTTTCTTTTTTTTTTTCTTCCTCTCCCCCATCTCCAATAGGCATCTTTCTGCCCTATATCCACACTGTCTACTGAAATGACCTCTTCCTGATAATATTCCAACTGAGTAATATTACTGTTCAGAATAACATTATTGATGACCATAAGTTCTATGGAAGTGCTTTGAAAATTAGTGTGAATATTTATTAAGCTAAAACAAAGACTTGTTTGGGGTTGAAAAATTGGCAAAAATGAGGTTTGAGAACAAATTCAAGATTACCTTCACAAAGAGACGAGTACACATGTGATAAGGCTACAGCAAAATGGGGCTCTCCGTGCTCTTCCTTGAGGAACATCAGGGTTAGACAGTCAGTGCACTCCTGTGGAGGAAGGCAGCAGCAGACCAGAGGACCTCAGAGCTCTTATACCATTGGGAGAAGCACAGGGAAGAACACAGTGGCACTCGGAAAAATCAGGAAAATTCTTGATCTGAAGAGAATTTCAGAAAATTCTCCCTAAAAGATTTCAAGAAAATTCTTGTTCTTACATTTTTACATATTGTTTAGTCCTAGTTATTGCAACAATATTGATATACAGAAGCCCAGATCTACCTGTAGACTCCATTGATTATTAGGCTGTCCTATCTTGTACTATTTACTTACCCCCAAAATAATTCATAAAATAGAAGCAGGATAAATGCTTAGTTGTTCACTCTACCAATTTTCAGAACGATGAGTGGATATCCTAATTACCTTCAATGATAATCTATGTGTTTAAAAATATTATAAACTTATAAAACTTCATTTATTTAACATAGTTCTGTATATTACAGTTTTATTATTATCATTATTATTTTTTTTTACTAAAACAGGTCCATCTTTGGATAGTGAGAGCCTGTCTGCAGGTTGGCTCCTGTGTCTTTTGACACAGTAGTCTTTGTTTTCTGTCAAAACAGGATATCTCAGACATCTCTTATGTATTATCTGATCTACCTGAAATTATTTGTCTAAGAAGCTTTGGTTCCTTTCAGTAAGGAAAATATAGTTATAAATTCCATAATCTGGAAGTTTCCTGGTATCTTAATCTTTAAGAGAATTCAAAAGAATAACTGAGAAGAAGGTACAATATGATCAGAGGACTGTAGTTTGTATAAGTACTTTAAGAAGACAACAAAGCTTGAGAACTCAATAATTTAAAAGTATCTGTAAGTTAACTGTAATGTTTCATTCTAACTTTACTTTTTCCTTGTATTTGACCTTTGACCTCATTTTGCAGACATCTATCATCTATTTTTCTTGTTAGCTCTCCTAGGTATTAACTTTATTAACTGAAAGATAAAATTGCTGCCATACGTGAATTGGACAAACATTCTCAACCTGTGTTTCTTTCTTAGCTGGTTTATCATTTTGCTGAGCAACATGGAAATGTATATTTAAGCTGAAGATCTGGCTCATTTAATCATCTACTAACATCGTCTACCTTCTAAGTAGTAAAGCCCTTGTTAATGAAACTGATGGGTAGTGAAAAAACATCTAATGAGTTCTTCAATTTTGCATTAGCAAAGAGGAATATAGAGAACAAGGTGTCTTGAAGCTATAAGACCTAAAAGAAGTTCGTATTTTTTATCGTAAAGAAATAGAAATCCAAAGAGTCAGGTAATTTCCTCAGTGTCACATAGTTAGTATAAGGAAAAATTATTAAATCTGACCTTCAATGAAATGCATTTCCCCCCTTGTATATCAAAGGTTACTTTGCTTGGGGAAAAACAGATGAGTATTCAACTTTATTTTAAAATATGCTTAAGTAAAGCATATTTTATGGAAATAAAATAAGTATGTAAGAGCTTAGCTGAAGTAAGTAATTAAAATCTACAGGGAAACAAAACATACTTTAATTATTCTCATGAATTTCCTTTTAGAGGAGTGTTTAGGAAAGAGCAATATGGCTGAAAAAATGTTCATGTGATAATCAAAAATGTATCCATTTGCAAATGAGACTTCATAAGTCAGTTTCTCACTTTTTGGAAGGTTTATTTTATAGTATGTATCTTTTCTGAAGGTGATTTATAAATTTCCTTATAGTGCAATTCCATTTGGTGTACAAAATTTGAAAAGGAAAAAAATGAATCTAATTTTTTTCCCAAGGACACATAGTCCACATTTCTGTTGGCAGAAAGCAGACTGAGCATATTAGAAAGACTGGTAATTTTCATAACGAGTGCTTAACCACCTATACATGTTTCTCCAATTTTTAAAAACATGTTGCTGTCTTAAACATTTGCATAGATATGTCATTATTATCCTTTTACTAAGATGTAATACATGGTGACCTTTAAATTTTGTGGAATAAATATTAAGGTAAAGATAAATAATAAATACTGTGCCAAATAATACAGGAGATACCCTGGTAATAGTCCCTAGCCCAGAGGACTGCTAAGAATAAAAATACCTAATAAGAGGTTGTGGTAGAAATGTGGCCTCACATTCTTTGCATCAAGGTAGAGTCTGTTTCTCTGATCTTTGAATGGAAACTGACCCTGTGACTTTCTTTGAGCAACAGAATGAGAGAGATGGAAGTGACATTGTGCAGCTTCTGCCTTTGTGCTCTTGGAACGCTGCCCTGAGACCGTCATGTAAAGAAGCTGGCTTTACTGATTGTAGGATGAGGTGCCCCATGGCAGAGAGCAAAGGTTCCCCCGCTGGTGGGAAGCGCGAACTGCCAGACATGAACTGAAAACAAGTTCTGCTGTAACAAAACCCTAATTGGGTTTAATATTTGGGATCAGGTGGCAGATGGAGGCAAGGAGACTGTAGGTAGAGGCTAGAAAAGTTGAGAAGTCACTGTTGGAAGCTATATCACATGTGGCTGAACAGTTTTCAAAACATTCGCTTGCTGTAATTCAAAAGATAGATATTGCTCTAAATACCCATATGGCTCTGACTAAGAAGGTCTCTAGACAGGTAGTGAAAGTGCCCATTTGCTTCTCCTAACTGTGTATGATTTAGTATGGGAAACTAGAGAGGCACTAAAGAAGAAACAGTCTGATTAGAAAGCAAATTTTCGAAGAAGAATAGAAGGTGGTGTGGGATTGCTAGATTGTAAATATTGGTACTGAACTGAAACGAGTTGAACTTGCCCTTTAGGGACAGAGGCACTTAAAAAAGAAAAGCAGCCTCTGGACAGAAAGTAGGCCGTGAGAACTACTTAAACATGGGCTATAGAAAACTGTCTTTGAGGGCTTCCCTAGTGGCGCAGTGGTTGAGAGTCCGCCTGCCGATGCAGGGGACGCGGGTTCGTGCCCCGGTCCGGGAAGATCCCACATGCCGCGGAGCGGCTAGGCCCGTGAGCCATGGCTGCTGAGCCTGTGCGTCCGGAGCCTGTGCTCTGCAACGGGAGAGGCCACAACAGTGAGAGGCCCGCGTATCACAAAAAAAAAAAAAAAAAAAGTTAAAGAAAAGTGACTTTGAGAGCAGAACCAAGAATTTAGGAGAACAATGGATTTGGGAACCATTCTTAGGGTGTACTTATGTGTTGTGATGAAGGAACATCCTGTGCCTCCGGTGTTAGGGTAACTGGTCATAAGTGATGGGCTGCATTTCAGAATTACTCTGAGCCAGTAAATTCTATGTGTTTCCCGTTCTTTCTAGCAAGTTTATATGTTCACATTATTTCTATTGAGATTTTTCTGTCCCCATGTTACCAAGGTATGTTAGCTGAATGGAAGGGTATGGGTATGAGTGTGTGTGTGTGTGTGTGTGTGTGTGTGTGTGTGTGTGTGTGTGGTGGTAGTGGTGGTACATCACTATTTTTAGCTTACAGATCTCTGGACAAGTTACAGATAATCAGATGTTGGATTTTGAACCCAGTGCTATTTATGGGTAAGACTGGTAGGGTCCTTGAGAAAAGGTAAATGTATTTCGTATGGGAGGATTGTAAATAATTATGTCCAGATGATGGATTGTGGTAGATTTAATATGGCCATAAATTCTTTGTAGCTTCTCCCATCAAGAAGTAGAGTCTCCTTTAACATTCCTTGAATCACAGCTGGCTTTGTGATTCACTGAGCCTAAGAAAATGTAGATGAAGTGATGTGTGATCTCTGAAGTCTAGGACTCAAGAGATCTTGCAGCTTTCTTCTTTGCCCTCTTTTGCTCTGAGTCCGTGACATCACTAAGTCAGCCTTGCTAGAGCAGGATAAAAGGACTGTTGGAGAAAACAAAGACACACCAGCTGGCAGCAGCACACACTGCCAGACACGAGTGGGACCATTTGGGACCTTCCCGCTGAGTGCAGACACTTTGAGAACAGGCAAAGTCAGCAGAGTACCTCCCAGCCAGTACTCAAAAAGATGAGAAATAATAAATTGTGGTCGGGGCTTCCTTGGTGGAGCAGTGGTTGGGAGTCCGCCTGCCGATGCAGGGGACGCGGGTTCGTGCCCCGGTCCGGGAGGATCCCACATGCCGCGAAGCGGCTGGGCCCGTAAGCCATGGCCGCTGAGGCTGCATGTCCGGAGCCCGTGCTCCACAACGAGAGAGGCCACAGCAGTGAGAGGCCCGCGTACCGCAAAAAAATAAAAATAAAAAAATAAATTGTGGTGGTTGTTATCCACTAAGGTTTGAGGGGAGTTTGTCACAAGCTGGTCTTTACTGGGAACAAGATGCAATTTTCCATAAAAGAGAAGAAAACATATTTTATGTAAGGAAGGACCACAGTCAGATAAGGAGAAATAAATGTTCATGAATGTGTTATCTGAGATTTGTACTAAAAGATGTGTCTGAATGATGAATTGAAGACGCGTTGTAGAAGACCTTTAGAGCCAGGATGTGGTATTTAGACTCTGAACTCAGTGTGGAGCTGGTCTTGTTTGCTTAGGGGAGTAGCACAAACTTACTACATTGCTAGTAACCAGGAGATGAACTACAACACTGAAGGCCCCTCTTAAGTGACCACTGAATATATGACTAGAATTACTGTTTTTTTTTTTTTTTTCTAAACTATCAGTTGTTACAATCCAGTGCAATCCAATTTAGTGTCAGTTTATTCTACTATGGGAAAGTGTCAAAAGGTGTCAGGGAAAAAAACTCTTTAATGTTCCTCAAAGGGCTTGCGAACAGAAGTAAATAAAATGTCTTCATACATTGTTGAGTATAGTGGCATGCTGCCAATATACGAGGATACCTACGTGTATGTTTTGGGCAGAGAAGGCTTAGGAAAAAGGCTGCAGTGAGAGTCAACAAAATGACCTCTTTTATGCATGGTCACAAGGTCCTTCATGACATGTACAGCTTACGGATGGAAAACATTTGCCCTCCTTAGTCATTTGGATTAATTTGTACCATAAATGCCTCTTTTACCATCCTGTTCCCAGACTCCTGGGATTGATACATGGCACTGTTTAGGTCTTTATTTTTCCTCTTAACTTGGCCTGAGGGAGTCTTCCAGTGTGACTGGACTGATTGATGACCGCCCCCCCCCACCACCACCACCACTCTCAGTGACTGACCTTGTATATAGTGTGTGTGGACAGCTTTATGGCTCCTGAAACTCTGGGAACGTTTCCAACTACTTTCATTTTGTTTCCCCTTGTTCTTTGCTCTCTTTCAAAGAGAGAAGTTTGAACTTTGTTTCTTGCTTTATTTCACTTTGTCTGATGGATAACCACTCTTGAGTCCTGATTTCAGCAGCTACCTCCTTGTCTTGACTGTTTGTTCAGTCAGTGGGCACTTGGCATGAGCTAATTTGTGCTGTCATCTAACATTGGCAGGTCTCCCGCAGTTGCCGATAGGTCATTGTCTACACTTCTTCACAGAGTTGTGCATATTAGAGAGGTTCAGTACATTTTTGTTTTGGTTGATGATACGCTGTTACATTGGTGTGTCAGTACATTAGATTTTCTCTGTATTAGAATGTGCTGCACTTAAGCCATGTGCTATGTGAATTTGCCGAAATGCCAGTGATGATTTTTAGCATTTAGATTGTTCACTTCCTTGTGCTTGATTCTGTTTTCTAAGCTACTGCTAACTAAAACTGCCCTTCTCATTGCCATGTCCCCTGCTAATGAAAGATAAAATAGGTGTTTTTCCAGTCACTAGGCTGAGAAATAGAGCACATCAGTCATGGTTAACGTAGAATACCAAGCAAAAGCCTTTGGCTTGAAATGAGTCCCAGGGGCGTAACTGCTAAATTTCAAGTTTCTCTTACCCTTTCTTCCCTCCCACCTTCCTTTATTCCTTCCTTCTTTCCTCCCTTTTCTTCTCCCTTTTGTCTTCCTAAGATAATGTTGTTTAATTTCTGATTGTCTAAGTTATATGGGTCCACTGATAAGCATTTTGGGAAATAATAAGTATGGAAAAAACCTCTTGGGTATTTTCCTTCCCTGAGGAGCCACCAGACTCTGCTTTTCTTGTAGAGTCCCTCTGCCTGGAACCAAATAATGAGACATATTCTTTCTTGTATGGTCAACATTGCCCAACAGCTGTTTCTGCCCTATAAAGATGATGAAGATGAGAGTGGTAATAATAATGGTAATAATAGTGCCAATACTCACTGCACTCTTATCATGGATAATCTTATTTTAATCCTAATTTCTATCTAGGCTGGGTAATTGGATAGTCGCCACCTCTTTGTAAGGTCCTCTCTGCAGTGCAGAAAAGCCAAGGCCTTCATTTTTCAGAATTCCTCTCCCTGTACGTTTCAGGTTGGCCTATGCCAACAAGAAGCATTTCCATTTGATTAGAAAGGCAGAAGGAAGGAAAGAGGTCATCATTGTCTGAAAGCAGTTTTAGCCAAATGCTGCGCAGATGAGAGAGTCACACTGGCTTCCTGCCCAGCTCCCTAGAACCACCCCCATCACTACTGCAGACAAAGTCAATGGGAACTTCTGTGTGTTTGCAGGAATTCCTGTGAGTTCTTTAAAAAAATCCTATCAGTGCTTCAGGCTGAGGTGATCAGCTGTGACTTTCCTGAACTTCACTACTCGGCTTTCCCAATGGCTGGGAAATTCTCTACTTCTTGTATTAAGCCCTTCATAGTTAGAACACACAAAGTGGCTTCTGTTTTCCTAGCAAACCCTGACTGATAAAATGATGCTGTTGGTATTCTTACTTTTCCATTAAGGGAACAGATTTAGTGAGTCATGAATTTGAACAAGTGCACAAAGCCCATAAGGGAGGAAGGACATTAGTTTACAAGTCGTCTTGAGGTTTATCCGAATCACTTGTGCTGCTGATACTTCTGCCACCTTCTGGAGGCTTCCTGTGCTCACTTTGGGCAATGCTGCCTCCTCTGTCCCCTCCTGTTCTGCGGCTGCAGCACCTCTCAGTAGCCAAGTCAGCCACTGATGCTCTGAAATATGAACCCCTTTTTACTCTCAGGGTTCTGCCCTGGGTCCTGAATTTGGGGCCTAGGGGTATCTCTTTTTACTGCATTCCGAGGATAAAGATGCTTCTGGCCCCTATTCTGGCCCCTAAAGCTGTAACAGGATGTGAAGCCTCCACCTGTATGTTTTGGTGGTAAGGGAGCTGCCTTTCATCATAAATCTCATGATTGATGGTGGGGAGCAGGGTGATTAGTTTCATTTCTACCATCATCCAGATTTCCTTGTCTGTGAGACTGCTTTCCTTGGTATTCAGTATGTAGATTTTATCTGCTTGTTTGGGGGCCTTTTTTTTTTTTTTTTACCTTTAAAGAATGAAAATTTGAGATCAATTTGTGCTTCTCATTTTAGTGTCTTTTATGATATCCTTCATTCTCTTCTCTTTGTCTTGACTAAAGCTCATTGAACTTCTGAACTGATGAGATACTTAGAGATTTTTTTCACATCTACATTTGTAATGACAACCTCAAAATCCTAGGATGCTGCTTTGGAATTTCATCATGTGACTTTCTCTATTAATTATTCATGGTAAGGAGTTTGTGCAGATGAAGCCTTCATCTAGAAATGAAGCTACTGAAAAAACCTTAAGAATAATCATCTCCTGCTTCAATCTGCTGCTGGATAGGAACTAATCAGAGAGAAAGAGGCAGAAGATGGAGAAGGAGGGTGTCCAGGGCTTTCCCGATCACAAACTTCACCTCCACTCCAACTCTCTTTATACTTTTCAAGCAAAAATAATAATAGAACTAAGAATGTTGTGGGGTTGCCAAAAACAAAAATTGTAACCTTCAACCAACTGGGAAAGGCAAAAATCCCATCCACCGCAACTCTCAGTTCGAAAGTAAAGTTGTACCACACACAATCAGGATGTTACTTAAGAGTGCTCTTAAGAGAACACATGGTGTGTGGCAAACAAGATCTTGGTGCTCCAGCTGGGTGTCAGGCCTGTGCCTCTGAGGTGGGAGAGCCAAATTCAGGACATTGGTCCACCAGAGACATCCCAGCTCCACAAAGTATCAAACGGTGAAAACTATTCCAGAGGTCTTCATCTCAACGCTAAGACCCAGGTCCACTCAACGATGAGCAAGCTACTGTGCTGGGCACACTGTGCCAAACAACTAGCAAGACAGGAACACAGCCCCACCCATTAGCAGAGAGGCTGCCAAAAATCAGAATAGGGTCATAGACACCACAAAACACACCACTGGATGTGGTCCTGCCACCAGAAAGACAAAATCCAGACTCATCCATGAGAACACAGGCACCAGTCCTCTCCACCAGGAAGCCTGCACAACCCACAGAACCAACCTTAGCCACTGGGGGCAGACACCAAAAACAATGGGAACTATGAACTTGCAGCCTGCAAAAAAGAAACCTCAAACACAGTAACTTAAGCAAAATGAGAAGAAAGAGAAACACACGGCAGATGAAGGAGCAACATAAAAACCCACCAGACCAAACAAATGAAGAGGAAATAGACATCTACCTGAAAAAGAATTCAGAGTAATGATACTAAGGGCAATCCAAAATCTTGGATATAGAATGAAGAAAATATAAGAAACGTTTAACAAGGACCTAGAAGAACTAAAGAGCAAACAAACAATGATGAACAACACAATAAATGAAATTAAAAACTTGCTAGAAGGAATCAATAGCAGAATAACTGAGGCAGAAGAACAGATAAGTGACCTGGAAGATGGAATAGTGGAAAAAACTACTGCAGAGCAGAATAAAGAAAAAAGAATGAACAGAATTGAGGACAGTCTCAGGGACCTCTGGGACAACATTAAATGTGCCAACATTCAAATTATAAGGGTCCCAGAAGAAGAGAAAAAGAAAGGGACTGAGAAAATATTGGAAGAGTTTATAGTTGAAAACTTCCCTAATATGGGGAAGGAAATAGTTAATCAAGTCCAGGAAGCACAGAGAGTCCTATACAATATAAATCCAAGGAGAAATATGCCAGGACACATATTAATCAAACTATCAAAAATTAAATACAAAGAAAAATATTAAAAGCAGCAAGGGAAAAACAACAAAAAACATACAGGGGAATCGCCATGAGGTAAACAGCTGATCTATCAGCAGAAACTCTGCAAGCCAGAAGGGAGTGGCAGGACATATATAAAGTGATGAAAGGGAAAAACCTACAACCAAGACTACTCAACCCAACATGGATCTCATTCAGATTCAATGAAGAAATTAAAACCTTTACAGATAAGCAAAAGCTAAGAGAATTCAGCAACATCAAAACCAGCTCTACAACAAATCCTAAAGGAACTTATCTAGGCAGAAAACACAAGAGAAGGAAAAGACCTACAATAACACACCCAAAACAATTAAAAAAATGGTAATAGGAACATGCATATTGATAAGTACTTTAAATATAAATGGATTAAATGCTCCAACCAAAAGACATAGACTGGCTGAATGGATACAAAGACAAAAACCATATATATGCTGTCTACAAGAGACACACTTTAGACCTAGGGACACATACAGACTGAAAGTGAGGGGATGGAAAAAAAATATTCCATGCAAATGGAAATCCAAAGAAAGCTGGAGCAGCAATTCTCATATCAGACAAAATAGACTTTAAAATAAAGACTATTAGAATAGACAAAGAAGGACACTACATAATGATCAAGGGATCGATCCAAGAAGAAGATATAACAATTGTAAATATTTATGCACCCAACATAGGAGCACCAAAATACATAAGGCAAATGCTAACAGCCATAAAAGGGTAAATTGACAGCAACACAATCATAGTAGAGGACTTTAACACCCCATTTTCACCAATGGGCAGATCATCCAAAATGAAAATAAATAAGGAGACACAAGCTTTAAATGCTACATAAAACAAGATGAACTTAATTGATACTTATAGGACTTTCCATCCAAAACCAACAGAATACAAGTACTCATGGAACATTCTCCAGGATATATCATATCTTGCGTCACAAATCAAGCCTTGGTAAATTTAAGAAAATTGAAGTCATACCAGGTATCTTTTCTGACAACAGTGCTATGAGAGTAGATATCAATAACAGGAAAATATCTGTAAAAAATAAAAATACATGGAGGCTAAACAATACGTTACTAAATAACCAAGAGATTACTGAAGAAATCAAAGAAGAAATCAAAATATACCTAGAAACAAATGACAATGAAAATACGATGATGCAAAACCTATGGGATGCAGCAAAAGCAGTTCTAAAGGGAAGTTTATAGCAATACAATCCTACCTTAAGAAACAAGAAACATCTCAAATAATCAACCTAACCTTATACCTAAAGCAATTAGAGAAAGAAGAATAAACGAACCCCAAAGTTAGAGAAGGAAAGAAATCATAAAGATCAGATCAGAAATATGTGAAAAAAAAATGAAGGAAAGAGCCGCAGAGATCAATAAAAGTAAAAGCTGGTTCATTGAGATAACAAACAAAATTGATAAACCATTAACCAGACTCATCAAGAAAAAAAGGGAGAAGACTCAAACCAATAGAATTACAAATGAAAAAGGAGAAGTAACAACTGACACTGCAGAAATACAAAGGATCATGAGAGATTACTGCCAGCAACTATATGCCAATAAAATGGACAACCTGGAAGAAATGGACAAATTCTTAGAAAAGCACAACATTCGGAGACCGAACCAGGAAGAAATAGAAAATATAAACAGACCAATCACAAGTACTGAAATTGAGACTGTGATTAAAAATCCTCCAACAAACAAAAGCTCAGGACCAGGTGGCTTCACAGGCGAACTCTATCAAACATTTAGAGAAGAGCTAACACCTATCCTTCTCAAATTTTTCCAAATTATAGCAGAGGGAAGAACACACCCAAACTCATTCTACAAAGACACCATCACCCTGACACCAAAACCAGACAAAGATGTCACAAAGAAAGAAAACTACAGGCCAATATCACTGATGAACATAGATGCAAAAATCCTCAACAAAACACTAGCAAACAGAATCCAACAGCACATTAAAAGGATATATGCCACGATCAAGTGGGGTTTATCCCAGAAATGCAAAGATTCTTAAATATATGCAAGTCAATCAATATGATAAACCATATTAACAAATTGAAGGAGAAAACCCATATGGTATCTCAACAGATGCAGAAAAAGCTTTCAACAAAATTTAATACCCATTTATGATAAATACCCTTCATAAAGTAGGCATATAGGGAACTTTTCTCAACATAATAAAGGCCATATATGACAAACACACAGCCCACATCATTCTCAATGGTGAAAAACTGAAACCATTTCCTCTAAGATCAGGAACAAGACCAGGTTGTCCACTCTCACCACTCTTATTCAACATAGTTTTGGAAGCTTTAGCCACAGCAGTCAGAGAAGAAAAAGAAATAAAAGGAATCTAAATCGGAAAAAAAGAAGTAAAGCTGTCACTGTTTACAGATGACATGATACTACACATAGAGAATCCTAAAGATGCTACTAGAAAACTACAAGAGCTGATCAATGAATTTGGTAAATTAGCAGGATACAAAATTAATGCACAGAAATGCCTTGCATTCCTATACACTAATGATGAAACATCTGAAAGAGAAATTAAGTCAACACTCCCATTTACCATAGCAACAAAAAGAATAAAATACCTAGGAATAAGCCTACCTAGGGAGACAACGACCTGTATGTAGAAAACTATAAGACACTGATGAAAGAAATTAAAGATGATACAAACATATGGAGAGATATACTATGTTCTTGGATGGGAAGAATCAACATTTTGAAAATGACTATACTACCCAAAGCAATCTACAGATTCAATGCAATCCCTATCAAACTACCAAAGGCATTTTTCACAGAACTAGAACAAAATATTACACAATTGTATGGAAACACAAAAGACCCCAAATAGCCAAAGCAATCTTGAGAAAGAGAAATGGAGCTGGAGGAATCAGGCTCCCTGACTTCTAGACCATACTACAAAGCTACAGTCATCAAGACAGTCTGGTACTGGCACAAAAACAGAAATACAGATCAATGGAACAGGATAGAAAGCCCAGAGATAAACCCACACAAATACGGTCACCTTATTTTTGATAAAGAAGGCAAGAATATACAATGGAGGAAAGATAGCCTCTTCAATAAGTGGTGCAGGAAAAACTGGACAGCTCCATGTAAAAGAATGAAATTAGAACACTCCCTAACACCATACACAAAAATATACTCAAAATGACTAAAGACCTAAATGTAAGGCCAGACACTATAAAGCTCTCAGAGGAAAACATAGGCAGAACACTCTATGAAATAAATCACAGCAAGATCCTTTTTGACCTACCTCTTCGAGAAATGGAAATAAGAACAAAAATGAACAGATGGGACCTAATGAAACTTAAAAGCTTTTGCACAGCAAAGGAAACCATAAACAAGACCAAAAGACAACCCTCAGAATGGGAAAATATATTTACCAATGAAGCAACTTGCAGAATTTACAAACAGCTCAAGCAGCTCAATATCAATAAAACAAAAAACCCAATCCAAAAATGGGCAGAAGACCTAAATAGACATTTCTCCAAAGGAGATATGCAGATTGCCAACAAACACATGAAAGTGCTCAACATCACTAATCATTAGAGAAATGCAAATCAAAACTACAATGAGATATCACCTCACACCAGTCAGAATGGCCGTCATCAAAAAATCTACAAGAAATAAATTCTGGAGAGGGTGTGGAGAAAAAGGAACCGTCTTTCACTGTTGGTGGGAATGTAAATTGATACAGCCACTATGGAGAACAGTATGAAGCTTCCTTAGAAAACTAAAAATAGAATTACCATACCACTCAGCAATCCCACTACTGGACATATACCTGGAGAAAACCATAATTCGGAAAGAGTCATGGACCAAAATGTTCATTGCAGCTCTATTTACAATAGCCAGGACATGGAAGAAACATAAGTGTCCATTGATAGATGAATGGATAAAGAAGCTGTGGCACATATGTACAATGGAATGTTACTCAGCCATAAAAGGAAACGAAATTGAGTTATTTGTAGTGAGGTGGATGGACCTAGAGTCCTAGAGACTGTCATACAGAGTGAAGTAAGTCAGAAAGAGAAAAACAAATACCATATGGTAATACATATATATGGAATCTAAAAAAAAGAAAAAAAAAAAAAACAGGTTCCGAGGAAACTAGGGGCAGGACAGGAATAAAGACACACATGTAGCTAATGGACTTGAGGACATGGGGGTTGGGGAAGGTTAAGCTGGGACGAAGTTAGAGAGTGACGTGGACATATATACACTACCAAATGTAAAGTAGATAGCTAGCGGAAGCAGTCGCATAGCACAGGGAGATCAGCTGGGTGCTTTGTGACCACCTAGAGGTGTGGGATAGGGAGGGTAGGAGGGAGACGTAAGAGGGAGGGGATATGGGGATGTATGTGTACGTACAGCTAATTCAGTTTTTTATACAGCCGAAACTAACACAACATTTTAAAGTAATTATACTCCAATAAAGATGTTAAAAAAAAAGTTTGTGCATTTACAGTGAACATTTTAACTATCACATAAATCTGGCATAGTTTGTTAATTTTAGAAGTAAACCCTCAAAGTTATCCAGTTTTTCTTGTCAAAGATTGAAATTGTGTGACAGTTAAAACTAAGTAAAAACTAATTGCTAAGTACATTAGTAACTTCATTTGTCTTTAAACATAAGTGATTTATGGGAAACTGTGGAATAGGATTTCAGTATGTATGTATTTCATGAAGATTTCCAACTAAATGAATGCTTTTGCTATCAATTATCATGGGAAGATAAGTTAAATTCACTCAGTCACTTTTGAAGTTTCTGCGTCTAACTTTGACCCATCCAAGTATTAATTCAGCTTCCTTTCAAAAGGAAGTCAATTATTTACCTAAGGATTTCTGTTCATTAGTGCAAATTAGTGAACTCATTTGACTTATGTCCAGAAGAGATATGAGATATTCTGAAATGCAAAAGTAATACCTTTTGGTGGACTCTGGTCATCTTTAACTTGTCTCTATTCTCTTTCTAGTGCTGTGGAAAGATACAAATGCTTTTGCCTCTTGACCTCTATTGAAGTCTGTTTTACACCTGCTACTGCAGCAAGTTATATATGGACTATAAGGTAATACTACACTTAATTTTATGATGTGGACGTACTGAATTTTAGTCGCCAGATTTCAAATACTTTATGTCTTCTCCCCTCATTTATGCACTAATTCCAGACCTCTATTGAGTCTCTGTTTCAAGGTGCTTGATATACCCTACCCACCAAAGAAAAAAATTAAATATGGTCTTTGACATCAGGGAATCCAAAAATCAAGGGTGAGACAAATGTGTAAAGTAATAACTGTAATACAAACTGGAAGTGTTGAAAAAGAAATATGATTATATCATGTATCATAAAAGAAGAGTTGACAGTATGTGTTTAAATTGTCTAGGGAAGCCATACTTAAAGGCTGAAAGCTGGGACCCAAGCAGTATGAGCAGGAGTTCTTCAGGCAAAAAAGTGGGTTGGAGGATACGTTGAGAATAAAGAATCCCAATGGAAGGAATAGTGTAGGTATTTTTTTCTGGGATAGGAATAGTAACAAGAATATGTTAATCATCATTTTTGTATTTAATATTTATAACTAGGTTTATTTAAAATTCCATTTTGTGTTTCCTCTCTTATACTAGACTTACAGTAATAGTTTATCGTGTGCTTGGTGACACATATGTACAGCTTTGGTATTTTTCTTAATTGTTACATAATTCCAAATGCTGTAATTTAAGCTAAAGTAATAAATGAGTTAAGGACTTAGTATTTTTATAGTTACAATGGGGATAATGGTCTCTCTGAAGAGATCTTATCAACAATCTTTCCAAGAGTTAGCAACAGCTTAAAAAACACTAGCTCAAGGTGATTCTAAAATTTGTTACTCCTAAAAGAAAACCATATCCTCAAAGACTGGGCAAGTAGATTATTTGATTGGGTGTGGGGGGAATGTATTAATTTAGAATAGAGTGTGCATTAGCAAACCCTTCAGGTGCCTTGTTTGCTCTGACCTCAGTCTTTCTGGTATATGAAACCTCTGTGGGGTCATGGGCTAAGAGAGCTTCTTTATCTAACAATAAACCCACGAGGACTTAGAATATATAGGTTCTGGTACTGATTTTGGCACTTTGTAGCAAAGTGGTACTGGATAATTTACTTAACTTCTTGTAGGTATAGCAGTTTCCCTACATGTTAGATTCTGTCCTGTGGAGATGTGAAAATGAAATAATGTACAGAGGAAAGAGCTATGTAAACTACAAAGTACTTTATCAGCCCCCTAAACATCACCAGATATTCTTGACTCAGAAGTATGCACAGTGTGAAAGGCACCCTTCCAGCACAGGTGAAGGAACTATAAGATGCATGGAGTCATTCAAGGGCAGGACAAGAATCCTATCTGACATCTTTTTAGGATTTTTTCTGCTACAGCATGCTGAGTTTCTCTGTGGGTCTGTATTGGAGAAATGGGCTTAGAATATTGCTGTGTTAGCAGTTTTGCCACTAAAAATGACCACTTAGGAAAAGCATATTTGTGGCCCATCTGTTTTCATTGTGGGAGCTGTAAATCTAGAAGGAGATACATTACTTCCCATTAATCTGTGCCTAAAAGTGCATTTCTTTTAAAATTCCTTGAAGTATCTGTCATTTCATACTTAATACTATACTAATTCACACTAATGACTTGAGAATTCCCAAGAGATAACTAAATTATGCAAATGAGTAGCAATGAAAATTAAAAGGCAGCATTATAAAATTAGGAATGTGGAATCCTGAGATGTACTTGTTTTATTTATTTTGACAAGGGTAGTTTACTTTCAGTAATTCATAATAAAGTACTACTGTAGAATAGTAAATGTACTAAAATTGTTTGATTAAAGTAATAAAGCCTAAATGGGAGTGTCTACCAATGCCCACTGCCATTAAACGTTACTAAATATTGAATTTTAAATGTCAGGTTATTGTGTTTTTTTATTTTCTGTATAAAATTCTATCTGGAATTGTGGAACTTCCAGAAAGTATAAGGAATTTGATGGCTACTCTTTTTTCCCATACTTGTCTTTGGAAGGAAAACGTTTCTCTGATTATCTGAATGATTCTAAGCATTCCTTTCCAGTTGCGTAGAACATTTGACTAATAAGACTAAGATCATGACCAAGTTCACAGAAAAGCTCCAGCCTGAGACCTCCATGCTTGACCTTCGGTCTTTCGACTGAAGCGTAAGCATTGCTAACAGCACTTTTGCAAACACAAAGCAGAGGCACAAGTACAATAGGGTCAATGAGTGGCTTCAAGGAGGCACACCTAGACAGTGTACACATTCTGGCCACTGAACTCTTTCTGCTGGACTTGTCCACTCATGGAGTTCATGGCCATTCACTCAGCTTCAGCGTGGTCGTAGGTTTCTCAAAGTCAGACACCATACCTTTTGCCTCTTCTGGGTTGTCTCAGTGTCCATGATACATATAGATACTTAATGCATGTTGTTGACCATAAGAAGCTTGATCGATTTTATTTATCATGGCTAAGGAGAAGGGGAACCATTTTTTTTTTACTTCATTTATAATTTTTTTTTCATTCTGTAAATTTTAGTATAAGATAAATCCAGTAGGTCAGAGTGAGAAAGAAAGGAAGATTCAATGGCAGTAGTACCTGGGAAAAACACATGGCATCAGCATTCTTGCTTGTATTTTTAATAAAGCACCACATGAATGAGTTTGAAAGGCTTAGTAAAACCCATCAACACTTCTGGAAAAGAACTTAAAGTGCTACTGATTAGCTATTGTGTCCTTTACTCTGGATGGTCGGTAACTCCTTTTGTTAATAGTGTGGAACTTGAAGCTATAGATAAATGACTTCTGGACTCGATTCATACACTCTAGTCTTACTTCAATTTATGTTAAGCTGAATTCTGTTCTACCATTTTTCATTGACTGAAAACCCAGTGTGTATAAATAAGATTATTGTTTAGTTATTCAAAACTTCTAATAGGCTATGACCCATAAAAGCCAATGAACAAAAATAGCAAGTTCATAATATGTTTTCTCCTTTTGTTCAGTATTCCATGTCAGCACGGTATATAATGAAATAGTAGGAAGAGTAACATGGTTTATATATGATACTTGTTTTAATAGTAATTTTTATTTAATCTTTTTATTAAATGGAGTGTGTTTATCAACTGCTACTTGTGGTACACCAGGTTACAAATAAATTTCTAACATAAAAGTTTAACAAGAAAGCATGAAACATGCACAGTTATATAGTTATTGTACGTTTCCCCCATTGTTGTTTTCCCTTGGCCCCTCTACTCTCTTATCTGGACTGCCCTGGCTCATTGTGTGTTATGGATTTAGAAGTGAACGTAAATTGGTGGTTTGTGAATTTTTAAGACCCAGAGAAAACACTTAAACCTTGTTTTTGGCATATGAAGTAATGGCCAAGTATACAGTGTGGCCAAGGTTAGAAATGCCATAATCTATATGGGAGCAATGTTTTCAGGTCAGTTCATGGTTAAAATATAAGGGTAAGAATGGAGCATTCTTGTGGATAGTAGCTTTTTGGTATCTCACAGGCTCAGATTCGTCTGAAATGTCCCAGTCTTTCTCCTCTGCTAATGTCTATTTCAAGTTTTCATCCTTTATTATCATAAAGTATGTAATTCAAGAGGCCTGAATTCATATTTTAGCCTCATCAGTTGCTAGTTTTATGACTTTGTATGTATTAACCTTTTTGAGCCTCAGTTTCCACATTATTTTCATGGAACTAATAATTGTTCCTTCCTCTTGGAAATGTAGTGGGGAATATATGATATAAAACAGGTCATGTTTGAAACTTGGATGTTGCCATATTTTAGGTGTTCAATAAGTCCATACATTGAAGAGAAATATTCTTCATTCATCCAGGCCCTTACCCAATCAATCAGCCATCTTGGTAGAGTCTATATTGTAGTCAGGTAGTATACTAGGTATGAAAGATAGAAATCTGGGCTGGGCCCTGCTCACTGCCCTGGTGAAGCTTGGTGGTTAATAGGGGAGACGGATGTGTAAGCAACCTATTATAAACAATGGTACAGGTGCAATGAGATCCATATGAAATGCCAGTGTAGCTGCAAGAAGAAGATGTAAGCTGAAGGATAAACGAACAATACAGAAAACCTTCTTGGAAATATGGTTCTTGAGGCTAGAATGTTGATAAGAAATAAATCAGGTGACCAAGGGTTTGGGGTATCTTGGTCATTCCTGGCAAATAACAAAATGTCAAATGCCACTGATACCTAAAATTTCATTGAGCTTGGGGAATGCTGAGCACTTTCCTCATGGCCAAAAGAAATCTCTGTTGGACATGTATAGCTTTAAAAATGGCCAATTAGTATTATTTCCATTATTTAATAAGATTCAAGTAAAGAGCAAAGAAATCAACTTCTCTCAAATTTATAACCTGGGCCACCTCTTAGCTGGTATGAAGATGTTTATTCCTTCTGCCTACGAAGAGGTGCATTAAGATAATACAAACTGCTACAATTATTTTATCTTGTTTTATGTAAATAAAAACGTGTAATACTTGTCACCCTCGGTGGACAGTATGTTTCAGTGAGCAAATATTTAGTGAATGCACTCTACCTTTGGCCATGGCAATAAAAGATGTGTTGGTGTAAGGCATGGTTTCTATCTCTGATCATAATCTTTACAAAATAAAAATTTTTCTTATTATAGAGTTTTCACAGAGGAATTTATATAAATCTTATTTTTAATTAAAAAAATGTTATCCTATATTCCACACTAAGGTGATAGGTCCAGTAAATCTTTGCTCTGTAAAGTGGGAAGTACTTTCCTATGTTTGTCTCTTTCAAATGCCAGGGGGGTGCCTCCTATTTATAATTTTACTATGGCTGTGATTAAATAAACAAGAAGCAGGAATATGTTAATTGTATTGTTATTGCTGTGAATCTATGGGCTCTGAGGATTTTATACCTTCATCTTACACTCCCTTTTCACTTGGACTTTCTCTAGATTCTTTATGTGATATTTAAGATAAGTGACTTGAAATTCCCAGGGGAATTTCTGAAAAGAGAGTACTATGGTTTGGGACATTGGAAAAAATCGTATTTTCTACTTTATTCTAGCAGCTTACTAATGATAAGCAGCGTCTTGATGGTAAAGATTTGTTCAAGTTACATTTAATTTTATTAGAAAATATTTTCCTTGTAGAGTGGAGGTGGGTTTTTTTTCCCCAAGTATACTTGGAGGTCAATCCTTGTGGGAGTAATTCTGTACCTCCAGAGGTCATATAAGAGGGGGAAAGTAAGAGGGTCAAAATGGTCTCTTTCATGGAATTGATTAAATAAAACTTAGGATAAAAAACTGATAAGAACACTTTTCTTTAAAACCAGGTATGTGTGTTCTGAAGTTTCTGCACTTATGAGGTTATATAATGTAATCACATATTTTCATGAAATTTCTTTGTTTGAGGTAAATTTTATTTCAATATTTCTTTGATAACTTTGTCAATATGTTGAAACCAATGGTTTTTTTAAAAAAACCTCATTTAAAAAGATCTATTTCTGTTTCATTTCAATTTTCATATCATATTTCACTAACATTTGAATGTATAAAATTAAAATATTCCAGATGTTTTCAAGGTATTTAAAGACAATTTACCTTGTTTGTTCCATTAAAAAGTGTGTGTGTGTCCCTGTATATGTGAGAGGAAATATTTTCTCACTAATCAATTTTTATATCATACAAGATTTAAACATTTTCTCTTAAATATATACAATAAAAGTTTTTCTTTAAAGTATACAACAAAAATTCCAGTTCTAAGTGTCCTTAAGAATTTGGAAATGAATAATCTGGTGTGCAGTGCCAAGGACCATTAACTAAGATTGTAGATGTGTTATGCTGCTACTGATTCCCTGAGTAAAGCAAGTGCAAACAATTCAACTTCTTAATTGTTTAATTACTCTTTGAAATAAGTTTTAATCTGCACACATCAAGACACCTTATAGAGAACAATTGTACGGACTCTTGTAAGAAAGACATAATCTAAACCAAACTCGAATTAATCATCCTAGCACCAGAAGCATCAGCATGTACTGAGAGTGTGTTCGAAATGTGAAACCACAGGCACCACACCGTAACTACTTAAATTCTGCTTTTTAACAAGATCCTCAGGTGATTCACTGTACATTATAGTTGGAGAAGCAGTGCTCTAACTGTACTACTGTTAATGGAAAATAATAGGAAACAGGTAGTTGAAATTTTCCTCATGAAATGCAAAGTCCTTTTTGCCAGTCTTTTACTGATACACAAACATTTCAAAGAACTTTTAGAGAAATCCTTTGGTACTTGAAACAGTTTGTAAAATCTATAAAAATATTGAGATATTAAACCATTTCTTTTTTTTTCACTGTTTTCTTCCTGTATTTGCTCCTTTTCCATCACTCCCCTTCCAACAGTACGTAGATACTATGTTCACTGCCTTAAAAGAGCAATGTGATATGCTCATGGTTTTCCAAGCACTAAGCCCTTGAATCAGAAACCTCAAACTTTTGATCTGCAGACTAAAAGCACACCGCAGGTGTGTTTTATTTGCTAGTATAGTGTCTGTTTATTTTAGTTTTTAATTAGAAAGTATGTGGGCAAAGGAAGTCCCCTATGCATGCCTCCGTTGCCATAGGAGTAGGGCTAGGGACTCCTTAAAAGGCAAAGGTTAAACTTCCCCACTAAAGTAGTTGGATGGAAACCAAAATCAAAATTATTTTTTTTTTAAAAAGCAATAGTCTACACTTAATATGTGCTAGGCATGGTTCTAAGTAGGCCTCACTGAGGACGTTAGCCATGCAGATGTCTGGGGAAGAGTGTTCTAGGTAGAGGGAAGAGCCACTTCAAAGCCAGTATACAGCCTCCACCATGGCAGCGTGCCTGCCCTATGCCAGCCCAGCAGGCCTGTGTGGCTAGAACAGAGAGAGCCAATAGGAGAGTAAAAGAAGATCAGGTCAGAGAGGTGACAGGCACCTTCCTTGCTTTAGGACCATGAAGGCCATTGTAAGGCCTTGTAGGCTGTGGATTTCAACTCTGAGTGAAGCAGGAGCCATTTCCAGGCTGACTTTTTTCTTAGATCTACACGGGGTTTGCTCTTTGCTCCTTACATCATTCAATTGTTAGCCCTGATTTCGTCTCTTCAGAAAGACTTCCCCTGACCACCCCATACAATTGCCTTTCCATCCTAATCTCTATCCGTTTACCTTGATCTGAATTTTAAATATTTATTGCCAATTGAAGTTGTTTTACATAAATGTTGACTTTTTTCTCTGCCTTTTTTGTTAATGGATTTCATTCACTAGAATGAAAAAGCCAGCAGGACATGGCTTTTGTCTGGTTCATTTCTGAATCCCCCAAGCCTAGAGCAGTATCCAGCATATAGTAGACACTCAGTAAATATTTGCTAAATAGGCAGGTGTATTTAAGTGGTAAATAATCAGTGTATAGGCATGTTTTATTCAGAAACATTGAAGTGCTCAGAACCAGACTTGGAAGTGTAAGAAAATTGATCTCATGCAAGTTTGGAATTTGTATATGGAAGAATGAATGAAGGATGTTTTAAAGAGGTTTATAGGAACAGAACTCTCTATATAAAATCAATGGATTCATGGTTTTCAGGGGATCATAGCGCTGACTGTAGAAATACTACTAGAGAAGGAAATCAAGGAGCCCAGCAATGGTGTTCAGAGAGTGAGAAAATAAGAAATCAGAGGCAGCCCAGTTATACAGGTAAATGCAGACCTTGGACTTGCGTAGTTGCAAAGATGCAAAATTATGGAGATGAATAGTTCAAAAGTCCAAGGTCTCAGTGTTGTATGAGTCATTTTCCTGATGCCGAGTTTCCCGAAAAGCAAGTGATGGAGTGGACAACAGTAAGTCAGTGCCTAAATTTTGTATGAATGGGGGTCGGTGATCATATCTAAGGCTTTTGGTACACTGCCTTAATTTATACCTTCAGCATTATTGTCTTGTCAACTTTAATGATTCTCCCAGCCTTAAATTTTTCTCCTGCTCCAATCTGTCCATCATACCCCAGAGCGTTTTTCCTTTCTGAAATGCAGCTATGATATACCATCAGCCACCTTGATTGCTTTAATAAGTCCTCATATCTCAAGCAGTTTTTATTCCTTTGTGTTGCAAAGAACTTCTTGATGTGGTCTTTACTTCCTTTTTCAGTGTGATTGCCTATGGTTTCACCCAAGCCATTGTAGGTGCGGATAATGGTCTGCTTTTAAATGCTTTGTTGTCTGCAGAGTTAACTTGTCTGTTCTCTGCTCCACTTTGGTATCTCATTTATTTTTTATTTATTTTATTCATCACGCAGACTGTCATACTTTGACAGTAATCAAAGATGGTATAAGATGGTAATCTTAGGGGAATTTTGGTGTTGACACATAATATGCCTTCAATAAATATTTCTTTGCTGAATGAATGAGTGAATAAATGGGTGACTAAATTAACCTTGTTAGGTCAGTTAACAGGGATTGCTAAAGATGAGAGTTTGGCCCAGAGACAATAGATATCCAACTTTAAGTTTGCTGTTGATAGGAGCTTGGTTACTTCCTGCTGTCTAGAACAATAGCATTTTTGACATTTCCTTGGAATATACTGTAATGGTATGTAAATATAAGCCATTGCCACAAAATGTCTTTTATCTTTCTGTCTTTGCTCATTTCTTTAAACCAGAGTTATCCCCAAAACTCTGGCGTTAAAAAAATATATATTTTGTTGGAATGTATCCGTTTCATAGAAAGGAAGTAAAAAGTTTGATCAAGGACAAGAACAATATTAATAGCAAACTATTTGGAACTGTTTAGTAGTACTAAGCAAAAAAGTTGCTTAATATACTAGACATACTAGAAAAAGGCATTATCATGAAGGTACACCTTTTTAAAAAATTTTAATTAACACATGCAAGTTATAGGGCAGAAGTTATGATTATTAATGAAAAGTTTTTATGTCCTACGAAGGAGCTGCTTTAAAAATGTTTAGTGTATATTTCATTTGTATTTTTTGATGTTTGACAGAATTAAAAGAATAAAAATATACTTCCAGATATCTGCTAAATTATGACTATGTGTTTCTTAAATATGTCAGAAAAAGACTGCCGGCAGGTGTGCATAAAAGCAAAGAAAACAAAAGTCTTTATAAAATAAGAAAAATTCTTATGTTTTAAACTGTCATAGGACACAGGCAAGGTATGTTTTGAGTGTGATAGCTGAAGGTATTGCTGATAAGATTGCCTTGCCTAATCATACTTAAGCCATATTTCTGGTGGAGAAAATCCCATAGTTTTGTAAAGATGTGTGAAAGTAATGGTGTCTAGGACCATTAAAGTGGAATTTCTCGGGAGATCTGTCTTTCATTCAATCAAATGTGAACCACATTATCTCTTTCTTCCATGACTCCTTCTAGTTTTCCTGAGCTGGTTTTCAGGCCTTCTGTCAGGTACCATGGCCTAAGCCACCTAAGAAGAAACACTTACATTTTTTTTAGGTGTAACTGAAATTAAACCAGGTTTACTCTTTTTTCTAGCTACAATTAATAGATTTTATTTTTCTTCTTAAGAGAAAAAGAATCTGTCAGCTTTCTTTTAAAAAATTGTTTCTGAATTGGGATACTGAAAGCTGAGACTCAGTGCAAAAAGTAGGGTAAAGTAGTATACCACTTCCTTCAAGCTCAACTCTTGGCAATTCAATAACCAGAGAAGCACGGGTATTTATAATTTGCTAAAAATAATTTTATTTACATAATTTTTAGATTACGAGAATGACTAACAACAATGAAAAAAAGATTAGTTCACAAATATATCCCATTTCGTATTTATCAAGGTCGATGATTTAGGTACTCAATTCACTTTATAAAAATGAATACAAATTAAAGAGTAAAGGTAACACAATATAAGAAGATTAGAGAAATAGAACTTTAAGGTCATGGCTAAGTTGTGGTTTTCCCCTCAAATTTAATGTCCCTGATAGATGATAAAATGGATGCGTTTCATCTTATTAAATATCATTTTATTTGACTACCTATTAAGGGATTTACTATTCTTATTTATAAGTTTTCCTATAGTGTCCTCAAGATACTAGAATTAACACTTTTAAACAACAGAGTGCTACAGATAGTAGGGTAATATTTACAATTACCTTAAGATTCTTGGAAATCAACTTTTGAGGAAGAAGTTTGCTTTTACAGGATGGAGTTACAGGTATCAAATTGAGCATGTATGGGGTAAATGTTGGCCAGTTTTTATCTTTTAAAATCTTTACTTACATCACAGAGCAGTGTACTAGACAGTGTTTGCCACGCCAGCATCTCTTCCACTGGGAGATCCACTTTCTCTCCTACTCCAGTGTATTTGTTTTTTTTTTTTTTTTTTTTTTTTTTTTTTTTTGCGGTAGGCGGGCCTCTCACTGTTGTGGCCTCTCCCGTTGCGGAGCACAGGCTCCGGACGCGCAGGCTCAGCGGCCATGGCTCACGGGCCCAGCCGCTCTGCGGCACGTGGAATCTTCCCGGACCGGGGCACAAACCAGTGTCCCCTGCATCGGCAGGCGGACTCTCTACTACTGCGCCACCAGGGAAGCCCTCCAGTGTGGTTTTTTAGTCTATCACACACGGTTCTCTCACTCCCCAAGGATGACAGGGCGGCCTATAGCCCCAGCTAAGCCATCCCAAGGCAGCAATCTAAAGAGACAGTCTGAATTTCTGCCACTGTATTTGCTTTGGTTCCTGTTTCCTATGGCCTGATATTTCAGCTCTTTTGTGATTCCATGAATTAGTCTGTGTTCTTAAACAAATATTCCTTCAATTCCTCTAGTTTTTAAATGTTCCTACCCTGGAAAATTAAAGAGGGGCTGGATACTCTAAGGAGGCTGCCGCTGGTGGAGGGGGAGGCCTGGGCTTGGGAAGGAGGAGGAGTGGTTGTCTAGGACACAGAAGCTCACATGTAACTTTGCTGAAGGCTCTTCCAAGCTACTTTGGGACTTGCTGTCTGGGCTGGTGGTGCTTCATATATGCAGCCATTATGATGCCTTGGCTCCTGTGCTTCTGAGAAGGGTACACAACAATACATTTTTTTTTCTTTACAAAGAATTAGACTTTCTTTTGATATATTAAAGCAGGTGAGTTGCCACACTGAGGGGACATTTTTACCCAAATATCTATAATTAGCTGTCATGAGTTTTATATAGTATTTGAATAAAGAAAACTACTCCAAGATAAAAACTTTACAGTTTGCCAGATACCATCCAAATCCTTGCTGGCTTTGTCTCCAATATATTGTAAGTGGGAATTTAGAAGTCAAACACCTAAAAGAAGAAAAACTGATGTAACGTCTCCTAACTCTATCATGGTTCACCTCTATCATGGACATCTGTTTCTTCTCGTATAAAGATCAGTTAAGTATAAACTGTTTCTGTGACTTTTACCATCAGCTTTTGACTGTAAAAGGCAGGAATCACTTATGGGTCATGCTGTATAGTCTCAATATTCATCCCTACCTCTTAAGTCTTTTTCAGAGCTTTTGTTAAAGCACTTGCACAAAAATCGGAATGGCCAGAAATTACTTTCTAAGAGCAAACATTTATTTTGAGTTCAAATAAAAAAAAAGAACAAAACCACAAACACAAGACTGTGACCTAACCACTCTCCTTTTTCACTTTTACTAGCACAATTTATTATAGCTTTTAGATGATTTCTTGTCTTGGTAAATTACAAGGTAAACATCTTTTTTAGATGTTGCCCCTGGGGGTGTCAGGAATAAGTTGGAAGGGAGCCTAGGGTAATTCAGAAGACAGTATCGGAAGCTGAACTCAGATTGAAAGCCCAGTGAATAGTGCAACTGATGTGTCTTTCTATATGTCACAGACACTATTATGTATATCCCAAGATGAGGTAATGAAATCTGGAGACACACTAACAGCACAAGCTGGTAGGATAGTGGAGTCAGAGAATGGGCAGATCCCCTGAAGCATAGGAGCCTAGGTAGAGGCGATTTTCACAGGGAGCTGTGCATGTGTCTCTGGTTGGGGATGGAGCTGATAAGGACCAGTTTCCACACTCTTCTCCTGTAAGTTTAGAGCTTCATCATTTTAACTATTAGATAATAATATATATAGGATCATTCTAGAGTTAGCAGTTAGATTCCCATTACCATTGATTCCTCCAGGCAAACCCTTCTTAGTGGAACTGATACTGTATCTGATTCTGGTGTGTTATTATATGACAGTGCTACTATGTATTCTGAACCTTCCTTGCAACATAACCCACTTCCAATGCAGAGCGTTAGGGTAGATCTCTCAGAACCAGAGCAGAAGATAAGTTCTAAGCAGCCTGAGCATAGTGGAGAGGAATAAAATATGAACACCCGTGTGGAGTCACATGAATAGTGACAATTAGAAACACAAATTCATTGGACTGATGATTTCTACCACTTTATATACTTAACCTCTAGCTTCTAGAGTGAGTGAATGATGCATGTATATTAGAAGAGGAGTTATATAGTGTCTCTCATTCATACATTCTCTGCCTGGACTCGATACGTATATGGATCTTGATTCTTCCTGGCAAGTAGTCTGTGAAGTCATTCTGTGTGGTCTGTGTCTGTTTTTTAGAATATTGGTCATAGCGTTGGGTGAGATGAAGAGGGAAAGCAGGTCATGAGAACAGGAACCATAATTTCTCTTAAAAAGAAAAAAAACCCACTGTGAGTGGGGATATACAACACTAATTCTGTCATAGTATTGCATAAAGAATAGCTATATAGTCAGTCAAACACAGATACGGCCCATCTGTTAAGAACTATTACTTGAGACAGCAACATTTTTCTAGCGGTATTATTTAACCTCATTTTTCTCTTTTGGGGAAAGAAACTCAACAGTAATATTTAGTTAAGGATTCAGGATCTCCCAATTCCAGGTATTTTTGTGGAAATACTTGGATAGATTGGATCTAGCAATCCCCTCGCCAAATTTTAAAGTTAATGGAAACTTTATCCCAGAAAGAGAATTTAAATATAAATATATAGACATACATTTTTTATTAATCTAATTATATTCAGTTTTCAACTCTAAAGTTTATATAATGAACTTGTGCATTTTATTCTTTCCTCAATAAAGATGAGGATCAATAATAGTGAGACACTTTAGCCCTTATGACTAAGGGGTTTGATTTCCTCTTTCCTCTGGTTTTTAATGACTTTTGATGTGACTTGTGTTTCATCTCACCTGATTTGATAGGGAAGGGTCAGTTTCAACAGATGATAGAGTTTATCTGTCTAGTAGGTATTAGCACTGGGGAAAGTACTGGAAGCAAAAAATGGTCACAGTCTCTGACCTCTTAGAATTTAAAATTTAATTTGGAAGATAAGGCAGCATTCAAATCATGTTTTAAACAAATGTAAAATTGCCATTGTGAAATGTGGAAAATAGTCACAAGAGCTTGAAAGAGCGTGCTTTGGCCAAGGTAAGGAAGTTAAGGGAAGGCCTCCCTGAGGAAATGATCTGGTCCACTCTGGTGTGAAAGAAGATCCTGAGAAGAGAAGAATATTCCAGGCAGTGGGAAAAATGATCTGAGGAGGAAGGAAAAAAGCTGAGGTGGATGAAGTGGAGTCAGCAAGGGGAAACATGGTGTGATGTGCGGGTGGGATGATGATGATGAGTTGGGGCAAAATGATTCTGGACCTTAAAGGATATTGCCTTCATTCTAAGAACATTGGGTGTCCATCAAAAGAATTCAAAAGCAGAAAGATGAAATGATCAGATGTTTCTTTTGAGAAGATTTCTCTAGCTTCAGTGTGGAGAACTAATTGGAAGCGGAGACCACACTTGCCTTTTTCTATTTGAAGAAATACCTTAGTTTTTGGATTTGCAACTGTTGCAAGTTCCCCTTCAGTACATTTTTTTTTTATTATTGTGGATTGTTTTGAAGATGTCTCTCCCTCAGTACTCTCTACAAAATGTATGATCCTAACTACCCATTACAGGAAAATGCTCTCTGTTTTTGTGATGATATGGCTTCTAACCTGAGCATTCTTACCCATGTCTTCTTGACTGTTGTAGTAAGTAAGCATTGTGCTCCCTACCATGGTCGAAACAAAATAAAACAGACCTTTCTACTGCTGCTTTTTGAGTAATTATAAAATAAACTGTAAAATAAGGGTTGGGAGGGAAGTTGTCCTGGAATCACTCCCCCGACATCTGGACAAATCTCCTACCCAGTTGTTCAAGCCACATCCTGCCAGTTTCCTTTCTATAATCATGTTGTGTTTTGAAAGTTAATTTGTAAACCTTAAGACCTGGAACTGATTTTTCTATAGAAGTAAGAGTTTCAAACTGAAATAACAGTTTGCATACCAGATTGGCTCACAAAGTTAAAGGAAAAAGAGAAAAAAGGAAAAAAATGTTCTCAAATGTTATATGGCAGTGCTACTGTGTGTTTGACAGATATTTTCTCATGTAACCCTCACAATCAGATGAGAGGTATTATTAGAATTCTTACACTATAGCTGAGAAAATGGATTTATTATATGTTTATTTTACATATATCATTGTTTTTATAGACAAATACTTTCCAGGTTCCACATGAAAATCTAGGAGTGCATCTTTCCTTCTTTTGCTATAACAATGAGGTTAGGTAGTAAATGTTTGTTTATTTATTTATTTAAATTTTATTTAATTTATTTTTTTTATACAGCAGGTTCTTATTTGTCATCAATTTTATACAGATCAGTGTATACATGTCAATCCCAATCACCCAGTTCAGCACACCACCATCCCCAGCCCCCCGCGGCTTTCCCCTCTTGGTGTCCATACGTTTGTTTTCTACATCTGTGTCTCAACTTCTGCCCTGCAAACCTTTCCATCTGTACCATGTTTCTAGGTTCCACATACATGCGTTAATATACGATATTTGTTTTTCTCTTTCTAACTTACTTCACTCTGTATGACAGTCTCTAGATCCATCCATGTCTCAACAAATGACTCAATTTCATTCCTTTTTCTGGCTGAGTAATATTCCATTGTATATATGTACCACATCTTCTTTATCCATTCATCTGTCGATGGGCATTTAGGTTGCTTCCATGACCTGGCTATTGTAAATAGTGCTGCAATGAGCATTGGGGTTTATGTGTCTTTTTGAACTAGGGTTTTCTGTGGGTATATACCCAGTAGTGGGATTGCTGGATCATATGGTAATTCTATTTTTAGTTTTTTAAGGAACCTCAATACTGTTCTCCATAGTGGCTGTATCAATTTACATCTCCACCAACAGTGCAAGAGGGTTCCCTTTTCTCCAAAATGTTTATTTTTTAAAGAGAGAGGTTGGTGAGTCTCCTTACTCCTAATAACTTGTGATGGCAGAACTAGGGAAAAGGATTCAGGAAGGACAAGTGTAAATTGATAGGTGGAGGGAAAGATTTTTCAGGAGTTCAGATCCATCATTATCACCCCACAACCACCACCTCTGCCATCACCAACACATTTCAAGCTACCGCTATAATTGCCCTTATCATTGCAGTTAAAGTCGCTTACTATTGATCATAATGTCAACATGGCTCTCACCACAACCATCACGAAAATCACCACCACTGTTGCCTCTGCCTCTATATTACTATCTCAGCTATCCTCTCAATAGTACCACCACTTCCTTTACTATTTATCATCACCAGCATCCTCTTGATGACACTTCATGTAGCTAAGTCAGCTCCTCATTCCTCTTATAAATGTGCCTGGACTTAACCATAGGGATTCTGATCACATTATTAAAGTTCTGTGCAGTCCACCTCCAGCCCCTCAAATTAGGGAAGAAAACCAAGGGTAGATGAAAAACTATAGGCATGTTTCTATGGTAAAGCACTTAACCATGGTACATGCTATAGAGACAACATGAACTGAAGGAGAACAAGTTACCTCAGGTGAGATTAAAGACCAAGTCAGTTAATAACATCGAAAAAGGCAGGTTGTAACTACAGGGACTGAAAGAGAGCTTAATGAGAGAATTTGGAGTTAACTGACAGGAGTGAAAATGTGTAGACTATCACTCTAGATTAAAAGCTCTTTATTGACACTGTAGGTAAATCATCACTCACCAAATATTGGGGGAAAAAACTAGTAGAAGTTGCTGTTTTGTTTTCACCTGACTAGTAGGAACGTATGAGATGATCTAGATAATGATCATTTAAAACAAAATATAAAAATAAAAAGGAACAGGGATAGATATAAAAACTATGGTGGTAATAGGTAATCTGATATGATATTCTCCTCCTTTTCTGTTGATTTATAACAATATTGGTCAAAACCTGTAAGTTTTGCTTATTTATTTTCCCTCCTCTGGCTGGTAGGGAAGAGAAAAAATTTCTCTAATTTCCTTGGATTGATCATTTTTATCTGAAATGAAGTCTCAATAGCTCATGCTTGACTGGGAAACAAAGCAGAACCTGAAGGCATACACATAAGGAATGCGCTGGCCAGTGCACTGGCCAGTTCCCTCAACAAAATACGAGAAATACAAATAAGTTTCACACCAAATCCGTAATCACGACTGTTTAAACCCCTAAGCTCAGCAGCAAAAATACTATCTAAACCTACAAAATTAAACCTTACGACTGTAGCTCTGAAGAAAATTTCTAAATAGGCTCCAAATAAATTAGAAGGAGAACCAGTGAAATCCTACCCACAACATACATGTTCAAATTAAGGTCAGGGGGCTTCCCTGGTGGCGCAGTGTTTGAGAGTCTGCCTGCCGATGCAGGGGACACGGGTTCGTGCCCTGGTCCGGGAAGATCCTACATGCCACGGAGCAGCTAGGCCTGTGAGCCATGGCCGCTGAGCCTGCGCGTCCGGAGCCTGTGCTCCGCAACAGGAGAGGCCACAACAGTGAGAGGCCCGCGTACCACAAAAAAGAAAAAAAAAGATTAAGGTCAGGATAGGGTTTCCTCTGCCAAAAATATGTTAAGATAAACAAAAATGCTTGGTGATCTTGAAAAATTATCTCAACAGAAAAGTAAACAACCAAATGAAAATAATCATAGCAACAGTAAACAAAATCAAGTTTTTGTGATAGTACAAACTATAAATGCAAATGTGGTAAATTCTCACTGAAAATACGAGGTTTAAAAGTATAGAAAAAGCCTCTGCCTATAGACTATTTGCAAGTGATACAGCAAAAGCAATGTAACAGAGAAAAAAAAAGGAAAAGAATCAAATAGAAAAAACTATGTAAGGAATATAAAAAAGGAATAGAAATTTTTAAATAATAGAATTTAAACTAAAAAATATTAATAGAAAATAGAGTACATGATCAAAGTTGAGATTTTCTGAAAATATGTACAAGCCTTTAACTCCCATTAACATAGCAAGGAGATATGTAAATCCAAAGAGAGCTCTGGGGCAAATGGGTTGGCTAATTCAGCCTGATTCTCATTCACTTGTAGGCAACTATAAGATAAGGTCTAAATGGTTAGCATGAATCCTAGAGGTGTCAGGGAAACTCTGTTCCTATTATGTAACATTAAGTTCAAGGAAGTTCTTGAATTGGGCCATGATGGCCTGGAGAGGTTGAATGTGAAAAATAAGGTATTTTAAATTTTTTATTTTTGGGGGGACGTTTTTTCCTTACGCTTAGTGTAGAGGTTACTACTTCCCAGCATCACAGAATGCATTATGTATCTATCTCTGAAATTACTGAGGTGTCCTTGTTCAGGTGAGAGGTCAGCAAGCAGCATAGATCCATCCAACTAAGGCTACATCTAGAGCTGCTCCATTAGTGCTGGGGGTGGGGGGCATAGTTATGCTCTCAGTGGTCTCACATGACATACATTCAGATATTATCTTGCTAGTGAGGAACAGTAGGCTGGTATTTCTTGGATCCATGGCTCGATTTCTTTGGTCAGTTTTGGAAAAGTCCTTGCCCTTATCCCTTTAAATATTACTATTTTATTTAAACCATTTAATATTACTATTTTCAGGATCAATAGTTCACTATTTAGCTGTGTCTTAAACACTCTACTGAGTTTTTAAGTACATCTCCACTTCCACTTGATTTTTTAAATGTAGTTTTTAGTTGTCTTAATTCTACACCTTATTTGCATTCCTGAATAAACTGTAAGTTTAATTATATGTCTAACAAATCTAATCTCCAGCTCTCCTGTGAATCTGTTTTTATTATTATCTTTCTCTTGCATTTTGAGTAATCCTTGTCCTTTTTTCTTAACTGATTCTTTTATTGAATAATAGATATTGTAGATTAAAAAATCAGAGTTAATTTTGAGGCTCAGGATGATGTTATTCATTGAAGATAATTTACTTTTGCTTTTGTCAGGTAGTTAGGTTGGAGGTAAATAGATGAACTTTAATTCAATGAGGGACTGAGTCAATGGAAGATAAGCTTCAGTCCTTGTAAGAGCTGAACTCTTTCTAGTTCACCAATATCCTTAAAGTTTAGCCCTTCAGGATCCCTACTACCTCAAAAAAGAAAACAGACAAATAGACATCTGCCATGGTCCCCACCTCCCTGGTGGATGTCAGCCTGTGATTTTGGTCTCCCAGCCCTATGAGATTTTCAGAAGTTCTGCTCAGCTTCTCAACCTCCCAGTCATCTCTAGATTAGTAAACCTTGCTAAATTTGTTCAAGTGCTAACAGTCCCTGGTGTTTTCAACTATTTTTACTTAAAATACTGTAAACTTTTTTCACGTCTCTTTGTGATTTAAAATTCTCTCATTTTCTTGGAGTTTTGAAATTCATCAGGAAGATTTAGATGTCTTTTTAAGAAAAAAAAAAAAAGTCCTGATTGGTTCTTGAAAGGCTCATTACATGAGATATTTGGGGATTTCTCTTTAACAATGACAAATTTTATTCTGTTATGTTTGAGTATTTCATTCCTTCTTTCTAGAGCTTCTAATAAAATAGATTTTCGATTTCTCTGAACCTATTTTTTTGTTTCTTTCAGAAAAGGCAAAATAGTGAAGTAGTTAAGAAGGTAATCTTTGGAGTAGCAACATTATTAAGTTTCAAATTCTCATTTTAACATATAGTTAACTGGGTGACTTTAGGCAGGTTTAAAAAAAACTATCTGTGCCTAAGTTTCTTATTATCCATTTCATAAATTATTGTGAGAAAAAAGTCAAATAAAACATGTAATTATTATCCTGCATTTGTCCAACACTTTGTTTTTGCTTTAACTTACACATTACTAATTTACTCTTCACTTTTTATTGTATTTTTTTCCAGTCAAATTTAAAATATCCAATATCTCTAACTTAGTTATATAATTATTTCTTTTTGGAGATTGCCTTGCTGAGAATACAGCTTTGCATTTTTAAATTCTTTTTTTTATTTGCATTATCTGTTTCTTTTAAATGTATCTTAGTCCCTTTTCTTTCATGTTGTTAGATCTTTACTCAAAATATTTGATAATTCTTGATTATTTGTTTATATTTTTATATAAGGACTAGATTGATGAGTGTGGGTCATTGGTGTTTTCTTTGCAGTTTGTCAGTTTCCACAATTAGTCTCTTTTTTGAATGGAAGACCTGATTGTGGACTCTGGGTCAATGGAAAGTGTGTGTCAAGGTAGCTTTGACTTTTATTTATTTATTTTTATTGAAGTATAGTTGATGTACAATATTATATAAGTTACAGGTGTACAATATACTGATTTACAATTTTTGAAGGATATACTCCATTTACAGTTACTATAAAATAATGGCTAATTTCCCTGTGTTGTACAATGTATCTTTGTATTCTTTACTTAATAGTTTGTACCTCTTAATCCTCTACTACTATATTGCCCCTCCCCCCTTTCCTCTCCCCTCTGGTAACTAATTTGTTTTCTATATCTGTGAGTCTCTTTCTTTTTTGTTGCATTTTTTAGATTCCACATATACGTGATACCATGTGCTATTTGTGTTTCTCTATCTGACTTATTTCACTTAGCATAATACCCTCCAAACCCATCCACATTGTTGTAAATGACAAAATTTCTTTCTTTTTATGACTGAATAGTATCCCATTGTATATATATATACACCACATCTTCTTTATCCATTCATGTGTTGAAGGATACTTACGTTGCTTCCATATTTTGGCAATTGTAAATTTGTAAATTTACGATTGTAAATTGCTGCTATGAACATTGGGATGCAGATGTATTTTAAAATTAGTATTTTTGTTCCTTTCAGATATAGACCCAGGATTGGAATTGCTGGGTCATATGGTAGTTCTATCTTTAGTTTATTGAGAAGCCTCCATACTGTATTCCACAGTGGATGCACCAACTGAAATTCCCACCAACAGTGCACAAGAGTTCCCTATGCTCTGCATTTGTTATTTGTGTTTTTTGATGATAGCCATTCTGACAGGTGTGAGGTGATAGCTCATTGTGGTTTGCATTTCCCTAATGATTAGCCATGTTGAGCATCTTTTCATGTGCCTGTTAGCCATCTGCATTTCCTCTTTGGAAAGATGTCTATTCGGGTCTTCTGCCCATTTTTTCAATCAGGTTGTTTGTTGTTTTGATGTTAGTTTTGACTTTTAGATGCAGTGGTATAAAGCCCTCATTCTGGGGATCACTGCCAGATGAGATTTGGGATGGTAAGGGAATTAAGTGTATGTTCAAAGTGTGCCTTTTTTTTTTTTTTTTTTTTTTTTTTTTGCTGTCCGCGGGCCTCTCACTGAGCACACGCTCCCGATGCTCAGGACCAGGGCCATGGCTCACGGGCCCAGCCACTCCGTGGCATGTGGGATCTTCCTGGACCAGGGCACGAACCCGTGTCCCCTGCATCAGCAGGCGGACTCTCAACCACTGCCCCACCAGGGAAGCCCCAAAGTGTGCCCTTTTGAACTAAACATCTTTTAACTTTTAAAATACAATTAATAAAGATATTAGCAGTAGATTTTAAAAAGACTCTTCTTCTCATCTATATCACATTATTAGGTTTTTATTTCTGTGTTTAGAGATATCTTCTATGAATTAACATCCATATATATTCAGGGAATAACTTACCCTTTATGGGAACAATGATAAGGTTATATTATGCAGCCTATTTTCTTTTCCAATCAAAAATAAAACATTTGTTACAGTTCTCATTCAGATCTGGTGTCAAGCTGTTGGTTTGCAACCTCAGGAGCTTCCTGGGTGAAATTAGAAACCAGCTCCCACACACTGGAGGGCAAGGAGAGATGGAAGAAAGAGGCAAATCCCTCCAGACTGGTAGGTGGCAGGTTTAATAAGCAAAGGAACTTATGTGAGATGAGTAGATCTTTGCACCTGCCCCCCCAACCCCCCAGAATCTTAAAAAATGTTTATGTAGAGGTCTTAACTGGGTTCAGTCACATAGCTGGTCTCAGCAACACATGGGGCAGAATCTAGTACGGAGAGGGTGAGCAGAACACATTCCAAGAACTGGATGGGGTAAGGAGCCTTGACTACCCAGGTCTAGCTCATGGGTCAACCAGCAGTTGAGTCCTCTTGATGACCGCCTCCAACACAAGCTCACTGCATTTCTCAAGTGCATGTTTTTTTTCCTTCCACTGTTAGAATTTATTCTCCAGACAAATCTTTCTGTCAATTTATAATATATATATAAAGGAGGATATGTCAGAATTCATTTAGCAAATTTCAGCTGTATTTTGAGAAGTTTTAAGAAAAAGAAGAACATGTGTGGCTTAGAATACCAATATCAAATTTACTGCTTTCTGAAATTTGGATAGGTTTTAATGAACTTTTACTGTAGGATATAAAAAGACAGTAAAAGATAAAATTACATTTTATATACTTTTTGAAATTTTCATTGGCATATAGAACCTTCATACATTTCCTGAAAATACTTCTAAAAAAATCAACACAATTTCTAAACACTGATGTCTGAAACATCCAGCATATGAAACTAAGTTGATTATATCATAAACATCAATTTATTTATCTGATATTTGTCCATTTGTGATAACAGATGATAGAACTACTCATCTTCCTAAAAAAAAAAAAAGATACAGGACTTGTGAAAATGTTCACAGATTAATCATTTCATGTTGTAGTAAAAAAATCAGATGCTCAATTGAATAGTAACGATGATAGTGATAATAGGTTTTCCTGTAATTTATGTGCTGGTTAGAAACAATTAGCACATAGAAACAATCTAACTGTCTGCTAATATTAACAATATAAAGTAACACTGAATGGACACTTAAAACATTCACAAAAAGCTTTAATATTGTGATAAAATGAATGTTTTAATATTTAATTAGTAGTTAGCATATATTGAACACATACTGTGTATAAAACACTGTTCCAAACTTTTATGTGTATAATTTTCTAATTCTCACATCAACAAAATATGATGAATACTGTTGTTATTCCCATTTTACAGTGTATAACACAGACATAAAAATGTTACATAAACTGTTTGAGCTTACATTGTTAGAATGTGACAGTGTTAGAATTTAAACCCCAGTAATTTGACTGTAGAGCCTATACTCTTGTTAATCTATTTATAATTTTTAAAAAGGAGTATAAAATATGAAGTTATGTTCTACACAAGAATACACATACACAAGTGAATGAAAAAATAAATTAATATGTATAAAACGGCCATCTTTGGATGGTAGAATTATAGATGCCTGTTCCTTGTTTCTATTCCTCTGTATTGAACATATTTTCCTATAGTAAATTTGTACCAGCTTCAAAATGAGATTAAAGTATATATTTCAGACAAATTGTCAAGCCTTGTTATGAGCCTTATCACTGACTTAAAGTTTGACTCTCCAATTTGAGTGTAAGCTCCACAAGATCAGGGATTTGATTCATTCTACCGTGTCTCTAGAACACAGAATAGGACTTGAATATAGTGGGCTCTCAGAACGTAGTTGCTGAATGACTGAATGAATGAGTGAAACGGCTAAGACATATGAATTGGGTTAAATTACAGCTGATTCCTATTTGTGTCAACTTTGAAGTTGACAGATTTTTTGAAGTTCACATACATGTACATATACAGGGATGAACTAGTTATTCCAGAAGTATTTTCTAAATTATATCTCTCCAACAGCATTTTCAATGTGTCCTGTAGAAGATCAGCAATGTGAGATAATTGACAAGCAGGCCCTATTATCAAACAAATTTTGGAAATGCTGTATTATATCTCCCTCTTGCAGATTTAAAATGCTCATTTTTAATATTTTAAGGAAGAAGTCTTATGGTAAAGGAAAATTTTCTTTCATTGTTTGACCATAAACCCCTTTTAAGAAATAATTGTTAACATCCTATATTACTGGTATACTCTGGAACACATGGAACACTTTTTGGTTAATGCTGCTGTAGGTAATGTTTGTGCCGTTCAAGATGCTTACCATGATATAATTTCTCTTTTAATTTTAGAGCATAGTTTGATTACACAGGAATGGCTTTCCAGGTAAAGTGTTCAGTAATTCAGGCATCTATTCTGACCACAGTTTCATATTTGAATTTTGGGGCTATCTATCGTTTATCAACAGTATATAGTTACATAATTTATGTTCCTGGCTAATAAACCTATGTTTAAACAGCATTTGGGGCAAGAAGTAAAGGAACTTAAGAGTTTAGTCTTGTTTGGAATTCTATGACTTTCTAAGTATTTTTTCAAAATAAATTCACTGAATTTCTCTCAGTTATGGTACTACTTACATTAGATCATCTTTTTTTCTGACTGCAAATTTTCTAGGAATATATATTCAGACCAATGATTCTGTTTGTGCTTTAATAGTATTGTTATAAGAAGCATGTATTTCATTGGTAAAAAAAAAATAGCTCAGAAAAAGATATTATAAACTATCTGGAATTATACCTTCTAGAAATAACTACTACTAAAATTTTGGTGAACAAGCTTCAAAATATATCTGTATATATATAAATCCATATAGATACTGCTGTACTATTTTCTGTAAGTGGTATTTTATTCCACATATTATTTTATATCCTATCTACCTCAGCAATATCCACTCATACTTCCCTCTCCCTTGGCTCTCTCATCTAGCACAGTGGCTTTCTAATGGTATCTTTATGTCTATGTAATCTTATGAGAATATCTCTGCCTGGGATGTTTTCCCCTCTATTCTTCTCCTAGTTAACACATATGACAACTTCAGATCTCAGCTAAATTATCATTTTCTCAGAGAAACCTTTCCAATTCTCCCTTTCTAGACAAATTCCCAATACTATATGGTCTTATAACACATGTACCTCTCCTTCATGGTAGCTGTAACAGATGTAGTATTACATTTTTTTTCAGATAAATTGATCATTGTATTCCTCCCACCCCCCAAAAGAGTGAGCTTTCCATAAGGGCATGGCTTAAAACATTTTCTCGCTGTTTGTGGAGTATTTGTTAGTACCCACCACTATTCCCATGCTTCTGTGTTGTCTTTACCACAAGGGCCTACAAGTATGAACATTACATTTTGTAAAGTCTCTTGCAGTTGAGTGTTTCACGGGCTCTGCCAATAGGTGTCCTTCGGCAGAGGTAAGATGTCTGGTAGGAGGGAGGTACCATTCTGCCTCTGGCTCTAACATGAACATTGGTAGTAATTACAGGTGATTGTAGGCCCCAGTCAGCAGGATTAATAGTTTCAGTGATGGAAGCAGAGAAGCTACTGCTTAGTGGAAGTAGACACCTCAAGAAGCATCAACGGTGGATTTGAGCTCCTGGGATCCAGCTTAGATAGTATACTCTTCATCTTTGAGTAACGTCATCTTTTCCCTTGTGCTCCTTCAGCCATTCCATCACCTTTGGAACAATTTTCTCAGATTGGAACCCTCACTTCCTCTCATAGATCAGATTCTGATTTCCTAACTGGATCCTGACAAATAAATCTAGTTCATACTGTGTGTTTTTCCAGCGAATGAATGGTACCTGCTTTTCCACTCAGTAGTATGCCATAGGTATATTTTATATAAATAATTACAGATCTACAGCAGTATTGATCTTCCAAGTCTATTTAAATTACTTTTTTCTAGTTAAGCTATAAAATAGAAATATGATTTGTTAAAATCTTCTCTTAGTTGAAACTACATTTAATTTTTAATGTTGTATTATTCCATCAGCCGTCATCCTCAAATGATGAGGTGCTGTAATTAAGACTTTGGAATTGTATGAATATTTAGAGCATGCATGAGGTTGTATTTAAGTTCAATTTTCACTAACAATTTAGACAAAGGAAAACTAGTTACTGATATTGATGAAAAAGTATCTTTCAAAAAGTATTTTAATATATTCTATTAGTTGAAAAGTTTTAGAAAATAAACTCGTCATAAATAATAGCTGTATTTGGTATTTTGTTTGATTGAAGTTTTCTTGAATTGTGATAATATTACGGAAAACATATCTTCCAGAATTCTATATAGTCCTAATGACATTTCTAAAGCTTTAAGAGAGTAGGAGAAAGTTTCAGGCTTGAAGAACAATCATCATATAATTGAACAGATCCTTTTTCAGTCTAATGTTAAATAATTTGGAAGCAGAATAATATATTGTTTGAAAGGAGAAAATAATAAATTAAAAATGTCACTTTCTCTTTAAATTTAAAAATAGTTCTAATTAAAGGGAAGCCATGAAACCATCTCTTTGTACTAAAAAACCATTTGTTGTCTTATAAAAATATCTTAGCCTATACAGAAGAGAAAAAAAATGACAGGCTTTTGAAGTAGACAGAGAGCTGATTAATTTTCAATTGATTAATCAAAATTAAATGAAGTTTCCTAGGAAGATTCATTTTAACTATCTTCTGTTCTCTAGTAAAAATGACAGATTTTTCTGTTTTGTGTTCTTACCACACAATATAAAGAATTAAGGACTCTCTCTTGTCAAATATTTTTTATGACAGAGTCTGTTTCTACACATCTAAATTTTAAACCTTTATATTTGAATGGGAGTCACTGTAGCATGTTTTAAATACTTGCAGAAAAACTGAAACATGGCTTTGGAAGGACATGAACTTATTTTAAAGTAATTATCATGTAGGCTTCTGAGTTTTTCTAAATTCTTCCCCCCCCTACTCTGGGTCTAAAATTTCTAAGAATTATAAAAGAATAGATTAGTTCATAGTTTGTGGGATATATATTAAAATTTGAAATCTCTAATCTGAAGACATTAATAGCAAGCTTTCATTGAAAAACTTTTCAGACAGTGTTTAAACCTGAAGACACTGAGGAATACAGTTCATGCATTATTTCAGTATCTGGCCCATGGATTAAGAGAAGCAGCTATTTCCTTTGTAGTTGTGAAATCTTACTATAAATTCTTTTGAAATGTCGAAATTTTTGAAAAGAGTAAGAGTGCCCCCACCTCCTTCCCCTCTCAAATTATGTGCTATAAAGAGGAAACACTGAAAGATTAAAATATATCTCCAAAGCTATCCTTCTTTTGGGGAATCCAGGAAGAGAGGCAAACAAGAGATGAGAAAATATGCAAAATTAGGTTAAAATTTCCCTAAGCTTTCCCTAAAATTTCCCAATTGCTGAGTAGGAATGATACACACACACACACACACACACACACATACAAAATACAGTTATACTTTGGCATTAATCATTTTTTTTGAAATACTTATGGATTCATAGAAAGTTGCAAAGTTAGTACAGATCCTGTGTACTAATCACTCATTTTCCACCAATGGACACACATAACTATAGTATAATATCAAAACAAGGAAACTGACATTGGTACAATGTCATTTTACCTATGTATTATTGTTTTTCTTTACCATGTAAGTTTTTTTCTTTTTTTAACATTTTTATTGGAGTACAATTGTGTTACAATGGTGTGTTAGTTTCTGCTTTATAACAAAGTGAATCAGTTATACATATACATATATCCCCATATGTCCTCCCCCTTTTGTCTCCCTCCCACCCTCCGTATCCCACCCTTCTAGCTGATCACAAAGCACCGAGCTGATCTCCCTGTGCTATGCTACTGCTCCGCACTATTACCAATGTATTATTTTTCTATGTCATTTTATTATGTATGTAGATTTGTGTAACCATCCTTGCAGTCAAGATACAGACTTATGCCATTAACAGAAGGAACTCCCTTCTGTTAACACTATAGTTCCATTCGCCATCCCCACCCCATGGCCATTCCTTAAACCCTGGCAACCGCTAAGTTGAGCTCCAAGGTGCAAAAGCAAAATTCAAATTCTTCCAATAAAAGAACAATATCAACAAAAAAGAGGCAGGCTACCTACAGTTAAATGAGAATCAGATTGATAAAAAACTTCATTAACAACCTAAAACTTATTTTGAGAGAAAGTTAGAGAAATTATTCCCAGAAAAAAAGTAAAGTAGGAATATTTATTTGAAGTAAAGTAAGTGAGAATTTTGCTTCTTCTTATTCTGTAAATGTAAGTGTCAAATTTTATTTCTTCTGAGGAATTTAGTTTTCAGCTAAACAATAAATGAAAGAGGAAAGTTTAAAAATATCTATAAGGAAAGGTTATAAAAGAGACCCATATAATATGTAATTCTTTCTTTTTCCCTTAAACCATTATGGGATTTTCGCTGATAAAAAGTTTCTTCGAAGTCTGTGAGCAGTTAATTTTAATATTTAGATGAATATTTATATGATTTATTGATAAAGAATGAGGAAAGTTTCTCGTATTTATATATACTATGTATGGTATGTGTTCTCTTTTTTTTTTTTTTTTTTTGTGGTCTGTGGGCCTCTCACTGTTGTGGCTTCTCCCGTTGCGGAGCGCAGGCTCAGCGGCCGTGGCTTACAGGCCTAGCCACTCCGCTGCATGTGGGATCTTCCCGGACCGGGACACGAACCTGCACCCCCTGCATCCGCAGGCGGACTCTCAACCACTGCGCCACCAGGGAAGCCCTGTGTTCTCTTAATTGAAGAAACATCTTAGGGTCCCTTTCCCCCACCCCTTTTATTGAGGTAAAATTCACATAACATAAAATTAACCATTTTAAAGTGTGTAATTACTGGCATGTAGTACATTCACAGTGTTTTGCAACTATAGCCTTTATCTAGTTCCAAAGTTGTATCATGTTTTTTGAGGCTATTTGACCGCACTGCTAAAAGCCCTTCTACAGAGCCTTCTCCTTTTGTGGTAATAGTATTCATACCCTGATGTAATCTCTTTACACATTGACTCTGGGCTTGCTTTTGCTGCCTGCTTTGGCCAAATGTACATGGAAAACATGATTCAACCAGAGGCCTGGTAAGTACTTGCACACTGGGGCTTGCTCTCTTGAAACTCAGCCACCAAGTCAAGAAGTCTACTATATTTTGCTGGAAAAGTTTTGTGGAAGAGAGCAGAAGCACCCTGGCCAGGAGTTCTAGCTGAGTTCATAAATAAGGGAAGCCATGTGGGGCTTGCTGGCCCTGAACCAACCTGCCAGTTGACTCTGAATGCGTGAGTAGAGCCTATTCCTTAGCACACAGAACTGAGATGAGGTCTTCCAGATGAGCCTGTGCACATGGCCAACGCATAGAATTTGGGTAAAGAAACGGTGGTTATTTTAATCCAGTAAATTCTGAGGCAGTTAGTTTTACAGCAATTGATAATTGAAACAGCAGCTTTTAACATTTTTCTGTAGTACCACTGTCCACCCATCTAAGTGCCACCTCCAATCACTACAGACTTCCAATTTTGGAAAAAGTCTATGTTTTCCTTATTGAAATACTGCCGAGGGCAATACAAAAAGAGATGGTAGAAAACAAAGGGTGCCTGAACTACATAACTCTCTACACATTCATTCAAAGAGCCCCTTATGTCTACTTATGAAATGCTATCCACCCAATTTCCTGTTAACATTCTTTAAGCAGGGAGCACAACAGTCTGCATTGGCTCTGGGCGTGATTCCTAGATTTAATTTTGCTCTCTACCTGTATCACCATCTGGGAAGGAGTGGCACAGGTGGGGAGAATGGCAAGTCATTAGGCATGTATATTAAGTAGGTCCATACCGCCGCCCCCTTTCTTCCCATCTACTCTAATTCTGCAAATACTAGTGGTGTTCTTCCAACATTCACACGTAAGAGCTGAACAAAACTTTTCAATTAACCTGCATTTCCTTTCACAGTGTAGTTTTTCATTTTCACAGCCAAAGTTACAGCAGTTTTCAAGGCAGTCCATTTGTCTTTTTTTGTCATTAGCTTATTTGCTGTGCCTGTTGCTTTAATTTCATTCCAATATTGGGAAGTTCAGTTCTTAACGGTGAATAAGTATTGAATTCATGTTTAAAATAACGTTTTTTGAGGAATGATTATATCAAAATAATAGGCTAGGCACTGTGGGAGATATAAAAATATGTAACAGATTATCTTTCACTGATACAAAATAAGACTCCAGTTAATAAGATGCTTTATATAACCCATTTTTGATGAGATGTGTGGGAGGAATTGGTATTTTAAGCCTCTTAGAATAAAGGAACTGTTTAAAAAATCAACTGTATTTTAGATTATTTACTTAGGCTTTTTATGTGCATAAATAAATTCATAGAATGCACAAAAGAGAGACAGACAGAGGCCTGAGAGAGTCATCAGAATGAGAGAGAATGCAAAAACAGATGATCCAGATCATAATGTAAATTTTGCTTATATCTTATTATATACTTAAACTTATATTGTAAACATTTGCCTATAAATTTCATAGGCTTCAAAATTTGATTTCTAGTGACTATATAGCATTTTATTTTGTGGATATAACAAAATATTTAACTATTCATCTACTGTTATATCCACTCCTGCATTTTGTCACATGTCTAATGTTCTAGTATACTGAAATGCTTTTAGTTTCTTTAATGAAAAAATGTTTTCTTAAAATAATTCTAGGCCATTATACATGCTGTTTTAAATTTCTTAAATACTTCCCCTCCTCCTTGTACCTCCCTCTCTTTACTGAGTTAACTTTTACTGATTGAACTCCTGTCCAATAACTAATGTATGTGCAATCACGAGCATTGGTGCTGTTGGAGGCCACATATAATATGTCTAAATATGGGCTTCCCTGGTGACGCAGTGGTTGAGAATCTGCTTGCCAATGTAGGGGACACGGGTTCGAGCCCTGGTCTGGGAAGATCCCACATGCCGCGGAGCAACTAGGACCGTGAGCCACAACTACTGAGCCTGCACATCTGGAGCTTGTGCTCCGCAACAAGAGAGGCCGCGACAATAAGAGGCCTGCGCACGGCGATGAAGAGTGGCCCCCTCTTGCTGCAACTAGAGAAAGCCCTCGCACAGAAACAAAGACCCAACACAGCCAAAACTAAATAAATAAATAAATAAATTTGTTTTTTAAACAAAGATCTAAATATTTAAAAGGTATAAATCAAGCTAACAGATGGCCTATAAAACATGTTCTTTTTACTTACCGACACAAATATACCATCATAAATAAAAACTTTTTCAAAGCATGATTTTTGTACTATTGCATGATGGCAAAATATCAGGATCAGAGGTACAGATGGCCTATAAAACATGTTCTTTTTACTTACCCACACAAATATACCATCATAAATAAAAACTTTTTCAAAGCATGATTTTTCTACTATTGAATGATGGCAAAATATCAGGATCAAAGGTGACTCAATATAATTACTATTGCCCTTGTCTGGCATGTTTGGACATACCAAAGATATTTGGATAAAACATATTTACAAGTTACTGATTTATAAAATTTATTTTCTTCATTTCAGCAGATTCACTGCTCATGTTGTTGTAATGAATATTTTCACATAATTTGTATTCCATACTGAGCAACCCCTTTTGAATCTTATGAATTTAAATTTGAATATAGTTATTTTGCCAAAGTAGTAGAAAATTTCTTAAAGTAATAATTAGATTGGAAAAAAATATTTTATACATTATGTTCAAATATCATAAAAGGTTTGCATATGACAAATTATCAGAATTAGAAAGTAGGTCAACTTATTTTAACATCATATAAATCATGATTATTTATAGTCACAATACCCATAATCTCTTATAGCAATATGTGGATCTACACAGGGTTTGCTTTGTCAAATATTTTAATGTAGAATATTTATAAAAAGCAGCAACTTAAAAAAATAATACTGTTTTTCTCAATTTGTTCATCTCTATTTAATCAAGGCTATATCCTTGTCTATAGTGACTAGAAAATAGGCTCTGTATTAAGTATTTCACAGCATTTGTATCTGAGTCTTTTCCTTCAGGGAAACGTTTTTATTTCTGTGTTGTATTTCATTGGACAGCCACCTTTTTTTGCAAGTTTCACATGAAATTTCTTTTAATAGAAAAAATATAAAATATTTTAACCGTTTAAAAATTAATACTTTAGGGGCTTCCCTGGTGGCGCAGTGGTTGAGAGTCCGCCTGCCGATGCAGGGGACACGGGTTCGTGCCCCGGTCCAGGAAGATCCCACATGCCGCGGAGCGGCTGGGCCCGTGAGCCATGGCCGCTGAGCCTGCGCGTCCGGAGCCTGTGCTCCGCAACGGGAGAGGCCACAACAGTGAGAGGCCCGCGTACCACAAAAAAAAAAAAAAAAAAAATTAATACTTTAAAATTTGTTTAGTTTTTTAAAGGTTTTTTTAACATTAATAGCAGGCAAAAGTTCTTATCAAATAGCTATAGATGTACTCAAATTCAAAATTAATTTCTATTTTGCTAGACCACACTTCACTCTTTATCTGAGGATATTTGATTGTTTCCCTTAATTCTTCTGGTATGTTGTAACTTGGTTGAATGAGATCTGATTGCTTTAACAGCATATTTTATTCTTATCATGTGTTTGACAGAAGTTGTTGGGTCAAATAGTTAATATGATCTTCATCTAACTATGATATATTGGACAGATCGAGAAGATGTCATATATAATATCTGATTGTTTCAAATAATGTCATCAGCCTTGGTGCACTTGAGACCATCTCTCCCAATAACGTATACTACTTCTGGCAAAATAATTCTTATGGATTTTTCAACTAGAATTCTGGTTCATCCACATTTTCTTCACCATCGGTATAGGCAATGTTACAAGTTTGCCATCTTTATTTTAGTTAAAGTAATTTGTATTGAAGTATAATTGATTTACAATATTATATTAGTTTCAGATATACAACATAGTGATTCAGTTATTTTATAGATTATACTCTGTTTAAAGTTGTTACAAAATAATGGCTATGTTTCCAGTACACTTTAGGGTAATTTGTTCTAGTTCTGTGATAAATGTCATGGGTATTTTGGTAGGGATTGCATTAAATCTATAGATTGCTTTGGATAGTATGGACATTTTAATAATATAATTCTTCCAAACCATAAGCATGGGATATCTTCCCATTGCTTTGAATCACCTTCATTTTCCTTCCTGAATGTTTTACAGTTTTCAGAGTATAGGTGTTTCACCTCCTTGGTCAATTTAATCCTAGGTATTTTTTATTTTTGATGCTCTTTTAAATGGAATTGTTTTCTTTCTTTCTGATAGTTTATTTTTGGTGTATAGAAAAGCAACTGATTTCTGTATATTAATTTTGTATCCTGCAACTTTACGGATTTCATTGATGAGCTCTAGTAATTTTTTGGTAACATCTTTAGGATTTTCTATGTATAGTACCATGTCATCTGCAAACAGTGACAATTTTACATCTTCCTTTCCAATTTGGATTCCTTTTATTTATTTTTCTTCTCTGATTGCTGTGGCTAGGACTTCCATACTATGTTAAACAGAAGTGGTGAGAGTGGGCATACTTGTTGTGTTCCTGATTTTAAAGAAAAAGCTTTCAGCTTTTACCATTAAGTGTGATGTTAGCTGTAGGTTTGTCATGAACGGTCTTTATTATGTTAGGATGTGTTCCCTCTATACCAATTTTGATGAGAGTTTTTATCATGAATGGATGTTGAATTTTATGAGATGCTTTTTTCTGTGTCTGTTGAGATGACCATGTGATTTTTATCCTTCCTTTTGTTAATTTGGTGTATCTCATTGATTGATTTGTGAATGTTGAACCATTCTTATGTCCCTGGAATAAATCCCACTTGATTATGTAGTATGATCCTTTTTATATATGGTTGAGTTCAATTTGCTAATATTTTGTTGAGGATTTTTGCACCTATGTTCATTAGTGATAATTGGCATGTAAATTTATTTATTTATTTATTTAGTTAGTTAGTTAGTTTTGTAGTGTCTTTGCCGGGTTTTGGTATCAGGGTAAATGTGGCCTTGTAGAATGCATTTGGGAGTGTTATGTCCTTAGGTATTAGCTCTTCTTTGTATGTTTGGTAGAATTCCCTGGGGAACTGTTCAGTCCTAGACTTTTATTTGCTGCCAGTTCTTTTCTATTACACAATAAATTTCACTACTAGTAGTTGGTAATTCAGATTGTCTCTTTCAGTCTTGGCAGGTTATATGTTTCTAGAAATTTGTCCATTTCTTCTAGGTTGTCCTAGAATATAACTGTTTGCAGTATTCTCTTATGATTTTTTGTATCTCTGTGATATCAGTTGTTATTTCTCCTCTTTCATTTCTTACTTTTTTAATATGGGTTCTCTCTTTTTTTTCATGATGAGGCTGGATAAAGGTTTATTGATTTTCTTTATCTTTAAAAAAAACCTCTCAGTTTAATTGATCTTTTCTGTTGTCTTGGGGGCTATATTTCATTTATTTCCTCTTTGATCTTTATTATTTCTTTCCTTCTGCTGACTTTTGGCTTTGTTTGTTATTCATTCTCTAATTCCTTAGATGTTAATTTAGATTGTTTATTTGAGATTTTTCTTGTTTCTTAAGGTAGGCCTGTATTACTATAACCTTTCTTCTTAGAACTGCTTTTGCTGCATCTCATAGATTTTGGAAGGCTGAGTTTTCAGTTTCATTTGTCTTGAGATATTTTCTGATTTTCTTTCTTATTTCTTCATTGACCCATGCTGTTTAGTCTCCAAGTGTTTTCCTTTTCCCATTTTTCTTCCTGTAATTGATTTCTAGTTTCATACAATTGTGGTCAGAAAAAATGCTTGATACAACTTCTATCTACTTAAATTTGTTGAGCCTGGCATATGATCTACCCTGGAGAATGTTCCATGTGCACTTGAAAAGAATGTTTATTCTGCTGTTTCTGATTGTAATGTCCTGTAGATATCTACTAAGTACAACTGATCTAATATGTCATTGAAAACCACAGTTTACTTATAGACTTTCTTTCTGGATGATCAGTCCATTGAAGTAAGTGGGGTCCTGTACTATTAGAGTCCTGTACTATTGTTGCATTATTGTCAATTTCTCCATTTATGTCTGTTAATATTTGCTTTATATATTTAGTTGCACCTATATTTGTATATATGTTAATGAGGTTTATATCCTCTTTTTATATTGATCCTTTATCATTATATAATGCCCTTCTTTTTTGTTATAGACTTTTTTTTAAAGTCTATTCTGTCTGAGTGTTACTACCTCTGCTTTCTTGTTGTTTCCATTTGCATGAAATATCTTTTTCCAGCCCCTCACTTTCAGTCTGTGTGTCTTTCATTCTGAAGTGAGCCTCTTGTAAGCAGCATGTGGATGGGTCTTGTTTTCTTATCCAATCAGCCACCCTATGTCTTTTGATTGGAGCATTTAGTCCATTGACATTTAAAGTCATTATTGATAGATATGTACTTATTACCATTTTGTTACTTATTTTCTGGTTGTTTTTGTAGTTCTTCTCTGTTCTTCTCCTTTTAGTTTCTTCCCTGTGGTTTGCTGATTTTCTCTAGTGGTATGTTTGTGTTCCTTTCTCTCTAGTTTTTGTGTATCTTTTATCGGTTTTTGATGTGTGGTTACCATGGGATTCATATATGTTGACCTATAATGATATATACTTTTTTTAAACAGGTGGTCATTTAAGTTCAAATACATTCTAAAATAGCTAACTTTTTTAGTCCCCTCCCCTACATTTTGTGTTTTTGATGTCATATTTTATACCTTCATGGTTATCCCTTTACTGATTATTGTAGTTATAGTTAATTTAAAATTTATTTTATCTTTTAATCTTTGTATTAACTTATTTAAGTAGTTGATCCTCAGTCTTTACTGTACATTTGCCTTTACCAGTAGAATTTTTCCTTTCCTATAGATACTTACTTCTTGTTACAGCCTTTTCTTTTCCACTTAGAGAAGAGTGTCTAACATTTATTTTAGGATAGGTTTAGTTTTGATGAACTCTTTTCATTTTTGCTTGTCTGAGAAGTTATTTCACTCTCCTTCAATTCTAAATGGTAATCTTGCTGTGAGAGTGTCTTAGGTTGCAGGGTTTTCCCTATCAGCACTTTGAATATATCATGACATCGCCTTCTGGTCTGCAAAGTTTCTTCAGAGAAATCAGCTGTTAGCCTTACAGGGATTCCCTTGTACATGACTCTTCATTTTTCTCTTGCTGCCTTTAGAATTCTCTCTTTACCTTTAACTTTTGCCATTTCAATTATGGTATGTGTTGGTGTGGGTCTGTGTGAATTCATCTTGTTTGGGACCCTCTGTGCTTCCTGTACCTGGATACCTGTTTCTTCCTTCAGGTTTTGGAATTTTTCAGCCATCATTTTATCAGTTACATTTTTGACCCTTTTCTCTTTCTGGGACCCCTATCATGGAAATGTTGGGTCTCAGAGGTCCTTTAAACTGTTTTCATTCTTTTAAATATGTTTTTCTTTTTGCTGTTCCAATTGGGTGATTTCCACTACTCTACCTTCCAGATCATGTACATATTCTGTATCACCTAGTCTGCTGTTAATTACTTCTAGTGTATTTTTCATTTCAGTTACTTTATTCTTCAGTTCTGACTGGTTCTTTTTCATATTTTCTAGTTCCTTGTTAAAATTCTCAGTGTATTCATTTATTCTTTTCCCTAATTCAGTAACATTCTTACTATGAATGCTTTGAACTCTTTATCTGGTACATTATTTCTGTTTCATTAGTTGTTTTTTCAGAGGTTTTCTCTTGCTCTTTCAATTGAAACAAATTCCTCTGTCTTCTTATTTTGCTTAACTTTCTCTGTCTCTATGAAGTGAGGTGAAACAGTTACCTATTCTGGTCTTGAAGAGGTGGTGTTGTGTGGGAGCATCCCTATAATACAGACTGCATGCACCCAGTGCCTTTGGTGGGAGAGCTGGGTCTGAGGTGAACACAAGTCAAGTCTTTCCCCAGTGTGCACCTTGGTAGGAGGTGGGGCTGCAGATGGAGGGTCTTAGACCAGACTTAGGTGTGAGCCAGGGCTTCTCCTCTATTCAGTGGCCATTCCTGCACTATCAGGGGTGGGGCAGGTCCCAGGTTGCTGGAGCAGGAGCCCTGAGGGTTGGGTCCAAGTGGTTTTTTCCCTTTAAGTGTGTGCTCTCCACTTTCCCAGCACCAGCACACTTGCTCTCTGAGGAGAGCAAATACTGGAGCAAGAGGGGCTACTATGGATCCTAGGCATGGGTCTGGGAGCGGGCTGTGGCAGTTTCAGCCACAGTCAACAACCCAGACCACTTCTAATATGCTGCCTGTGTAAGTGCTAGTAATGGCTGCCCTCACCCTGCTGAGATGCTGCTCTGGGTCTGACCCACCTTTGTTTCTCAGAGCTGAGCTCTCCCCTCAGCTGCTGTAGCCCTCACCCTAGTGTGGAGCTGCAATGCAGAGCAGGCGGGGCTGGTGTGGACATTCAGCATGGTTTGGGTCACAGGCCGTAGTGGTCTGGCTGCATTCAGAAACTTGGACTGCTTTTGATACATTGCCTCCTTAAGAAAATGTAATGGCTGTCCCTGCCCTGCTCAGATACTGCTCTGGGTCTTAGCCACCTTTGTCCCTTACAGCCATATCCTCCCCTTGGCCTTCTGCTAGTCTCTAGTTAGTTTTCAGTGAGAATTATTCCACATGTAGATGTATTTTTGATGTGTTAGGGGTGGGGATGAGTTCCATGTCCTCCTATTCCACCATCTTGATCTCCTCTGCTTGTGCTCATTATTTTCAGTCAGGGTCTACAATTGAAAGATCAATTGCTTGTTAGTTTTTCACTTAAATCAAAACGTTATATTTTATAAAATGTCTAAAACTGATAAAATTTTCAGTTTTGTGGTTTTCCCCCTTAATATTCCAAAAATTCTACTAATAAATATTAGTCATTCAGCATGACATTTTTATTAATTTTTTTTCTTAAACACTGTGGATGTTTTCTTTTCTCTCATTCTTTTTTTAATTCTACTAGTAATCTCATTTTGATGTTACCATCTTAGTTTTCATTTCGTTATTTTAAAAAGTTATTTCCATATTCAGTCACTCTACCATCAGATTTCACAGTCATTTCTTCTAAATCTAGAAAATTTCATTCTCTTCTGAAATATGCATGTGGTGTCACATAAAATATATGCTTATCTAAATGTTGGAACACAATGATAACTCATTAAGTATATTACATTTATTTAATATCAGTGATTACTTTTGTTGAAAATTCTTGATTAGGTTTCTATTACCCTCTTTTATCAATTTTAGGAAACACGTGTGCTTTTTGGGTGTAAACTTTTTATTTTTTGAAGTGGATAGATCTTAGATCTTTATGTAGTATATAATATGAAGTTGCAGGGATATCATATGATCTCAAGTTGCAGAATCATGGTATTCTGTTAATTTTGTGTAGGTATTGCTTGATAGAGTACTGCTCACTTGTTTACACATTTAAAAATTTAAGTGGATTTTCTCTATGGAATTAAAAAAAAACTTTTTTCTTTATAGCTTTCTATTTTCTTTTTCTGTGAGCTCCCCTTTCTTATTATTTATTTCTACTTTGATCTGTACTCTTACTCAATTTTAAAAAAGATTAAAAAGTAAAATAATTATATTTAAAGTATATAAGTTTAAATATATTTTCACAAACAAATTAATGTAAATCTAAACCATGAATACAGTTATTTTACATGTTTTGAAAAAATTACTTTTCCCATAAAATATTCTAAACTACCTACTAAAATTTAATGGTAAGATAAAATTTAAATTAATATATGAATTAATAATATATTAATATTTAATTTATATACAAATTGATTCATATGAAAATAATATATGAACAAATAAAGTTATTTTAAAAATATGAATAACTTTGTATCTAATTTTTGAGCATTTAATAGAATCTTATTAAAATTTTTTAATAGAGTAAAACTATTTTACAATTCTGGCTTTCCATTTGCATCTAGTCAATATAATGCATTGGTATTATGTTTCATGCATATGAAATACAGGACTACATATATACAAACTTAAGAGTAATATGAATGGTTTGTTTTTTGCCTTTTTTTATGCATGGTTTTATTTCAAAATATTTCTTAGTTGCCAAGTGCAAATCTTTCAAATAGTGTACTTTTTTTCTGAGTACCCCAGGACCATGAATTAGAACCTCAAAAGAAGAATAAAAACAGATGCTTGGCAAGAGTAGTTAAAGCTACTTCGTTATGAGTGATTTGATTACATTCAAGTAACCTGATAGGGAATTTCAACTAAGGGAATTTTAAAGTAATTTAATTTGTCTTTTCTCATATTCAAGCACTTCTGTCAATCAGTTCCTCCTCACACTATGAAAGTGCTCATTTCTGATATTGACAAGGGTGTAATCCACAAACATTGGAAGCATTTGGAGGCAGATGTTCGCTTCAAAGAAATAGAACAGTAAATATGTCCCTGGGACTTGAATGATATTGGTCATGAAAGTGTACGTTTAAGGTTGCAGATTTCTCTGTGCCAGACTCTGAGTGACAGAGGAGGCCATGTGTTCTTGACAGAATATATGTAGAGTCATCTAATAACAAAGCCCAGACAGGGACCCTTCATGCCTGAGTCCAAGGGTAGTGCTATTTATCAATCATCATGTTTCATTTTAAACAACATTTTCTCAGAGGTTTTTGTAATCTCCCAGATAGCTCACATCTCTTACATACTTTCACAGCACACTAATCTTCCCTGTTTAGAGTAACAATTGTACTAATAATTATTTGTATAAAGTTTATATTGACCATTATTACACAGACTTCATATCTTGTTCATTGCAGTACCTTTAGTATTACATTGCCAAGAATGTGGTAGGTTCTCAATAAGTATTTGCTGAGTTTCTCCAGAAGTGAATGATATTTATTTCTTGTACACAACTACTACTGTACCTTTCTGATACTGTTTTATTTTTTTTATGAATTCTAATACTTGGAATTACTGAGTCAGAAATCACAGGCATTTAAATGTTCTGTTGCTAGATATGACTCAAAGTTTGAGCCAATTTACATGTAATAAGCATGCATAATAGTGTATATTTTATTGTACTACTTACTCCTCTACGTATTACATTTTTACTTTTTATCAATTTGCTAGAAAAATGTATTTTTTATTTGTAGTTTTAGTTGTATCCATTTGACTTATGAAGTTGAACAGTTTTCATATGGCTAGACTATATATTTTACTTATTTTTTACATTGTCTATATCCTCTCTAGAAATAATACATAAATAGCTTGTGAGCATTCTTTATGTGCTACAGATAACGTCACCATTTCCCGTCAGAGACTGTGAAAATATATTTCCTATCTCACCGTTTGCTTTTCAAAATCTGCTTTTGAGCTTTTGATGACAAGAAATTTTAAAGCATGAAAGAAAATACTTCGATATTTTCCTTCATGGTTTTAAATAGAGTTTCACACATAGACTTATGCAACTGAGTAATAGCAAAATAATCTTTTTGGGTATCTTTGCTATATTTAACTTCTAATTCCATATTGAATTTATCTTCTAATACACTGTGAGAAAATGATCTAGTATGACATTGTTTTTCTCCAAAAGGTGATACCATTTCTCAGCATTAATTATTGACTAATTCTTCCTTTGAACCCTATATTTTTGGAGAAACTGAGAGTTATAAATATGGCTTATAGGAAAGTTAGACTCAAACTCAGTGTTTCAAATTACGTATTTTTTTTTAGGATTGTTATAAGCTTTTAACAAATAATAATTTATTTTTATCTCATCTTGGAACATTTCTTTTTTTACATGGAAGCATAAGTTACACATGGACACATCTTAATTGTACAGTGAAGGTTTATGAATATGAGAGTCACCCAGCACTCAAATCAATGTAGAGAGTATTCCCAGCACTCTAGAAGAACTCCTTGCTTCCTCCAGGCAATACTGCCCGCTCAAAGGAAACTAATACTTTTCTCACCAGTCACCAGAGTTCAGTTTTCCGTGTTTTAGAACGTTATGGAACCAAGCGGTCTACTATTTGTGTCAGGGTTCTGTAGCTCAGTTTTATGTCTATGAGATACATAGTTGTCCTTTTTCCATTGCTATTCCACTGTATGACTATACTACAATCTATATTATTCATTTAATTCTCTATAGACTTTTAGGTTGCTTTGAGTTTTAGGCTATTATTTATAACTCTGACATGAACATTCATATGCATGGCTTTTAGTAGACATTTGCACTTATTTCTTTTGAGTACATACCTGTACCCAGCAGTAGAATTACTGGTGACCGGGTACATCTAAGTGTAGCTTTAGTAAGAACTGCCAAATAGTTTCCCAGTGTTTGTACCACTTTATACCCACACCATTCGTGTAGGAGAATAACTGCTTTTTCTTCCCTTTGAGGGTACTACTTTAAAGGTATAAAAGATAATTTCTTTAAAGCTTTTAGTTGGAGTCACCCATTCAATTTGTCTTCTTTTTAATAGAATTTCAGGGGAGTTAAGGTTGGGCTTCTTAGGAGAAACTTAGAAAAACGACTAAAAGCCTCATCTTTGAAGTTATACAAGACCCAATTTCTGATTTGAGCTCTTTTGCCTATTTTGTATGTGACCTTGAGCAACATACTTGAATTATGTGTTTGTTTTCACATCTGTAAAGCAGTTAGCGAATACTCTAGAACAGCGGTCCCCAGCCTTTTTGGCACCAGGGACCGGTTTCTTGGAAGACAATTTTTCCATGAACCAGGGGGTTGGGGATGGTTTGGGGATGATTCAAGTGCATTACACTTATTGTGCACTTTATTTCTATTATTATTACATTGTAATACATAATGAAATAATTATACAACTCACTGTAATGTTGACAGGAGCTGGAGCTCAGACGGTAATGCAAGTGATGGGGAGTCGCTGTAAATACAGATGAAGCTTCACTTGCTAGCCTGCCACTCAACTCCTGCTGTGTGGCATGGTTCCCTAACAGGCCACGGACCGATACTAGTATAGGTCCGTGACCCCGGGGATTGGGGACCGCTGTTGTAGAACATATTCATTGAATAATGTTTTTTAAGTTCCAGTGAAAATTCAGGTACCATAGTAGATTCATGTAGTACTCAAAAGATTATGCCAGTCATCTTCACTACCACCATCACCATCATCATTTTATTATTGTTGTCATTCCTTTTTAACACTACAGTTGCAATATTTAAGTATAGTATGGTCTCTAAAACCAATGGAATTTAGAATGTGTTTTGCTTGCTTCTAAATTTTTCAAACTGTTCATATAAAAATTTATTTAGAATGAGTTGACTCATGATGAATTTATTACATTTAAAGTAGCAGCCCAAGAGATCTTGAAAACACTGCTTGGAAACATTATCAAATTTGAGTATTTTATCTAAAAAGAAATGTGAGCAAATGTTGAAATTTTGTCTAATTACTATGTTAAATTCTAGAATAGAAAGTGTCAGTAGAACTTTACACACACAGGGGCTGTGAGTAGAAATAGGTCTTAGGGGTAGAAGCAGAATACAAAACCAGGGTAGATGAAGCAAACTAAAATACTGGACAGGAATCAGGTAAGCAAACTGCAAATCAAGAAGTACATAGATATCAGAGATCACTCCCAAGCAAGTTGTAGTAGTCAGGAACAAACAAGCATATAGAAGTCAGTTGCCATGCCATCAATTCAAAAGCCAGGCAAGAAGTTAAGAGTCGAAGCTGCTCCTGGGTGACAGAAAGGGTGAGACAGAAGCTTAATTGGTTATTATAGGAACAAGAGCCAAAGACTCTTGTCCAGGATCAGAGATTAAAATAACAATAGTAATAATAATGAGAGATAGTTTATGGTGGGATATGTGCCTGGCAATAACAGTAGACATACTTGACAAGAAAAACATCTTTTCTTTTTTCTTCCACAACTCATTTTTGGTGTATAGCTAAACCAAAGCTTTTTTTGAAAATGGCCTCTGTAATATTAATGATTTTGATAGATGTCATTAATGAATTTTATCCAACTAGCCAAAGCCAAGTCTCCTTTATTTTGGCAAACGTTTCTAGTTGAAGTAAGAGGAGTTAGGTACTCAATGCTAATGCAGACAGTTTTATAAATCAGTGATTCTGGAGTACTTTTTCCTTCATTTCATCATAGGTCTGTTTGGCTTATGGGAAAATAAAAATGAGTCCATCCTCACAAATTACTAAAAGCAAATAATTTTAAAATTTCTGGCACTCACTTTTCCTGTTACCACCCCTTCCCACTTCAAGTCTTGTATTTTTTTTCTTTTTATTAAGAGAGAGATTTAATAAGTGAATAATGAAAGTAGTTCCCTCTAAAGAACAGTTAGTTTATACCAACATGTTTATTTACTTTGTTGCTACACAACCTGCAAACCTCTCTCTTTCTGGTAAGTACTTCACAAATTTACTGTCACTGTTGGGTATAAAATGTAACAAAATTGATTCCTTTACTTTTAACACCAAGGTTATCCATTTGAAGGGGTACATAAAGATTAAATGACAACAGGCATAAGGCCCTTTTCTTCTGCATCTTGGTCTATTGCTCTGCTGGCTTTTTTTTTTTTTTTTTGAGGCAATCTCATTACTTTGCAACATTAATTGATTCTTTTGAAGTTGATGCTTTATAAACAAGGGTCTTGGATGAATTTTATTTTTAACATTATTGCAGTTTGAATAGCAATATGTGGCCACTTCTTTGTTACATAGAAAAACAAAAGCATGGCAAAGTAAAATTATGGGCAGTGTGTATTGGGAAGAGCTGGAAACCCGGAAACCAGAAATCAGTCTTACTAGTTAGTGAAACTTGGGTAAACCATTTAATCTCTCTGGGTTTTAGTTTCTTATTTATCAGAGGAAGAAATTTATATTGGATTACCTCTGGATTCTTCCAAGTGGAAATTAGTTGCTTTATTATTATTCATTTCCAAGTCTCTTCAACCAATACTTTCTTTCAAATTGGAAACAAAAAAATGGCATTTAGTTTTAGGTGTATGTTTTATTTTCCCTGCTTACTCTTGTATAGTGGCATAAATAAACAATTTAATTCCCAATGTGTGAATAGCAGGGGGAACAGAGAAGTATGAAAATGAGTAATTATTAAATTGGAAAATATGATTTTATTATAAGGCAATTGTTCTGTTTCTGGCCTCAGCTGGTGATTTCTTTCTAAAATAAACAATGTAAAATTCATGTATGATACCTATTTTAAAGGAAGATGATTTTTTGTAGTCAGAAGATCATCTCTAAGATTTTGTAAAAATAGTCACAGAGAGAAATCACACAGAAGAATATTTATTTTGTCTCCATGCTATGCATTGCATTTTCTCCCTTTTCTAAATTAGATCACATGCTTGACATTTGAAGGGTATTCATTCAAACTACATTTGGTGGTATGTGCTAGTTTTTATTTTTAACCTTTTAACATTGTTTTAGGAGAAGAGTAGATTGTTTTGCATTTATTTGCAAATCACTTATTGTAGTGGGAAAAGATAAGAATATATCAGAAAGGTTTATTTACATTTATTTACTATATTCAGATTTAATGTATCTTACTTTCAAAGTAATTCAAACTTTTTAAGTAAGATTTAACAAGACACACCATGAGTAATGTAGATGGATAATAAGCATGGCAGACAAATAAAAGAGGAATAAAGAAATCACAACTGTATCTATTTTACCCAAATGTAACATACCAGTAGTTTTGGAAGAGCAACTGTATTGGATGAACTTGGAATGGAAGGAGTTGTCAACACAGGTCTGGGTGCTGTGGTCCCTGCCTCTTCCCAGGGCCATTACACTGGCCTCTCCAGCTGCCCTGCTATTTGTGCAGCCCAGAGGCAGGAACCATTTCATGTCTCTTCAATACATATGGTCCTTCCTACTTGAGAGCCTTTCCCCATGCTTTGCCTTCTTCTTGGGTAATCATCTTCTATTCAGTTTGCCCTACCAATTCCTTCTTATGCTTTAGAACTTGACTCCATCAGCATTTCCACAAGGAACTATTCCTGCCCTCTTCCACCCTATCCTCTCCTTAGTCTAAAGACGTTTCCCTCTACACAATCTCGGTATTATCCTGGATACATTCCTTTCAACTATGAAACATGAATAGTTAAGTAATCCATTGTTTAATATCTATTTTCTCTGCTAGGCTGTAAGTTCTAAAAGGGCAGAGACTCTGTCTTCTTTTCTCTCTCAATTCCCAGCACCTAATATGGTGGCAGCATCTTATACATAATAGGCATTTGATAAATATTTTCTGAATGAATGAGTGCAATGAAATTCTAACTCCCTACCATATTGGGAAAGTAATTATGAGCCCAAGTGTTTGAACTTATGAGGTGACTCTCATTTCAGGGGAAAAACAAAACAAAACTGTATCTTAAAGTTTCAGTGCATAAGTTTTATTTAAATTGAAGTCCCTTACAGGGCCCTAACAATTCATTCCTAATTTATAGATGTATTTAGGTATTCTCTCTCTTAAAAAGCTTAAATTAGAAATTGTACACTTCTTTCAATTCAATTTTTCATTTTCTGAATATTGGGCTAATATCAGTCATACAAAATTTATTCCGATTGTCTACTTATAATTTTCCTTGAGTTAAAGTATTTATATTTAATTTTAATAATTAAAGTTAGTGGTACTTTAGTCAAATAAAGATAGTCATGTTCCCAATTTTGCATATATTTGTTTTATCATAACTTTATTTATTAAAATTTACCAACACTGACATACACCTTGAGCTCTAAATTTAAAAATCCCAAGAAAAAAATTTTTGAAAAGCTTTTTAACCTCAAAGAATATGAATTAACACCTATTCTGAGCCCATTTTTATTTTCTAACTATACATAAAAGATTTTTCAAATTCATTAGTTAACAGTGTTATAGTCAGAATAGTTAAAATGAAAATCACAAAAGAGACCATAGTCAGCACTAGAATTAAACATAGTTCTATAATATCCACGTCATGAGACTAGATACAGAAGGACTGCAGTATATTCAGGTCGGAAGTCTGTTTAGAGACCATCTAATCCCAATATGATGGCCACTCTCTTCACAATAATCTCTCATAACATTTCTGAAATAAGTACTTTACTACTACTACTTCCTCAAGTATCTCCTTACAGTTTGGGGCATCCAGTATTATTAGAGAGTTTTCCTTTATGTTGATATAAAATATTTCATGTTATAACTTCCACATGTACCTACCTTTTGTTTTGTATACACAAAAAAACACGACATGTTTAGTCTTTATTGAACATTTGGACATATCTTTACTGTTGCACCAGGATTGCTGTTCGTAGCTCAGGGATCTCCTCTGAAGTTGGGCTCAGTGCTCTAGAATATAATTAATTTAGACCAAGAAGCTTGAGCTCATTGGTAAAGCTTAGGTTTACTCTTCATGTTCTCTTGACCATCTTGGTCTTCAGTTGGCTCTTGTCTAGGTTTGCCATGTTCTTCATGTCTAAAGATGATTCTCTTTGACTGAGAAGATAGAAATAAAATAGAAGTAGATAAGGGAGATTTCAGTGTCATCTATTACTACTGTACTGATGGGTTATGCTCTGGGAGGAAGGAGTACATGAACAAGCCCAATGTGGCAGGCAGCATCATTCTCAGGAAGTAGTAGGTCTGTGTTACTCTTCTCTGGTGCCTTGTTAAACTAAAATTTCTCTTTATGTTGTCCTTAGAAACCATCCTTGATACTCGTGATATACTTAAAAACCTAGGCCAACTTTAAAATCTTTTCTTGATTATGCATTTTATTGAAAACTGATGAAGATGGTTTGAGCATGCATAACTATCAAATTCTCTTTTGGGAAAATATATCTAAATTCTAATAATTAGAGGTGAAAGAGGCTATTGTTGTCATCCCTACAGCCCAGATGAAATTCTGACACACATTTTGCTCTTCATTGGGAAGTAGACACAAACAATGATATGACCTTTGTGAGCTGGATGGCTTCTTATGCTCTATTTTAGTGCTCAAGTAACATCTGGCTTATAGACCTAAGATAAAAGTAACATTGTTTTAGTGGCAGGATTTAGCTGTACAGACTCAGATAGCAAACACTCCTCTGAATCAATATAAAGGTACAGATAACAATTAAAATTCAAGGATGAAGTAAATGGATGGTGGGAACTATGTTTACCAGAGTTGGAGTGGGAGGTTTAAGTAAGCAAGGCAAAAGGGTAGAATGACCCATGTGGTACTGGATTAGGACTGAAGACATCAATATGAGCTAATCTTTAACTTCATAATGGTATATAGATATATAAATAATTCTAGACATGTCTATTTACACAGGTTGGTATATACACATATATTTCCTAGCCCTGTCTGCTCAGGGGGCCCTCGAAGCAATGACACTCCAGTAGCAATGAGCACACTCAGTGATCGTGTCTTAGTTTCTGGTGACATTTTCTAATAAAAGGAACCAGTGCTCCTTAGAGAAATGACTAGTTCTAGGACTGGAGCAGGAGATAGACAAAATGAGCCTGGAGCATCTTTTAGAGCTAGAAAATACCCCAAGACAAAACAGTGGGATATGTTACAGAGATGCAGGAGCCAAATGAAAGAACTTCAAATTGTTCCAACTTTGACCATTGGAGCAACAAAATAAGTAAGGTAGTACTGGATTATAACTCAGAATCATATAGTAAATATTCATGAGTCCATAGTGACATAAATAACTAATTGTATAAGATACATAAATGAGAGAGAAGAGACAAATTTCCCATACAGAATAATTCCAAGTCATTTATTTGGAATTTACTCCCCTTCCAGAGATGGTGGAGCATAACCCTAACCTCCTTAAGTGTGGGTACACTTAGTGACTTGCTTTCAAAGTGTACACTATGAAAAGGGGAAAGTAACTGTATAGTGGAGAAATCTAGGAAATACTTTCGCCAGGTGATCAAAGTTAACGTCATTAGTGATAAATTCTGTTGATAGCATATGTCTTTGATATGATGCGTGGAGAATGGTAGTTTATCTCTGTGGTCTTCCACCCTAAAACCCATAACCTCAGTCTAACCATGAGAAAAACTCCAGGCAAAACACAGTTGAAGGACATCTACAAAATACTTGGCTAGTAGTCCTCAGAGCTGTCAAAGTCATCAAAAACAAATTTTAAAAAACTGAGAAACTGTCATAGCACAGATGCGCTTAAGGAGACATGATAAGTGAATGTACCATGGTACCTTGGATAGGACCCTGGAACAGAAAAATGCCGTTAGGCAAAAACTAATGAAATCTGAAGCAAGTATGTGTGTCTATTTATATATATATCTACATCTATATGTTGAATTTTTTAATGTCAATATAATTATGTATGTATATATGCTTACCAGATTTTTAAATACATTATCTATTCAAAGACAGGAAAGTCCTAACCGTTCTTTCTTCTAGTCAATCAACAAATCTTAAAAAATGAATTTTACCAATAAAACCTCATTATTATAATTAATAAAATTAATTAATTAATTAATTAATAAAATTGTCATGCTTATTAATTTAAAAAAGGTTAGTCAAAGCACTTGTTAAACCTTTGGAGTATACATTTCTTTTTATTTGGATTTTAAAATGATTCTTCCTTTATCCTTTTCATTTTAAACCAAAATTTCTTCATCTCAAATGTAACTTCTTCTTATAGACCCAAGTTTTGTTTTGTTTCCTGAAATTTAAAAAGTCGAAATATTAGAGCTCATCTTTCCCTTCTGAAGGCACTGCTCTTCCATATTTTTTCTTTTTTTTAACATCTTTATTGGAGTATACTTGCTTTACCATGGTGTGTTAGTTTCTGCTTTATAACAAAGTGAATCAGCTATACCTATACATATATCTCCATATCTCCTCCCTCTTGCGTCTCCTTCCCACCCTCCCTATCCCACCCCTCTAGGTGGTCACAAACACTGAGCTGATCTCCCTGTGCTATGTGGCTGCTTCCCACTAGCTATCTATTTTACATTTGGTAGTGTATATATGTCCATGCCACTCTCTCACTTTGTCCCAGTTTACCCTTCCCCCTCCCTATGTCCTCAAATCCATTCGCTACGTCTGTGTCTTTATTCTTGTCTTGCCCCTAGGTTCTTCAGAACCTTTTTTTTTTTTTTTTAGATTCCATATATATGTGTTAGCATACGGCATTTGTTTTTCTCTTTCTGACTTAGTTCACTCTGTATGACAGACTCTAGGTCCATCCACCTCACTACAAATAACTCAATTTCGTTTCTTTTTACGGCTGAGTAATATTCCATTGTATATATGTGCCACATCTTCTTTATCCATTCATCCGATGATGGACACTTAGATTGCTTCTATGTCCTGGCTACTGTAAATAGAGCTGCAATGAACATTGTGGTACATGACTCTTTGAATTATGGTTTTCTCTTGGTATATGCCCAGTAGTGGGATTGCTGGGTCATATGGTAGTTCTATTTTTAGATTTTTGAGGAACCTCCATACTGTTCTCCATAGTAGCTGTATCAATTTACATTCCCACCAACAGTGCAAAAGGGTTTCCTTTTTGGAGTATGCATTTCTAATTGTTTACTAACTGGCCAGTGGATATGGATTGAGGCTCAGAAATGGGGGTATGTCAAAGAAATGCAGGAGCCAACTGAAAGAGCTTCCAGACAGACACACATACACACACACTCACTCCCTCTCTCTCTCATGTCCATTGTCCATGCTGAAGAGTTTTAAATGAATTATAGGTATCATAATACTCTGTTTCTCTTATCTTTTGAACTTGTCTCTTTTACATATGAGTTTTCCATAGAGCTTACTGTGCAGCCTCATCTATTTCTTTAGACACATTTCTCTTGTTTTATTAAGTGCAGTTACTCATGATTCTCAGTAAGGACCTTGTTTGGGAGACTTTCCTAACTGTTTCTTCTTCCACGTCTAAATGCTGACTTTGCCTTCACTAGCCATTTTGCTGTCATTTACTATAAGAAAACAAGTTGTCTCTTTCTCAATTTGCCTTATTATTTCTTCCCCAACTGGAACTTGATTTACATTCATATTATACCCAGAGAAGCAGCTTTTTAAAATATTTTTTTAATTGAGAGATAACTGGCATATAGCATTGTATAAGCTTAAGGTATACAAAGTGTTGATTTCATACATCTATATATTTCAGTATGATTACCAGTATGGTGTTATCTAACACCTCTATCATGTTACATAATTATCATGTCATTTTGTGATGAGAACATTTAAGATCTTCTTTGTTATTTTCTCTATTTTCTGTCAGATACAATTTTCATCCTGTCAACTTTTTTCAGATGTTTGATATTTATCCAAATGAGATATTCTTCCACATTTTCTTTCATCAAAATTTTTGAAAGATTTATATATGAGAAGCACAAATAAGATACATTCCCTGCCACAAAAAGTTTCCTCCTTAATGTGTGATACAGAAAATAAACAGGTAGTGACTATACGGTCTGACATACTTGAGGATAAAGATGTGCACAGGTGTTTATGAAAACCTATTGAAGGACTTTAAAAACCAGCCTTCCTGGAGTGATTGGTTAGAGAAGGCTTCTTAGAGGAGGTGTCACCTAAAATAATTCCTAAAAATCAAAGAGTGGTGGACAGGTATATAGGAAAGAGAGAAGGCACAGTAAGCTGAAGTTCGGTGTTGAGAAGGAAAAATTCATGTTCTTGGAATGCAATTAGTTCAGGAAATGAAGACTGGTTTTAATTGAGGAGTAGTGAGAGATGAGACTGCAAAGGTAAGCAGACAACATATCATAATGGGTTTTCTGTGTTATGCTAAAGAGTTTGAATTATATCAGGCACTCGACATAATCAGGTTTGTGTATTATAAAGATCATTCTAGGAATAATAAAGAGACAAGATTGAAAAGGGTATAATCAGAATCAGGCAGAGCACAGCTGCTTCTGTAAGATTTAGTTGAAAAATTATGAGGTAATGAATTAAAGCAGTGGAAATATGGGTGGAGAGAAGATAAATCTCCAGTGCCAATCATAGTATCCATCAAAGTCAGTGCTTAATAAAAAAAATTTTTAAGTAAAGCTGCGGCGAGCCGCTTCTGACCAGCAGAATGACGAATCACCACACGCTAGATTCTTCTCGCATCACACTTTATTGGAGTACAGCTTGGTTTCGGGCGGATGGAAGGAAGACCCCGTACGCTGGAGCCTGTCTGCTTATATAAGGGCTTAAGGACTCGTGTAAGTCCCTGATTCGTCCGTATGGTTATCGCATTTCGCAAGCCGGACTTTGGATAGGCCACTGCTTCAAAACCTGATTAGCATATTAGGTGCATACGCCCTAGCGGCATACTTAGTGCATGCGTAATGGCTATCCGGCCGCGCCCTACATAAAGCAATGAATAAAATGAAGAAATTTAGACTAGAGATTTGGATGGGTGTCCAGCTTGGACAATAACATGGCTAACTATAATAGTGAGAGTTACAGTGAAGAAAACTTTGACTCAAGCACGTCTTAAGGTAGTAAAGCCAGATGGCCAGACAGCAGGAGACTTAGAGCAGCAGGTTTCAAGTGAATAAAAACTAATTCTTATTGTTATAGATACAGCGCTTCCTGAGATAATTTTTAAGATATGAATCTTACATTTCAGATAGCTGATTGGGCAATTCATAATATTCTGCCACAAAATATAAATTTTATGTTTTCTGTTACCTCTACTAAAATGTTTACATCTTCTGGTTTATGGATTTCCATATAAGTATTACAGCTTATTATACAGTACTATGCTTTCTCCCTAGTCCCTCTCTGCCTCTTTTTCACTTTCCCTTAAACCCATGTACATTCACCATGGTTTTTACTGGTCTATTCTGAATATAACTGGCAGGACTTTAATCTGTGCCTACAACCTATAATCTCTTTGGACTACTGGGGAAGAAGAATCAAGTCATGTGTTCAAGTCCATTCTGATTTGCCAAACCACTAATCCAGTTAAAGCAGTTTACAATATCTGAAGATAAGAGCCACAGAACCTGGGAACACACACGCCCATTATGTACTACCCTGCTCTTCTGTAGAGAAAGGCAAATTCACTCAGGGAAAACCTAAAGGAACTCTAGTCCTACCTTGGATGGTGGGAGGATCCAATGTGGATTTGTCAGGAAATCTTTTATTATGCCTCTGTGAATTCAGCAAACATATTCAAAGGGAACCCTATGAAAATAAATTCTTAGATTTACCCTAATCCTCACGTACTTCCCATTTCTACAAAATGTTTTCTTGCTTTATAACTGTTCTACTGTTACGTTTGTACCTTATTGATTTGGCTTCTTTCTGGTTTAAAACTGGTCTTCTCCATCCTCCTTAGTTAGGATCTGAACAGTCAGTCCTTCTTCTAATATCTCTGGCTTCATCTTACTCCTCTGTGGATTAGCTCTAACTCTCTCAGGCCAGTCTGCATTTCTGCACTAACCGCAGGGACAACTTAGGGCAAGAGCATCATGGGAGTGATGAAGGGGGAAGGTCTTTTACTTATAAGGATGGTCTTTTCAAAGAAATCCATTCAGATGCCAAGCATTGTCTAAAGGAAAATAAAAGCTGATGAAATAAAAATACCTGTTTTTATAGTCATAAGATCAATCATATTTGACTTGAATGAGCCAAAATTGAATAATCTACCTGGTATTGATGTTAACTGATCCATAGATTAATTTGAAAAAAAAATTCAAACATATGTTTATTGCCTGATTGATATAATCTTACCTGAGTAGCTTGTATTTTTAAAATCCCCATTTGTAGATAAGAAAATGAGTCATAAGGTAACACACAATTTGATTAAGGTTATTCAATATTTGTGTAGTTCAGTCTCCTGCTCACCCCCAAGGTAGAAATCTCTTGATGTGAGTTCAGATTTCCAATTCACATACCATATTTCATCATAATACTTCAGACTGCATATATGATCAGACATATAATATTTACTGTCAAATGTATTTTAAGATGTAAAAAAACATTTTCTTTTAAAACTGGTACATTTTGTGCAAGTGAGGTATCATTAGAAATAAGATTAAATTTAGTTCAAAACCCTAAAATTACGAATGAATTACAAATTCACTCTGAGCATTGCAAGGCAAAGGCCTTTATTAAAAAGAGCCTAGAACTTGATTACCTAGGTCAATTTTGGGGATTGCCATCTGCTAGCTGTGTAACTGTGGGCAAGTTATCTAAACTCTCTGTGTATGATTTTCTTCATCTATAAATCAGGAATAATTAAAGTATCATTTTTATTGCATTATTGTAAAAAAGCGATTTGCAAATATCAAACCACTGGCACAGAGAAAATGATATATAGATGTATTTGTTAAATAACTAGAAAATGCTCTGCCGGAAAAGTGTTGTACACAGTTAATGATTAGAGATGGTCTATTAAAGAACAATGGTAATTTCCTTCAACTTGGAGTAATACTCAGGTTTCTAAGTCTGGGAGGCAAGAAAACAAGGCATTCATAATGAAATTAGAACTTCAATGTTATTTTCTTCTCAATATATCAATTTTATGTCCCAGATTAGTACAAGTATTTCCAATACTTTTTATTATCTCTTTAAAAATGTATATTGTGGGGCTTCCCTGGTGGCGCAGTGGTTAAGAACCCGCCTCCCAATGCAGAGGACACGGGTTCGATCCCTGGTCCAGGAAGATCCCACATGCCACGGAGCAACTAAGCCCGTGTGCCACAACTACTGAGCCTGCATGCCTAGAGCCCGTGCTCCGCAACAAGAAAAGCCACCACAATGAAAAGCCCATGCACCGCAAAGAAGAGTAGCCCCTGCTCACTGCAGCTAGAGAAAGCCCACGCACAGCAACCGACCCAATGCAACCCAAAATAATTAATTTAAAAAAATGTATATTGTGAATTGTTCAAAGAAAAAATAAAAATGTTATTGATATGGTCAGCAAAATCAATAGGTCTGACCACATTGTATATTCATAAAGTTGATTTACAGCAATTATTACCAGTGTTGTTCACTTTCCTATGTAGTGTCTTATCAACAAATAGTATGACTCCTGAAGGTCAAAAATGAAATAAAAATATTTTGTGCATCTGCTAATTCATTCTGTTTTAAATGGCAAAGTGATTGGCAATTGCTTCATTGAAAATTTAATTTCCCTTTCATATCTTTCATCCTTTTTGCTTATATAAATGACTGTATTTGAAGTCATGCTTTCCCACAGATAAAAGCCCCTTGGGTTCAGTCATTGGTTGAACTTTTAAAATAAATATTGATAAAAGAATTTTTTATGCTGTATTTTTCCCATTTACTTATTCTTGTTATGGTGAACTTCTTTATACTATTTTAAACAACTTTCCTGAGCAAATCCTTTTACACTGCTGCTCTTTGAAATTTGTTTTCCCAACTTCATTGATGTACTGATTTTCCTTTCCTTATCATGGCCAAAGAACTGTATAGAAAATAAATATGCAATAAGGCGATTTTACTTTTTAATGGTGGAGCAATTTTTATAATCTTTAAATGCCTATTAACTGAACTTCCTTGATCCAAATGTATCCTGTGGGCTGCACAGCAATTTAGACCAACATATTCCTGTGTTTCAGGAAATAGTCTGTCAAAAAAAGACAAAATATGCTCAAACACATATCTATCATAACATTTCTGTTTTGTATTAAAGTAACAGAGAAAAAGGCATTTTCATATTTCACTACTTTTTGGTTCAGTTAGCAATAATATTCTCTTTAAAAATATCCTCCCTATTGTTATAATGTGAAACTTTTTGTCCAAAGCCTTTTGTTTTTTCATTATGATTACCCAGAATTCACTTGGTAATATTTAAATAAAAAAAAAATCCATAACATGTGGTTTATCTAAACAGAAGAGGATTGGTCTACAGATCCTTCTGTAGTTGGTGCCCTTATCTGGTTTGTCCCCTCTCAGACACAGAGCTTCATGGACATTTTAATTTTAGTTGATACAGCTAGTTGTGGTCTAGTCAGTCAAAGGCAGTGGGTCAAACTCAATTAAAAAAAAGTCTGAACGCATACTATAGAACCATCCACTTTCTGTTTACCAAATAGAAAAAATACTTATACATACAGACACACTAAGGTCAATCCATACTTTATACATGGGTCTTTGTATGGTATATTTCTGGTCTTTCTTTTGATTCCTCTTTACTAGAGGAATTCATAAAAGAAGTGTCTGTCCTCCTTCTTTGTGGATCATATGGAGACTCTCCTTTAATATCTGTTCTGCAGCATTTCTTCTTCATATCTTCATTTAATCCTGCTATGTCTCATTTTGAAATATGAAATTTATTTTATGAGTGTTCACATGCTAATTGCGTAGAGTTCTGAAACTGCAATTTGCCAAATTTCCAACGTCAAAGTATAGAGCAACATTTTGCAAAGTTTGTTCAATGGACCGTCAGGATCCCTCAGCTAATTTTGGGAGCTATAAGATATTTTATCTTATTTTAGGATGTCTATAATTTATATAGACTTACATGTTAAAGGTTATATAATGTTTTACTCTAAAGAAACCAGGTTAATTTTGTTTACACCAGTGTTTTCCCATTTTTCAGACCATGATATCTTTTTACTGGAAAATGTAATTTCTATAGCTCTGTGAATGCCATTCTTATTAGTACCCCCAAGGTCCTTGCAAGGCTATAACCTAATGGGTTGAGGCCGCTGCCCATTTTACAAAACATGACTGCTGTAGCTAGCTAAGGATGAGTGTCATTCCTTTCTTTTCAACAATGGTGGGAAGTTATATTAACCACCTTGACTGTAGAATAGAATTAATTTCAAGCTAAGTAATACTTCAGTGACTTTTCTTTGCTTAATCAGAAGAATTATTTTGGTTACTTTAGTCCATACTTAATTAATCCTACATTATGAAAATTAGAACTAGGGTTTCTCTGTTTATGTCATGCTAAGCTTTTCTGTTTGAAATGACTGAATTGACTGAGTGGTTGACCAAATTATACAACTATATATGTTACACATTATGTCTATATATATATACACACACATACAATAATCTACCAAGTGCCAAGCCTCAAGTGGCTTGGCACATGACCTTATTAAAGACTCAGGATCATGGTGCAATGATGCAGAGCCATGGAAGAGTTCACCAGAGGGGAGAGTTCCCATGGTGGTCATGCCAGGGGCAGGATCTTAACCTGACTCTTCCTTTGGAAAGAATTGGGGTGTGTTTTCTGCTACTTTGTCACCTCTTCCTTCTTGTTCCCACCTATTTCCTGGGCCTGTTCACTGGCTATTTATTCAGTTCTGTCACTTGCCTGCTATCCTTAACGTGGTATGTTTGCTTCTTAAATTGGAATTGTCTGTGTAGCTTGATTGATAGATCTATTGTGAAAAGTCTCGGGTAAAGGGAAAAAAGAGGAAAATTAATGTATACAGGAGGGAACCTCTCACTAGCTGTGAGAATTAAAACTTTAGTAGCATATCCCCAACTATCAGGGGAGGAACAAATCTCAAGTACAGTATTTGAAATGAACTAAAATATTTAGTTTCTATAGACTCTTTGCTCTGAGGGATTGAAAGCCATGTATGCATAAATAATATGCATGCTCTTCACACTGATTCCCTTGGAATTCTCTGACATTGCAAAGAACAAGGATAATGATGAAATTTCATGTTTATAATACTTGGTTAAGGTTAATTTCATTTTCACAGCTGTCTACAATGAAATTAAGTTAAACTATTATACATGCCTTGCATTTACTGTATGTTATAGTTTTTTTTTTTAATAAATTTATTTTTGGTTGTGTTGGGTCTTTGTTACTGTGCGTGGCTTTCTCAGGTTGTGGTGAGTGGGGTCCACTCCTCGTTGCAGTGTGCAGGCTTCTCATTGCGGTGGCTTCTCTTGTTGCAGAGCACGGGCTCTAGGCGCACGGGGTTCAGTAGTTGTGGCACACGGGCTCAGTAGTTACGGGTCATGGGCTCTAGAGCGCAGGCTCAGTATTTGTGGCACACAGGCTTAGTTGCTCTGCGGCATGTGGGACCTTCCCAGACCAGGGCTCGAACCCGTGTCCGCTGCATTGGCAGGTGGATTCCCAAGCACTGTGCCACCAGGGAAGCCCTATATTATAGTTTATAAAAAGGACATTTTAATTTTATATTTTATTTTCTTTAGGCTTACCAATATTCTGTGCAACCACTGTGTGTGTACAACTCCATTAGGTTACACCAAGTTTGCTTTCCTTGAATATTTTGCATGAATAAATAGGCCTAAGATGTAGTATAGGAGGGAAATTGTGATTTTGGAACCCATTCTGCTTCCACTCCCATTTCCTCACCAACTCTGTTATGCCCTCTCTGGCTTTCTTGTTACCGCTTAGAGTATCTTCATTCTGAGCTACAGTACTTAACAAGACTTAATTCCTCTTTGATTTCTCCATCTCCTTCGTCCCTATCTGTAGTCAGCTGCAAAGTTGATACAGATGCACGTCTCCACTGGAGCTTGACTGGTCTTCTCTTGCTCTAACTGGGCCATCATGACTTTTAAACTCTGCTCCTATAATTATCCCGTGGCTTTCCCACTTCATTCCATGCAACATTTCTGCTTCGGCACTTCCAGTCCCTGAGAAGGACCTTCCTGTTCTGCCATGCGTGGTTTTTCACAATGTGGCTCACATTATGTTTCTAGGCCGATGATCCTAAGTAGTTCCCTTATGACTTTCCTGCCCTATATTCAGACTAGTCCACATATTTAAACCCCAGTTTTTCCCCCAACTTCTGTAATTTTTGTTCATGCTGCTACCTCTGCCAGAGTCCAGAACGCCTAACATGTATGAGTTACTTACTGTGTTCCAGGTTCTTCTTAAGCTTTTTGCATGTTTTATCTCACATAATCCTCATAACAACCCTGTGAAGTAGAAACTGAAATCTTGCTCATTTTACAGTTTCAGGAACTGAGACACAAAACATATAAGTAACATGACCAGGGCTACACAGCTAACAACTGAAAGAGCCAGAATTGGAACCCAGAGGGTCTTAACCAGCAACATCACCTAATGAATGAATATATGTTAAGTAGATAAACATATTGAAGAGAAAAAGTTCTTTACTCTGTCATGGTTATCATTCAAGATGGGTAGTAAAATGTCATCTTATTGATGATAATAAAGAAAAGAAAGAAGAAACTTCCCCTCTTCCGTACTTTAAAATTCTACTCATCCTTCAAGTTCCAGGTCAAATGATACTCCTTCCAGGAAGACTTTCTTGTCTTCCATCTTCCTAGATGAAATCCACCCACTTTTCAAACTCCTATAATTCCTTTTTCATATTTCCCTGTCCATTCTACTTTACCCTGGCACGGATTAGGATTCTTCTAGTGGCTCATATTCTTGCATTATGTTTCCACTGGTCTGTCAGCTTCTGAAGCTCATATCTTCCTCATCCTCTCTGTTCCCTGAAAAAGAAAAATAGGAGTTCAAAAATATTTGTTGTTAGTTTCAAGCTTTTATGGAAACAGAATTACAATCATAGCTAAGCTTAACTTGCTTTTGATACCTCTGATGTCTAAAATTGAAACATTACTATTTTTTATTTGGGACAATTTTACACAGTGAAAGTATATTTTAGTGTTTTTCACATTTTGAAAATAAATATTCTGCATATTTTTCTTTGACTTTATGATTAAAATATAGGGTTTGTATATCAGTTTTCAAGGAGGGCTTCTGTTTTAGGTATCCAGCTACAACTGTAATCTCTTGCTTCAGTTATGAGTTGCAGGAAGACGTTAAAACCAGTTTCCAAATGATCATATAATGAGGGAGAATACATAATTATCCCTGTGCAGGGGGCTGAGAAAACCCATATAAATTTGGGAGGGGGTACAGGATGTACATGGAAAAATCTTCCAAATGTGGCCCTGATTTGATGGTTTCATGGTATTGATGATTTGATGGTATTTCAACCTGTACTACAGAATAAAAAATAGCAATGCAGGCAAATAGACATTAATCCACAAGGAGCTACAGGCAGGAAAGCAGCCATAGCAGCTATAACTCCATCTGGACAGTCAGTATGCTAGAATGAGAATCAGGTAGCTGGGTGAAAGCCTTTTATTTTTTTCTCTATATATGATCATTTGGTACAGAAGGAGGTCACCATGGAGTATAGCTTTGAAGTTAATTTCCCCTTTTTCTGATAATGTGTGGTTTATCAAATGGAACTGACAAGTAAAGATGCATAAAAGAGACAAAAGTGTATTTTATTTTCAGTGTTATAGTAAGAAAACAGTTGACAGCAGAGTATAAGATTGATATATATTGTTTCTGTTGTTCGGTCTCATCATGGTCCCAGCATCTGCCAGAGGGTAAGAATGCCCTGGACCGTTTCATTTTTTGACGTTCTGGTATACTGAAAGAAAGAAAGAAAAAGAAATTGCTAACACAGGCTACAACAATAGTTTTAAAGTTGTATAACATTTTCTTTCTCAAAGTCCATATTTCATCCTCCCTAAAGTTGTCCATAGTACCTCCAGGATTATAAACTATAATGGCAAGAAAATGCAGTATTTTTTTTTAACTACAAAAACGTTTAATATCTATCCAATTTAGCATTGAAGTCTACAGAAAAACTGCTTTATTATTAAGTTACTGAATTCCATAAAGCACACAATGTAGTTTATATTCAACTAACAAAAGTTTGATTCATGTATTTAAAAATATATAGATTTATCTGTCAACATTTATATTCTATTTAAAAACCAGTAGCTTTACATATTTTACAACTTGATTTTGTAAAATACATACATCCGCCCTATGCAAATCTTCAAGCATGAGCTTCCATTCCTATTAATAAAATGCACAATCTATATTTCTGAATATTGAGATAAATGGTAACAACTAAAAATAACACATCCATTATGACTTGAACATGCACCTAATTCTTGGCTACTAGATAATTGACCTAATAATCTATTCAAATAACTATGTTCCTTGAGCTTGACAACCAGTTTGCATTATGTAAACAATCTGTGATTAACTATGAAGAGAATCGCCTTTCCAGGGTATCTCACAAAATCTAACAAATTCTTTTTTTTTTTTACATCTTTATTGGAATATAATTGCTTTACAATGGTGTGTTAGCTTCTGCTTTATAACAAGGGGAATCAGTTATACATATACATATGTTCCCATATCTCTTCCCTCCTGCGTCTCCCTCCCTCCCACCCTCCCTATCCCACCCCTCTAGGTGGTTACAAAGCAACAAGCTATCTCGCTGTGCTATGTAGCTGCTTCCCACTAGATATCTATTTTACATTTGGTAGTGTATATGTGTCCATGCCACTCTCTCATGTTGTCACAGCTTACCCTTCCCCCTCCCTATATCCTCAAGTCCATTCTCTAGAAGGTCTGTGTTTCTATTCCCACCTTACCCCTAGGTTCTTCATGACATTTCTTTTTCTTTTTTCCTTGGGTTCCATACATATGTGTTAGCATATGGTATTTGTCTTTCTATTTCTGACTTACTTCACTCTGTATGACAGACTCTAGATCCATCCACCTCACTAAAAATAACTCAATTTCGTTTCTTTTTATGGCTGAGTAATATTCCATTGTATATATGTGCCACATCTTCTTTATCCATTCATCCAATGATGGACACTTAGGTTGCTTCCATGTCCTGGCTATTGTAAATAGAGCTGCAATGAACGTTTTGGTACATGAGTCTTTTTGAATTATGGTTTTCTCAGGGTATATGATGAGTACTGGGATTGCTGGGTCATATGATAGTTCTATTTGTAGTATTTTAGGGAACCTCCATACTGTTCTCCATAGTGGCTGTACCAACTCACATTCCCACCAGCAGTGCAAGAGTATTCCCTTTTCTCCACACCCTCTCCAGCATTTATTGTTTCTAGATTTTTTGATGATGGCCATTCTGACCGGTGTGAGATGATATCTCACTGTAGTTTTGATTTGCATTTCTCTAATGATTAATGATGTTGAGCATTCTTTCATGTGCTTGTTGGCAATTTGTATATCTTCTTTGGAGAAATGTCTATTTAGGTCTTCTGCCCATTTTTGGATTGGGTTGTTTGTTTTTTTGTTATTGAGCTACATGAGCTCCTTGTAAATTTTGGAGACTAATCCTTTGTCAGTTGCTTCATTTGCAAGTATTTTCTTCCATTCTGAGGGTTGTCTTTTGGTCTTGTTTATGGTTTCCTTTGCTGTGCAAAAGCTTTTAAGTTTCATTGTTTATTGTTTATTTTTGTTTTTATTTCCATTTCTCTAAGAGGTGGGTCAAAAACATTCTTGCTGTGATTTATGTCATACAGTGTTCTGCCTATGTTTTCCTCTAAGAGTTTGATATTTTCTGGCCTTACATTTAGGTCTTTAATCCATTTTGAGCTATTTTTGTGTATGGTGTTAGGGAGTGTTCTAATCTCATAAATTTAAATGTACCTGTCCAGTTTTCCCAGCACCACTTATTGAAGAGCCTGTCCTTTCTCCACTGTACATTCCTGCCTCCTTTATCAAAGATAAGGTGACCATATGTGCATGGGTTTATCTCTGGGCTCTATGTCCTGTTCCATTGATCTATCTTTCTGTTATTGTGCCAGTACCATACTGTCTTAATTACTGTAGCTTTGTAGTGTAGTCTGAAGTCAGGGAGCCTGATTCCTCCAGCTCCATTTTTTGTTCTCAAGATTGCCTTGGCTCTTCAGGGTCTTTTGTGTTTCCATACAAATTGTGAAATTTTTTGTTCTACATCTGTGAAAAATGCCAGTGGTAGTTTCATAGGGATTACACTGAATCTGGAGATTGCTTTGGGTAGTAGAGTTATTTTCACAATGTTGATTCTTCCAATCCAAGAACATGGTATATCTCTCCATCTATTTGTATCATCTTTAATTTCTTTCATCAGTGTCTCATAATTTTCTGCATACAGGTCTTTTGTCCCTTAGGTAGGTTTATTCCCAGATATTTTATTCTTTTTTGTTGCAATGGTAAATGGGAGTGTTTTCTTAATTTCACTTTCAGATTTTTCATCATTAGTGTATAGGAATGCCAAAGATTTCTGTGCATTAATTTTGTATCCTGCTACTTTACCAAATTCATTAATTAGCTCTAATCGTTTTCTGGTAGCATCTTTAGGATTCTCTACATATGCAAACAGTGACAGCTTTACTTCTTCTTTCCTGATTTGGATTCCTTTTCTTTGATTACTGTGGCTAAAACTTCCAAAACTCTGTAGAATAAGAGTGGTGAGAGTGGGCAACCTTGTCTTATTCCTGATCTTAGTGGAAATGCTTTCAGTTTTTCAGCATTGAGGACGATGTTGGCTGTGAGTTTGTGATATATGGCCTTGATTATGTAGAGGAAAGTTCCCTCTATGCTTACGTTCAGCAGGGTTTTTATCACAAATCAGTGTTGAATTTTTTCAGAAGCTTTCTCTGCATCTATTGAGATGATCATATGGTTTTTTCTCCTTCAATTTGTTAATATGGTGTATCACGTTGATTGATTTACTTATACTGAAGAATCCTTGTATTCCTGGAATAAACCCCACTTGATCATGGTGTATGATCCTTTTAATGTGCTGTTGGATTCTGTTTGCTAGTATTTTGTTGAGGATTTTTGCATCTATGTTCATCAGTGATATTGGCCTGTAGTTTTCTTTCTGTGTGACATCCTTGTCTGGTTTTGCTATCAGGGTGATGGTGGCCTCGTAGAATGAGTTTGGGAGTGTTCCTACCTCTGCCATATTTTGGAAGAGTTTGAGAAGGATAGGTGTTAGCTCTTCTCTGTTTGATAGAATTCGCCTGTGAAGCCGTCTGGTCCTGGGCTTTTGTTTTTTAGAAGATTTTTAATCACAGTTTCAATTTCAGTGCTTGTGATTGGTCTGTTCATATTTTCTATTTCTTCCTGATTCAATCTTGGCAGGTTGTGCATTTCTAAGAATTTGTCTATTTCTTCCAGGTTGTCCATTTTATTGGCATAGAGTTGCTTGTAGTAATCTCTCATGATCTTTTGTATTTCTGCAGTGTCAGTTGTTACTTCTCCTTTTTCATTTCTAATTCTATTGATTTGAGTCTTCTCCCTTTTTTTCTTGAGGAGTCTGGCTAATGGTTTATCAATTTTGTTTATCTTCTCAAGGAATGAGCTTTTAGTTTTATTGATCTTTGCTATTGTTTCCTTCATTTCTTTTTCATTTATTTCTGATCTGATCTTTATGATTTCTTTCCTTCTGCTAACTTCGGGGTTTTTTGTTCTTCTTTCTCTAATTGCTTTAGGTACAAAGTTAGGTTGTTTATTCGAGATGTTTCCTGTTTCTTAACGTAGGACTGTATTGCTATAAACTACCCTCTTGGAACTGCTTTTGCTGCATCCCATACGTTTTAGGTCATTGTGTCTCCATTGTCATTTGTTTCTAGGTATTTTTTGATTTCCTCTTTGATTTCTTCAGTGATCACTTCGTTATTAAGTAGTGTATTGTTTAGCCTTCATGTGTTTGTATTTTTAACAGATCTCTTCCTGTAATTGATATCTAGTCTCATAGCATTGTGGTTGGAAAAGATACTTAATACGATTTCAGTTTTCTTAAATTTACCATGGTTAGATTTGTGACCCAAGATATGATCTATCCTGGAGAATGTTCCATGAGCACTTGAGAAAAATGTGTATTCTGTATTTTGTAGATGGAGTGTCCTATAAATATCAAATAAGTCCATGTAGCTTAATGTATCATTTAAAACTTGTGTTTCCTTATTTATTTTCATTTTGGATGATCTGTCCATTGGTGAAAGAGGGTGTTAAAGTCCCCTACTATGAATGTGTTACTGTCGATTTCCCCTTTTATGGCTGTTAGTATTTGACTTATGTAATGAGGTGCTCCTATGTTGGGTGCATAAATATTTACAATTGTTATATCTTATTTTTGGATCAATCTCTTGATTATTATGTAGTGTCCTTCTTTGTCTCTTCTAATAGTCTTTATTTTAAAGTCTATTTTGTCTGATATGAGAATTGCTACTCCAGCTTTCTTTTGGTTTCCATTTGCATGGAATATCTTTTTCCATCCCCTCACTTTCAGTCTGTATGTGTCCCTAGGTCTGAAGTCGGTCTCTTGTAGACAGCATATATATGGGTCTTGTTTTGTATTTATTCAGCCAGTCTGTGTCTTTTGGTGGGAGCATTTAGTCCTATTACATTTAAGGTAATTATCGATATGTATGTTCCTATTCCAGTTTTCTTAATTGTTTTGGGTTTGTTATTGTAGGTCTTTTCTTTCTCTTGTCTTTCTTGCCTAGAGTAGTTCCTTTAGCATTTGTTGTAAAGCTGGTTCGGTGGTGCTGAACTCTCAGCTTTTGCTTGTCTGTAAAGGTTTTAATTTCTCCATCAAATCTGAATGAGATCCTTTCTGGGTAGAGTAATCTTGGTTGTAGGTTTTTCTCCTTCATCACTTTAAACATGTCCTACCCCTCCCTTCTGGCTTGCAGAGTTTCTGCTGAAAGATCAGCTGTTAACCTTATGGGGATTCCCTTGTGTCTTATTTGTTGTGTTTCCCTTGCTGCTTTTAATATGCTTTCTTTGTATTTAATATTTGATAGTTTGATTAATATGTGTCTTGGCGTGTTCCTCCTTGGATTTTTCCTGTATGGGACTCTCTGTGCTTCCTGGAGTTGATTGACTATTTCCTTTCCCATATGAGGGAAGTTTTCAACTATAATCTCTTCAAATATTTTCTCAGTCCGTTTCTTTTACTCTTCTTCTTCTGGGACCCCTATAATTCGAATGTTGGTGCATTTATTGGTGTCCCAGAGGTCTCTGAGACTGTCCTCAGTTCTTTTCATTCATTTTTCTGCTCTGCAGTAGTTATTTCCACTCTTTTATCTTCCAGGTCACGTATCCTTTCTTCTGCCTCAGTTATTCTGCTATTGATCCCTTCTAGAGTATTTTTAATTTCATTTATTTTGTTGTTCATCATTGCTTGTTTCATTGTTAGTTCTTCTAGGTCCTTGTTAAATGTTTCTTGCATTTTGTCTATTCTGTTTCCAAGATTTTGGATCATCTTTACTATCTTTATTCTGAGTTCTTTTTCAGGTAGACTGCTTATTTCCTCTTCATTTGTTAGGTCTGGTGGGTTTTTATCTTGCTCCTTCATCTGCTGTGTGTTTTTCTGTCTTCTTATTTTGCTTGTCTTACTGTGTTTGGGGTCTCCTTTTTGCACGCTGAAGGTTTGTAGTTCCTGTTCTTTTTGGTTTCTGTCCCCAGTGGCTAAGGTTGGTTTGGTGGGTTGTGTAGGCTTCCTGGTGGAAGGGACTAGCACCTGTGTTCTGGTGGATGAGGCTGGATCTTGTCTTTCTGGTGGGCAGGTCCATGTCTTGTGGTGTGTTTTGGGGTGTCTCTGACCTTATTATGATTTTAGGCAGCCTCTCTGCTAATGGGTGGCTTGTGTTCCTGTCTTGCTAGTTGTTGGGCATAGGGTGTCCAACACTGTAGCTTGCTGGTCGTTGAGTGAAGCTGGGTGTTGGTGTCGAGATGGAGATCTCTGGGAGATTTTCACCATTTAATATTATGTGGAGCTGGGAGGTCTCTTGTGGACAAGTGTCCTGAAGTTGGCTCTCCCACCTCAGAGGCACAGCACTGACTGCTGGCTGCAGCACCAAGAGCCTTTCATCCACACAGCTCAGAATAAAAGGGAGAGGAAGGAAGGAAGGGAGGGAGGGAGGGAGGGAGGGAGGGAGGGAAAGGAAAGAAAGAAAGAAAGAAAGAAAGAAAGAAAGAAAGAAAGAAAGAAAGAAAGAAAGAAAGAAAGAAAGAAAGAAAGAAAGAAAGAAAAGGAAAGGAAAGAAAGAAGGAAAGAAAGAAAGAAAGAGCGGGTAAAATAAAATAAAGCAAGAAAAGAAAAAAAACATGGACAGAACCTTAGGACAAGTGGTGAAAACAAAGCTATACAGACAAAATCTCACACAGAAGCATACACATACACACTCACAAAAAGAGGAAAAGGGGAAAAAATAATAAATCTTGCTCTCAAAGTCCACCTCCTCAATTTGGGATGATTTGTTGTCTATTCATGTATTCCACAGATGCAGGGTACATCAAGTTGATTGTGGAGCTTTAATCCGCTGCTTCTGAGGCTGCTGGGAGGGATTTCCCTTTTTTTTTTTTGTCCCCACAGTTCCCGGGGCTCAGCTTTGGATTTGGCCCTGCCTCTGCGTGTAGGTTGCCGGAGGGCGTCTTTTCTTCGCTCAGACAGGACGGGGTTAAAGGAACAGCTGATTCAGGAGCTCTGGCTCACTCAGGCCAGGGGGAGGGAGGCATATGGAGTGCACGGTGAGACTGCGGCCGGGAGAGGTCAGCGTGACGTTGCACCAGCCTGAGGCGCACCGTGCGTTCTCCCAGGGAAGTTGTCCCTGGATCCCGGGACCCTGGCAGTGGCGGGCTGCACAGGCTCCCCGGAAGGTTGTTGTGGATAGTGACCTGTGCTCGCACACAGGCTTCTTGGTGGTGGCAGCAGCAGCAGCCTTAGCATCTCAGGCACATCTCTGCAGTCCGTGTTGATAGCCACGGCTTGTGTCCATCTCTGGAGCTCCTTTAAGCAGCACTCTTTATCCCCTCTCCTCGCACACCAGAAAACAAAGAGGAGAAGAAAAAGTCTCTTGCCTCTTCAGCAGGTCCAAACTTTTCCCCGGATTCCCTCCCGGCTAGCCATGGTGCACTAACCCTTTCAGGCTGTGTTCAAGCAGCCAGTCCTCTCCCTGCGATCTGACGATCTTCTGTGCGGGAATCTCTCCTCTGCCCTCCACACCCCTGTTGCTGCGCTCTCCTCCGCGGCTCTGAAGCTTCCCCCCTCTGCCACTCGCAGTCTCCACCTGCAGTCTCCACCAGTGAAGGGGCTTCCTAGTGTGTGGAAACCTTTCCTCCTTCACAGCTGCATCCCACTGGTGCAGGTCCCGTCCCTATTCTTTTGTCTCTGTTTATTCTTTTTTCTTTTGCCCTACCTGGGTACGTGGGGAGTTTCTTGCCTTTTGGGAGGTCTGAGGTCTTCTGCCAGCATTCAGTGGGTGTTCTATAGGAGCAGTTCCACGTGTAGATGTATTTCTGATATATCTGTGGGGAGGAAGGTGATCTCCGCATCTTACTCTTCTGCCATCTTCCCCGAGACCCCCTACCAAATTCTTTATTTGTCCTGTTTCAGGTTTTTAATTAGAGACGCAAGATATTCAGTAATTTGATGTGCCAGGAAATCTGACAAGTGAAGTCACACCTAATCAGCCAAAGCCCAGTGCGTTTTGAAACCGTGCTTCTTCCTTTGAGAAAACAGCTCTGAGAATTATTGCAGGAGCAGACTTTTCTCAAAACCCTGTTGGTGTATGTGCCAAGAAATAGAACAAGAACTGTTTCTCCTTTCCCAGTCAACTGTGCTCAACTTGCAAAACTCGAGTTCTTTAGGTATGTGAAGACGTACTGGCTTCTATTCAGACATTTCTTCTACATATTCAAAATGGCTTCAGATATCACAGTTTTATTAGCAAAACACTTTTCATAAAAATATTCATGTAATAATTTTGGAGATTCATCTCCAACTATAAGTCCCAATGCTAACATTTGAGAATTAAAGTCACAATAAACACCTCAATTATCAGGATCATAGTCAGAACCAGAACTTCACCTGGAAGTACAGAGATCTAAGTTTGTAGTACATGTTTAGATTCAACTGGCCTCTAATGATAATGGTGTATATAAATCTCTATTTAATTTATGCTGAGAAAGTAAAAGTCTCCCACAAATTATCACTTTTAAAAAATAGTTCCATGTCTCAAAATGGTTTAGAAACTTAAATGGAAAACACTTTCACCAAAATAAGTAATTTAATTCATTTTGGCAATAATTAGAGCATTTTAATACTCTAATTTAATACTTTAATACTCTGAGTATTTTAAGATAAGATTTTAAACAAAATATTTAGTTTTCTTCTTACATTTCATAGATTTTAAAGTTACTTTTAACATTAAATTTTTTTTCTGTTTTCCACTATTTATTTTTAACATCTTTATTGGAGTATAATTGCTTTACAGCGTTGTGTTAGTTTCTGCTGTATAACAAAGTGAATCAGCTACATATATTCCTATATCCCCTCCCTGGTGCCATTGGTCATTTGATAAGGATTGCCTTGAATCTGTAGGTTGCTCTGGGTAGTATAGTCATTTTCACAATGTTGATTCTTCCAACCCAAGAGCATGGTATATCTCTCCATTGTTTGTTTGGTCTTTAATTTCTTTCATCAGTATCTTATAATTTTCTGCATACAGGTCTTTTATCTCCTTATGTAGGTTTATTCCTAGGTATTTTATTATTTTTGTTGCACTGGTTAATGGGAGTGTTTCCATAATTTCTCGTTCATATTTTTCATCATTAGTGTATAGGAATGAAAGTGATTTCTGTGCATTAATTTTGAATCCTGCTACTCTACCAAATTCATTGATTAGCTCTAGTACTTTCCTGGTAGCATCTTTCGGATTCTCTATGTATAGTATCTTGTCATCTGCAAACAGTGACCATTGTACTTCTTTTCTGATTTAGATACCTTTTATTTCTTTTTCTTCTCTGATTTCTGTGGCTAAAACTTCCAAAACTATGTTTAATAATCATGGCAAAAGTGAGCAACCTTGTATTGTTTCTGTCTTAGAGAAATGGTTTCAGTTTTTCATCACTGAGAACAATGTTGGCTTTGGGTTTGTCATATATGGCCTTTAATATGTTGAGGTTGGTTCCCTCTATGCCTACTTTCTGGAGAGTTTTTATCATAAATCGGTGTTGAATTTTGTCAAAAGCTTTTTCTGCATCTATTGAGATTATCATATGATTTTTCTCCTTCAATTTGTTAATATGATGTATCACACTGATCAATTTGCATATACTGAAGAATGCTTACATTCCTGGGATAAACCCCAGTTGACCATGGTGCATGATCCTTTTAATGTGCTGTTGGATACTGTTTGCTAGTGTTTTGTTAAGGATTTTTGCATCTATGTTCATCAATGATATTGGTTGTAGTTTTCTTTCTTTGTGACATCTTTGTCTGCTTTTGGAATCAGGGTCATGGTGGAGAGTTTGAGAAGGATAGGTGTTAGCTCTTCTCTAAATGTTTGATAGAATATGCCTGTGAATCCATCTGGTCCTGGGATTTTGTTTGTTGGAAGATTTTTAATCACAGTCTCAATTTCAGTGCTTGTGATTAGTTTGTTTATATTTTCTGTTTCTTCCTGGTTCAGTCTCAGAAGGCTGTGCTTTTCTAAGAATTTGTCCATTTCTTTGAGGTTGTCCATTTTATTGGCATATAGTTGCTTTTAGTAATCTCTCATGATCCTTTGTATTTCTGCAGTGTCAGTTGTTACTTCTCCTTTTTCATTTCTAATTCTATTGATGTGAGTCTTCTCCCTTATTTTCTTGATGAGTCTGGCTAATGGTTTATCAGTTTTGTTTATCTTCTTGAAGAACCAGCTTTTAGTTTTATTGATCTTTGCTATTGTTTCCTTCATTTCTTTTTCATTTATTTCTGATCTGATCTTTATGATTTCTTTCCTTCAGCTAACTTTGGGGTTATTTTGTTCTTCTTTCTCTAATTGCTTTAGGTGTAATGTTAGGTTATTTATTTGAGATGTTTCTTGTTTCTTTACGTAGTATTGTATTTCTATAAACTTCCCTCTTAGAACTGCTTTTGCTGCATCCCATAGGTTTTGGGTTGTTGTGTCTTCATTGTCATTTGTTTCTAGGTATTTTTTGATTTCCTCTTTGCTTTCTTCAGTTATCTCTTGTTTATTTAGTAGCATATTGTTTAGCTTCCACATGTTTGTATTTTTTTACAGTTTTTTTTCCTGTGATTGATATCTAGTCTGATAGCGGTGTGGTTGGAAAGGATACTTGATACAACTTCAGTTTTCTTAAATTTACCAAGGCTTGATTTGTGACCCAAGACATGATCTATCCTGGATAATGTTCCATGAGCACTTGAGAAGAAATTGTATTCTGTTGTTTTTGGCTGGAATGTCTATAAATATCAGTCAAGTCCATCTTGTTTAAAGTGCAATTTAAAGCTGTGTTTCCTTATTTATTTTCATTTTTGATGATCTGTCCGTTGGTGAAAGTGGTGTGCTAATGTCCCCTACTATGATTATGTTGCTATCAATTTCCCCTTTTATGGCTGTTAGCATTTGCCTTATGTATTGAGGTGCTCCTACGTTGGGTGCATAAATATTTACAATTATTATATCTTCTTGGTTTGATCTCTGGATCATTATGTAGTGTCCTTCTTTGTCTCTTGTAATAATCTCTATTTTAAAGTCTATTTTGTCTGATATGAGCATTGTTACTCCAGCTTTCTTTTGATTTCCATTTGCATGGAATATCTTTTTCCACCCCCTCACTTTTAATCTGTATGTGTCCCTAGGTCTGAAGTTGGTCTCTTGTAGACAGCATATATACAGGTCTTGTTTTTGCATCCATTCAGTCAGACTATGTCTTTTGGTTGGAGCATTTAATCCATTTAAATTTAAGGTAATTATTGATATGTATGTTCTTATTACCGTTTTCTTAATTGTTTTGGGTTTGTTTTTGTAGGTCTTTTCCTTCTTTTTTGTTTCCTCCCTCAAGAATTTCCTTTAGCATTTGTTGTAAAGCTGGTTTGGTGGTGCAGAATTCTCTTAACTTTTGCTTGTCTGTAAAGCTTTTGATTTCTCCATCGAATCTGAATTACATTCTTCCTGTGTAGAGTAGTCTTGGTTGTAGCTTTTTCCCTTTCATAAGTTTAAAGATGTCCTGCCACTCCCTTCTGGCTTGCAATTTCTGCAAAATATCAGCTGTTAACCTTATTGGGATTCCCTTGTATGTTATTTGTTGTTTTTCTCTTGCTGCTTTTAATATGTTTTCTTTGTATTCAATTTTTGATAGTTTGATTAAAATGTATCTTGGCATGTTTCTCCTTGCATTTATCTTGTATGGGCCTCTCTGCACTTCCTGGAATTGATTGACCATTTCCTTTCCCATGTTTGGGAAGTTTTCAACTATAATCTCTTATATTTCAACTATAATCTCTTATATAATCAACTATATCTCAAATATTTTCTTAGATCCTTTCTTTTATTCTTCTGGTACCCCTATAATTTGAATGTTGTTCCATTTAATATTGTCCCAGAAGTTTCTGGGACTGTCCTACATTCTTTTTATTCTTTTTTTTTTTCTTTGTTCTGCTCTATGGTAGTTATTTCCACTATTTTATCTTCCAGGTCACTTATCTGTTCTTCTGCCTCAGTTATTCTGCTATTGATTCTTTCTAGAGAATTTTAAATTTCATTTTTTGTGTTGTTTGTCATTGTTTGTTTGCTCTTTAGTTTTTCTAGGTCCTTGTTAAACATTCCTTGTATTTTCTGCATTGTGGTTCCATGATTTTAGGTAATCTTTACTATCATTACTCTGAATTCTTTTTCAGGTAGACTACATATTTCCCCATCATTTGTTTGTTCTGTTGGGTTTTTGCCTTGCTCCTTTGTTTGCTGTATATTTCTGTGTTCTCATTTTCTTTAACTTACTGTATCTGGGGTCTCCTTTTCACAGGCTGCACATTCATAGTTCCCATTGTTTTTGGTATGTGTCCCCAGTGGGTAAGGTTGGTCCAGTGGCTTTTGTAGGCTTCCTGGTGGAGGGGACTGGTGCCTGTGTTCTGGTGGATGAGGCTGGATCTTTTCTTTCTTGTTGGCAAGGCCATGTCCAGTGGTGTGTTTTGGGTTGTGTGTGAACTTAGTATGATTTTAGGAAACCTCTCTGCTAATGGGTGGGGTTGTGTACCTGTCTTGCTAGTTGATTGGCATGGGGCATCAAGCACTGGAGTTTGCTGGCCGTTGGGCAGAGCTGGGTCTTAGCATTGAGACAGAGATCTTTGGGAGAGCTCTTGCTGATTGATATTACATGGGGCTGGGAGGTCTCGGGTGGTCCAGTGTCCTGAGTTCAGCTCTCTCACCTCAGAGACTCAGGCCTCACACTAGGCCAGAGCACCAAGACCCTGTCAGCCACACAGCCAGGTATGTGGGTATTTTCTTGCCTTTTGGGAAGTCTGAGGTCTTCTGCCAGCATTGTCGGTGTCCTGTAGTAGTTGTGCCCCATGTAGATGTATTTCTGGTGTGTTTCTGGGGAGGAAGTTGATCCCCATGTCTTACTCCTCTGCAATCTTGAAGGTCCACTCTAACATTAAAGTTTTGCAAAAAGAAATAAAAAGAATTATGAGAAGTGAAGGGAAGATAAATAAAGAAGTGTTCAAAGAGAGGTCCATGATAGAAGTGAAAGCATCTTGGCATTTCCAAAATATGTTGAGAATGGTGCTCAACAGATACGATGCATTCTGGAAAATGCTCTATCCAGACACATCATTGAACAGTGGAGTTCTTCAGTGATCAGGCATCCATAGTCAACTTCAAGAGGTATAATCCTTTGCACATTCTTCTCTACTGTCAAACACTGAGGAACAGAGGTTCAGCCATGAAGCACACAGCACTACTGTGTGAAATTGTGCTAAGAATAGTGTGAGCTTCTTAGTATGAGATAGACCAGAAGTGGTTGGGAGGGTAAACATCAGCAGTTAAACTAGATGATGAAGTTTGGATTGAAATGTTACAGCAATTTCCTTTGTTTCACCTGAATGTTCCCGAAGCTAGGGTAGCCTTGGTGAACAGGAATTCAGCTCATTTTTATGCATTAAATTCTTTGTTTGAACATTTTCCCCAAACATGTCATCATCCTAGTTGATTAAGTAATTCAAAGTTTGAATTAGAATATTAGAAAGTCAGGTTATCAGTGTTCTAAGAAAAATGAAAATGATTTAACAGAAAACTCCTACAAATAGAGTGACCATCATGGTTTCCCTAGAACTGTCTGGGTTTTTGCACTGCAAATCAAGCATGCCAGGAAACACCGTAGTCATGGGCAAACCAAGATGGTGGGTCACCCTAAATAAATGTTTAGAGAGTAAAAGCTCTCTAGGTTCAGAGGTATTTTTATTCTGAAGAAGCCCTTTCTCCTAAGCTGCCTCTAACACAGATAGTGTTTTCTCAATTTCAGGCCATCATTTCAGGTCCATCTGTTTAGACAGGATTTCTTCCATCGATGGGGGAGATAAACTACTGTTATTTCTCCTTTGCATTTATGAGGCTCTTTTCTCCATATGCATAAAATACTTTTAAAATATCTCATTAATCTTCACAACATCCCTGTTGGTAGGGGAGGAAGCATTATAACTTCAGGTAGTGAAGCTTCTTGTCACTCCAATAATGGCATTTTATTACTTAGCTTGATGTGATTTTTTAGCACGTTCCTGGAAGTTTCAAATGGAGTGGCTTTTGAAAATGGAAATAGTAAATAAAGAAAAATATCACCTTGAATATAAATGCTTGAGAATAAATGCTAAAGATTGACAATGAGGTTTGAGATAGAAGAGCACATGGTGCTTTCTCTTCCATTTCTGTTTTTCATTCAGCTTCTCTACTTTTTTAGTTTAGCCAGCTTAAAATTGTCTTCTATGTAAATGTTTAATACTTTTCAAGCTTCTCCTACGTTGATGTGGAAATATGCATCTTTAGAGCTGGAGGGGATGCACTCCAGCTATGTAGTCCATAGTAATTCAACATGTTGATTTCTTTTTCAGATTAGGAGGGGTAGCATGATGCAGTGACAAAAATTCTGAACTGAGTTTCTATCTGTTTATGCCCCTGTCAGGCTGTGGGACTGTTAGCAAGTCCCTCACTCTCTCTGAGACGCAGTTTCTACATCTTGAAAATGAGAATGTTAAACTAAGAAATTGTTGGGGTTCTCTCCATTTCTGAGATAATGGAGAGCAGATGCTTAGGGAGTCTGTAATTAAGCTGGGGTAATAGAGCCAGGATCCACATCCAAGCCTCTGCATCCCTGTTCCAGTGAGTCTCACACAGGGTAAGCTATCGCCCCTTGTGAAATTTTAAGTTATTTATTTAAGAATCCTATTTCATCTCCCCTGAAATATAGCTGTATTGAATATCTTGCCTGTGTTTTTCTGCCCCCATCTTCTGAGATTGGAAATACAATGAAACTTGCTTAGGAGACCACCTGGATTCACAGACCACCTGCATAAACAAATTTACCAAGCACTGATTCTATTTACTAAAGGTGTGATGCATCTGGTGGCCACCTGCTTAATGGGTCTGTGAGAAGCTCACCAAGTGCATTAGGTGGTGAAGTCAGGATTTTTTTTTTTTTAGTAGGAACATAATAAAAACCACAGTCCTCCAAAGTTTGTAGGAAATTGAACCTTTAAAACTACAAAGGTTAGTTGCTTAACAAAAATTCACTTAGCATAACTTGTAACTTTAGAAATTCAAAATCAAATTTCTACTCACTCTAATAAATAGTAATTCTGATCTATTTATCATTGTTTTTTCCTCCTTTTATTTGTATTAAAATGATCTTTTCCTTCCAAGAAGCAAATACTGCTACATATTGTGATTGTGTTATTTGCATATTATCTGATAGAAACTGAAAACATAATCATTTCCAATTTATAACCGAGGGAGTGTTGGCCTTGTGAGGAAATGATGGAGAGAGATTAAACAGAAATAGTTTCTGGATTCCCAAGCTGGTGTTTTACCCATTAAGGTGATTCTCACTTAACTATTTCATCTTCTCCTGTGGCAGGTTTTACAGCAAGCATTCTGTCTTGGGCAGTGGTACCATTTTCATCCTGCTATATAATTAAGATAGAATGGTCACACAAGTGATTTGCAGTGGCTCTACAAGTGGTAATTAAATTTGCTACCTTCACACTGTCAGGCATTTATTTTCCCCCTGCAAACATTAAATAAAACAAACTATTTAATTACCTGAGCAGCTATACTTGTCTCTTGGGCATTAAAGTTTGCATCCAAGTGAAGGTGAAAGTAGCCATTTTAAACAAGTTTCTTTTCAAGCAGAAAGTTCACTGAGTAAAGATTGTGCCACTGATCATATGGCTAATGCATCCCAAATAATAACTTCACAGGCCTTGTAAGAAAGTCCTCACCTTTTTCATACCCTATTTACAATTTTTCTTTGGGTCACAAGTTCTAAGATATGTTGGGGATTTATTGCTGGACATAAGAACATTTCTTACTATATTTCATCATATCTAAGACAGACTGAATTCTGTGAATGTCCAAGAAAGTCAAAATCCTTCCAATCAAGATTTGAGAGATTTCAAAGCATCCTAGAAGCAATGCAATGTGGCTGTGTTAAAAAGTGTGTCATCTATCATCCCATACCTATGCCAAGATTGTGTGGACTTATAAATAAAGGTGTTATCTTTTAGTTTTGAGAAGGTCCAATATGAAGTACCATTTTAAGGGACTTATTTCAGCAAGGAAAGTAGGAGAAACAGTGTCAGAGAAAATGATTGTTTTTCTAATATTATGGACTAGAAATGGCTATTTTCTACATAGATAATTCAAATAGCTTCCAGTGGATTTACTTTCTCTTGAATAACTCATTTTAGATCTGAAAATACTTTATAATATTTCAAAGGTATTTTATATCTAAAAATACTTTATAATATTCAAAGGAAGAAGATATTATCGCAAACATGCCTTAAACAATGCCTGAAACTCAGTGCAGAAAATCTTTCATTACAGTTACTGTATGTTATTGTCCTTTGGTTCATAAAGCTGTGGGTAGGGAATATATAAATCCAGGAGCAAAGCACTGCTGTATTATTTGGTGCTGACATTTGTAGGTGAATAACAACATCATTTAATATTTTCTTCAACCATCAACCAAATGCTATTTGACATTATACTCTAATTTTGCAAGATGCAGAATTAGATGTCATAAATGGCAGAGGAGGTGAGCTGCAAGACTCAGTTTAATGTCTCATTTTTCTCATTTTCCAGTGGTTGAGATAGAAACATCCTGAAAAATTCACTTCTATGCCTATGAATCTTCATAAATGCAAATTCTATTGACTTTGGCATTCAGTTTGCTAGTAAGCTTGAAAGGTTTGAAATTGCACTTGAAGATGCCTTCTTTTTGGCAGTCAACAATAAATATTTTCCTAGCAGTCAGTGACATTTGGATTAAGTCACAGTAAAACCATAATTCAATGTATGAAGACGATATGTAGATTTCTGTTTGTAGTTGGAAATGTCATCTTGTTTTTTGAAATTTATTTATTTTATACAGCAGGTTCTTATTAGTTATCTATTTTATACATATTAGTGTATATATGTCAATCCCAATCTCCCAATTCATCCCACCACAACCATCACCCACCCTTCCCCCGTTGGTGTCCATACATTTGTTCTCTACATCTGTATCTCTATTTCTGCCTTGCAAACAGTTTCATCTGTGCCATTTTTCTAGATTCCACATATATGTGTTAATATACGATATTTGCTTTTCTCTTTCTGACTTACTTCACTCTGTATGACAGACTCTAGGTCCATGCATATCTCTACAAATAACCCAATTTCGTTCCTTTTAATGGCTGAGTAATATTCCATTCTACACATTTACCACATCTTTTTTTTATCCATTCGTCTGTCAATGTGCATTTAGGTTGATGTCATATGGTAATTCTATTGTTCAATTTTAAGGAACCTCCATACTGTTCTCCAAAGTGACTGTATCTGTTTATATTCCCACCAACAGCATAAGAGGGTTCCCTTTTCTCCACACCCTCTCCAGCATATGTTATTTGTAGATTTTCTGATGATGCCCATTCTAACTGGTGTGAGGTGATACCTCATTGTAGTTTTGATGTGCATTTCTCTATTTTTTAGTGATGTTGAGCATCCTTTCATGTGCTTCTTGGCCATGTGTATGTCTTCTTTGGAGAAATGTCTATTTAAGTCTTCTGCCCATTTTTGGATTGGGTTGTTTGTTTTTTTAATACTGAGCTGCATGAGCTGTTTATATATTTTGGAGATTAATCCTTTGTCCATTGATTCGTTTGCAAATATTTTCTCATATTCTGAGGGTTGTCTTCTTGTTTAGAGTTTCCTTTACTGTACAAAAGCATTTAAGTTTCATTAAGACCCATGTGTTTATTTTTGTTTTTATTACCATTACTCTAGGAGGTGGGTCACAAAACATATTGCTGTGATTTATGTCAAAGGGTGTTCTTCCTATGTTTTCCTCTAAGAGTTTTACAGTGTCCAGTCTTACATTTAGGTCTTTGAATTTATTTTTGTATATGATGCTATGGAGTGTTCTAATTTCATTCTTTTACATGTAGCTGTTCAGTTTACCCAGCACCACTTATTTAAGAGGCTGTCTTTTTTTCTCCATTGTATATTCTTGCCCCATTTGTCAAAATTAAGGTGACCATATGTGTGTGGGTTTACCTCTGGGCTTTCTATCCTGTTCCATTGATCTATACTTCTGTTTTTGTGCCAGTACCATATTGTCTTGATTACTATAGCTTTGTAGTATAGTCTGAAGTCAGGGAGCCTGAGTCTTCCAGCTCCGTTTTCTTCCCACAAGATTGCTTTGGTTATTTGGGGTTTTTGTGTCTCCATACAAATTTTAAGAATTATTTTTCTAGTCCTGTAAAAAATGCCATTGGTAATTTGATATGGATTATATTGAATCTGTAGATTGCTTCGGGTAGTATAGTCATTTTCACAATGTTGATTCTTCCAATCCAAGAACATGATATAGCTCTCCATCTGTTGGTGTAATTTTTGATTTCTTTCATAAGTGTCATAGTTTTCTCACTACAGGTCTTTTACCTCCTTATAGGTAGGTTTATTCCAAGGTATTTTATTTTGTTGTTGCAGTGGTGAATGGGCATGCTTCCTTAATTTCTCTTTCTGATCTTTTGTTGTTAGTGTATAGGAATGCCAGAGATTTCTGTACATTAATTTTTTATCCTGGTACTTTACCAAATTCATTGATTAGCTCTAGTAGTTTTCTGGTGGCATCTTTAGGATTCTCTATAGTATCATGTCATCTGCAAACAGTGACAGTTTTACTTCTTCTTTTCCAATTTGTATTCTTTTTATTTATTTATTTATTTTAATTTTATTATTATTATGTTTTTATTTGCGGTACATGGACCTCTCACTGTTGCAGCCTCTCCCATTGTGGAGCACAGGCTCCGGACACACAGGCCCAGTGGCCATGGCTCATGGGCCCAGATGCTCTGCGGCATGTGGGATCTTCCCAGACTGGGGCACGAACCCGTGTCCCCTGCATCAGCAGGTGGACTCTCAACCACTGCGCCACCAGGAAGCCCTTTTTATTTATTTTTCTTCTCTGATTGCCATGGCTAGGACTTCCAAAACTATGTTGGATAGTAGTGGCAAGAGTGAACATCCTTCTCGTGTTCCTGATCTTAGAGGAAATGTTTTCAGTTTTTCACCATTGAGAAAGATGTTTACTGTGGGTGTGTCATATATGGCCTTTATTATGTTGAGGTAGGTTCCCTCTATGCCTACTTTCTGGAGAGTTTTTATAATAAATGGGTGTTGAATTTTGTCAAAAGCTTTTTCTGCATCAATTGACATGATCATATGGTTTTTATTGTTCAGTTTGTTAATATGGTGTTTCATATTATTGCTTTGCATATATTGAAGACTCCTTGCATCTCTGGGATAAACCCCACTTGATCATGGTGTATGATCCTTTTAATGCGTTGCTGGATTCTTTTTGCTAGAATTTTGTTGAAGATGTTTGCATCTATATTCATCAGTGTTATTGGTCTGTAATTTTCTTTTTTTATGGTATCTCTGCCTAGTTTTAGTATCAGGGTGATGGTGGCCTCGAAGAATGAGTTTGGGAGTGTTCCTTCTGCAATTTTTTGGAAGAATTTGAGAAGTATAGGCGTTAGCTCTTCTCTGAATGTTTGATAGAATTCGCCAGTGAATCCATCTGGTCCTGGGATTTTGTTTGTTGGAAGATTTTTTTTTTTTAACATCTTTATTGGAGTATACTTGCTTTACAATGGTGTGTTAGTTTCTGCTTTATAACAAAGGGTGTCAGTTGTACATATATTCCCATATCTCTTCCGTCTTGCGTCTCCCTCCCTCCCACCCTCCCTATCCCACACCTCTAGTTGGTCACAAACCACCTAGCTGATCTCCCTGTGCTATGCGGCTACTTCCCACAAGCTATCTATTTTACATTTGGTAGTGTATATATATTCATGCCACTCTCTCACTTTGTCACAGCTTACCCTTCCCCCTCCCCATATCCTCAAGCCCATGCTCTAGTAGGTCTGTGTCTTTAATCCCATCTTACTGCTAATTTCTTCATGACCTTTTTAAAATTTATTTTTATTTTTTATCTTACATTCCATATATATGTGTTAGCATACGGTATTTGTTTTTCTCTTTCTGACTTACTTCACTCTGTATGACAGACTCTAGGTCCATCCACCTCACTACAAATAACTCAATTTCGTTTCTTTTTATGGCTTAATAATATTCCATTGTATATATGTGCCACATCTTTTTTTTTTTTTTTTTTTTGACATCTTTATTGGGGTATAATTGCTTTACAATGGTGTGTTAGTTTCTGTTTTATAACAAAGTGAATCAGTTATACATATACATATGTTCCCATATCTCTTCCCTCTTGCGTCTCCCTCCCTCCCACCCTCCCTATCCCACCCCCTAGGTGGTCACAAAGCACCGAGCTGATCTCCCTGTGCTATGCTGCTGCTTCCCACTGCTATCTATTTACATTTGGTAGTGTATATATGTCCATGCCTCTCTCGCGCTTTCTCACAGCTAACCCTTCCCCCTCCCCATATCCTCAAGTCCGTTCTCTAGTGGGTTTGTGTCTTTATTCCTGTCGTAACCCTAGGCTCTTCATGACATTTTTTTTTCTTAAATTCCATATATTTGTGTTAGCATATGGTATTTGTCTTTCTCTTTCTAACTTACTTCACTCTGTATGACAGACTCTAGGTCCATCCACCTCACTATAAATAACTCAATTTCATTTCTTTTTATGGCTGAGTAATATTCCATTGTATATGTGTCACATCTTCTTTATCCATTCATCTGTTGATGGACACTTAGGTTGCTTCCATGTCCTGGCTGTTGTAAATAGAGGTGCAATGAACATTTTGGTACATGACTCTTTTTGAATTATGGTTTTCTCAGGGTATATGCCCAGTAGTGGGATTACTGGGTCATATGGTAGTTCTATTTTTAGTTTTTTTTTTTTTTTTCTTTTTTGCGGTATGCGGGCCTCTCACTGTTGTGGCCTCTCCCGTTGCGGAGCACAGGCTCCGGACGCGCAGGCCCAGCGGCCACGGCTCACGGAAGCAGCCGCTCCGCGGCATGTGGGATCCTCCCGGACCAGGGCACGAACCCGTGTCCCCTGCATCGGCAGGCGGACTCTCAACCACTGCGCCACCAGGGAAGCCCTATTTTTAGTTTTTTAAGGAACCTCCATACTGTTCTCCATAGTGGCTGTATCAATTTACATTCCCACCAACAGTGCAAAAGTGTTCCCTTTTCTCCACAACCTCTCCAGCATTTATGGTTTCTAGATTTTCTGATGATGCCCATTCTAACTGGTGTGAGGTGATATATCAGTGTAGTTTTGATTTGGATTTCTCTATTTTTTAGTGATGTTGAGCATCCTTTCATGTGCTTCTTGGCCATCTGTATGTCTTCTTTGGAGAAATGTCTCTTTAGGTGTTCTGCCCATTTTTGGATTGGGTTGTTTGTTTTTTTAATATTGAGCTGCATGAGCTGTTTATATATTTTGGAGATTAATCCTTTGTTGATTTGTTTGCAAATGTTTTCCCATACCCTGAGGGTTGTCTTTTTGTCCTGTTAAGAGTTTCCTTTGCTGTACAAGAACATTTAAGTTTCATTAAGACCCATGTGTTTATTTTTGTTTTTTTTCCATTACTCTAGGAGGTGGGTCACAAAACATCTTGCTGTGATTTATGTCAAAGAGTGTTCTTCCTGTGTTTTTCTCTAAGAGTTTTACAGTGTCAGGTCTTACATTTAAGTTTTTGAATTTATTTTTGTGTATGGTGCTATGGAGTGTTCTAACTTCATTCTTTTACATGTAACTGTTCAATTTCCCAGCACGACTTATTGAAGAGGCTGTCTTTTCTCCACTGTATATTCTTGCCTCCTTTATCAAAGATAAGGTGACCATATGTGTGTGGGTTTATCTCTGGGCTTTCTATCTTGTTCCATTGATCTATATTTCTGTTTTTGTGCCAGTACCATACTGTCTTGATTACTGTAGCTTTGTAGTATAGTCTGAAGTCAGGGAGCCTGATTCCTCCAGCTCCATTTTTCATTCTCAAGATTGTTTTTGCTCTTCAGGGTCTTTTGTGTTTCCATACAAATTGTGAAATTTTTTGTTCTACTTCTGTGAAAAATGCCAGTGGTAGTTTCATAGGGGTTGCACTGAATCTGTAGATTGCTTTGGGTAGTAGAGTCATTTTCACAGTGTTGATTCTTCCAATCCAAGAACATGGTATATCTCTCAATCTGATTGTACCACCTTAATTTCTTTCATCAGTGTCTTATAATTTTCTGCATACAGGTCTTTTGTCTCCTAGGTAGGTTTATTCCTAGATATTTTATTCTTTTTGTTGTAATGTTAAATGGGAGTGTTTTCTTAATTTCACTTTCACATTTTTCATCATTAGTGTATAAGAATGCCAGCGATTTCTGAGCATTAATTTTGTATCCTGCTACTTTACCAAATTCATTGATTAGCACTAATAGGTTTCTGGTAGCATCTTTAGGATTCTCTATGTATAATATGATGTCATCTGCAAACAGTGACAGCTTTACTTCTTCTTTTCCGATTTAGATTCCTTTTATTTTTTCTTCTTCTCTGATTACTGTGGCTAAAAAGTGCAAAACTATGTTGAATAAGAGTGGTGAGAGTGGGCAACCTTGTCTTGGTCCTGATCTTAGTGGAAATGCTTTCAGGTTTTCACAATTGAGGATGAAGTTGACTGTGGGTTTGTCATATATGGCCTTTACTATGTTGAGGAAAGTTCCCTTTATGCCTACTTTCTGCAGGGTTTTTATCATAAATGGGTGGTGAATTTTGTCAAAAGCTTTCTCTGCATCTATTGAGATGATCATATGTTTTTTCTCCTTCAGTTTGTTAATATGGTGTATCATGTTGATTGATTTGCGTATATTGAAGAATCCTTGCCTTGTCGGAATAAACCCCACTTGATCATGGTGTACGATCCTTTTAATGTGCTGTTGGATTCTGTGTGCTAGTATTTAGTTGAGGATTTTTGCATCCATGTTCATCAGTGATATTGGCCTGTAGTTTTCTTTCTGTGTGACATCTTTGTCTGGTTTTGGTATCAGGGTGATGATGGCCTCGTAGAAGGAATTTGGGGGTGTTCCTCCCTCTGCTATATGTTGGAAGAGTTTGAAAAGAATAGGTGTTAGCTCTTCTCTAAATGTTTGATAGAATTCACCTGTGAAGCCATCTGGTCCTGGGTTTTTGTTAATTGGAAGATTTTTAATCACAGTTTCAATTTCAGTGCTTGTGATTGGTCTGTTCATATTTTCTATTTCTTCCTGATTCAGTCTTGGCAGGTTGTGCATTTGTAAGAATTGCCCATTTCTTCCAGGTTGTCCATTTTATTGGCATAGAGTTGCTTGTAGTAATCTCTCAGGATCTTTTGTATTTCTGCAGGGGCAGTTGTTACTTCTCCTTTTTCATTTCTAATTCTACTGATTTGAGTCTTCTCCCTTTTTTTCTTGAGGAGTCTGGCTAATGGTTTATCAATTTTGTTTATCTTCTCAAGCAACAAGCTTTTAGTTTTATTGATCTTTGCCGCCATTTGCTTCATTTCTTTTTCATTTATTTCTGATCTGATCTTTATGATTTCTTTCCTTCTGCTAACTTTGGGGTTTTTTTGTTCTTCTTTCTCTAATTGCTTTAGGTGCAAAGTTAGGTTGTTTATTCGAGGTATTTCCTGTTTCTTAATGTAGGACTGTATTGCTGTAAACTTCCCTCTTAGAACTGCTTTTGCTGCATCCCATAGGTTTTGGGTCATTGTGTCTCCATTGTCATTTGTTTTTAGGTATTTTTTAATTTCCTCTTTGATTTCTTCAGTGATCACTTCGTTATTAAGTAGTGTATTGTTTAGCCTCCATGTGTTTGTATTTTTAACAGATCTTTCCCTGTAATTGATATCTAGTCTCATAGCGTTGTGGTCGGAAAAGATACTTGATACGATTTTAGTTTTCTTAAATTTATCAAGGCTAGATTTGTGACCCAAGATATGATCCTTCCTGGAGAATGTTCCATGAGCACTTGAGAAAAATGTGTATTCTGTTGTTTTTGGATGGAATATCCTATAAATATCAATGAAGTCCACCTTGTTTAATGTATCATTTAAAGCTTGTGTTTCCTTATTTATTTTCATTTTGGATGATCTGTCCATTGGTGAAAATGGGTTGTTAAAGACCCCTACTATGAATGTGTTACTGTCGATTTTGCCTTTTATGGCTGTTAGTATTTGTAATATGTATTGATGTGCTCCTATGTTGGGTGCATAAATATTTACAATTGTTATATCTTCTTCTTGGATCGATCCCTTGATCCTTATGTAGTGTCCTTCTTTGTCTCTTCTAATAGTCTTTATTTTAAAGTCTATTTTGTCTGATATGAGAATTGCTACTCAAGCTTTCTTTTGATTTCCATTTGCATGAAATATCTTTTTCCATCCTCTCACTTTCAGTCTGTATGTGTCCCTAGGTCTGAAGTGGGTCTCTTGTAGACAGCATATATATGGGTCTTGTTTTTGTATCCATTCATCCAGTCTGTGTCTTTTGGTGGGAACATTTAATCCATTTACATTTAAGGTAATTATTGATATGTATATTCCTATTACCATTTTCTTAATTGTTTGGGGTTTGTTATTGTAAGTCTTTTCCTTTTCTTGTCTTTCTTGCCTAGAATAGTTCCGTTAGCATTTGTTGTAAAGCTGGTTTGGTGGTGCTTAATTCTCTTAGCTTTTGCTTGTCTGTAAAGGTTTTAATTTCTCCATCAAATCTGAATGAGATCCTTGCTGGGTCGAGTAATCTTGGTTGTAGATTTTTCTCCTTCATCACTAACTATGTCCTGCCACTCCCTTTTGGCTTACAGAATTTCTGCTAAAAGATCAGCTGTTAACCTTTTGGGGATTCCCTTGTGTGTTATTTGTTGTTTTTCCCTTGCTGCTTTTAATATGTTTTCTTTGTATTTAATTTTTGATAGTTTATTAATATGTGTCTTGGTGTGTTTCTCCTTGGATTTATCCTGTATGGGACTTTCTGTGCTTCCTGGACTTGATTAACTATTTCGTTTCCCATATTAGGGAAGTTTTCAACTATATTGTCTTCAACTATTTTCTCAGTCCCTTTATTTTTCTCTTCTTCTTCTGGGACCCCTATAATTCGAATGTTGGTGCGTTTAATGTCCCAGAGGTCTCAGACTGTCCTCAGTTCTTTTCATTCATTTTTCTTTATTCTGCTCTGCAGTAGTTATTGCCACTATTTTATCTTCCAGGTCACTTATCTGTTCTTCTGCCTCATTTTTTCTGCTACTGATCCCTTCTAGATTATTTTTAATTTCATTTATTGTGTTGTTCATCATTGCTTGTTTCCTCTTTTGTTCTTCTAGGTCCTTGTTAAATGTTTCTTGCATTTTCTCTATTTCCAAGATTTTGGATCATCTTTACTGTCATTATTCTGAATACTTTTTTCAGGTAGACTGCCTATTTCCTCTTCATTTGTTAGGTCTGCTGGGTTTTTACCTTGCTCCTTCATCTGCTGTGTGTTTTTCTGTCATATCCTTTTGCTTATCTTACTGTGTTTGGGGTCTCCTTTTCACAGGCTGCAGGTTCGTAGTTCCCGTTGTTTTTGGTGTCTGTTCCCAGTGGCTTAGGTTGGTTTAGTGGGTTGTGTAGTTTTCCTGATGGAGGGGACTAGTGCTTATGTTCTGGTGTATGAGGCTGCATCTTGTCTTTCTGCTGGGCAGGTCCATGTCTGGTAGTGTGTTTTGGGGTGTCTCTGGGCTTATTATGATTTTAGGGAGCCTCTCTGCTAATGGATGGGGTTGTGTTCCTGTCTTGCTAGTTGTTTGGCATAGGGTGTCCAGCAGTGTAGCTTGCTGGTCATTGAGTGAATCTGGGTCTTAGTGTTGAGATGGAGATCTCTGGGTGATTTTTGCCATTTGATGTTACGTGGAGCTGGGAGGTCTCTTGTTGACCAGTGTCCTGAAGTTGCTTCTCCCAACTCAGTGGCACAGCCCTGATGCCTGGCTGGAGCACCAAAAGCCTGTCATCTACATGGCTCAGAATAAAAGGGATTTAAAAAGAAAGAAAGAAGAAGATAAAATAAAATAAAGTTGCTAAAATAAAAAATGAAAAATAATTATTGAGAAAAAAATTTTTTAAATAAAAAAAATGGACAGACAGAACCCTAGGACAAATGGTGAAAGCAAAGCTATACAGACAAAATCTCACACAGAAGCATACACATACACACTCAGAAAAAGATGAAAAGGGGGAAAAATAATATATTTTGCTCCCAAAATCCACCTCCTTAATTTGGGATGATTCGTTGTCTATTCAAGTATTCCACAGATGCAGGGTACATCAAGTTGTTTGTGGAGCTTTAGTCCACTGCTTATGAGGCTGCTGGGAGAAATTTCCCTTTCTCTTCTTTGTTCGCATAGCTCCTGGGGTTCAGCTTTGGATTTGGCCCCACCTCTGTGTGTAGGTCGCCTGAGGGTGTCTGTTCTTCACTCAGACAGGACAGGGTTAAAGGAGCAGCTGATTCGAGGGCTGTGGCTCACTCAGGCTGGGGTGCCGGAGGGGCACAGAATGTGGGGCAAGCCTGTGGCAGCAGAGGCCGGCATGATGTTGCACCAGCCTGAGGTGTGCTGTGCGTTCTCCCGGGGATGTTGTCCCTGGATCCCGGGACCCTGGAAGTGGCATACTGCACAGATTCCCAGGAGGGGAGGTGTGGAGAGTGACCTGTGCTTGCACACAGGCTTCTTGGTGGTGGCAGCAGCAGCAGCCTTAGCATCTCATTCCCGTCTCTGGGGTTCGCGCTGATAGCCATGGCTCGCGCCTGTCTCTGGATCTCCTTTAAGCAGTGCTCGTTATCCCCTCTCCTTGTGCACCAGGAAACAAAGAGGGAAGAAAAAGTCTCTTGCCTCTTCGGCAGCTCCAGACCTTTTCCTGGACTCCATGCCAGCTAGCTGTGGTGCACTAGCCACCTTCAGGCTGTGTTCACGCCACCAATCCCAGTCCTCTCCCTGGGATCTGACCTCCGAAGCTTGAGCCTCAGCTCCCAGCCCCTGTCTGCCCTGGAGGGTGAGCAGACAAGCCCCTCAGGCTGGTGAGTGCTGGTCAGCACTGATACTCTGTGTGGGAATCTCCCCGCTTTGCCCTCTGCATCCCTGTTGCTGTGCTCTCCTCCATGGCTCTGAAGCTTCCCCGCTCCACTACCCGCAGTCTCCGCCCACAAAGGGGCTTACTAGTGTGTGGAAACCTTTCCTCCTTCACAGCTCCCTCCCACTGGTGCAGGTCCCATCCCTGTTCTTTTTTCTCTGTTTTTTCTTTTGCCCTACCCAGGTACGTTGGGAGTTTCTTGCCTTTTGGGAAGCCTGAGGTCTTCTGCCAGCATTCAGTGGGTGTTCTATAGGAGCATTTCCTCATGTAGATGTATTTCTAATGTATCTGTGTGGAGGAAGGTGATCTCCACCTCTTACTCTTCCACCATCTTCTCAAATCCGCCTCATTAATTTTTAAGAGTGAAAAAATTTGGTCCTGGGACCAGAAGTTTGAGAATCACTGCCTTAAGATAGTAGTAAATTACTGACAGTGGACAGGGGATCTGTTGGATTTTTTTTTTTTTTTTTTTTTTTTTTGCAGTACGTGGGCCTCTCACTTTTGTGGCCTCTCCTGTTGTGGAGCACAGCTCTGGACTCGCAGGCTCAGTGGCCATGGGTCATGGACCCAGCCACTCTGCAGCACGTGGGATCTTCCCAGACCGGGGCATGAACCCGTGTCCTCTGCTTCGGCAGGCAGATGCTCAACCACTGCTCCAGCAGGGAAGCCCTGTTGGAAGATTTTTAATCACAGTTTCAATTTCACTTCTTGTGAGTGGTCTGTTCATATTTTTTATTTCTTCGTGGTTCAGTCTTGGAAGGTTATACTTTTCTAAGAATTTGTCCATTTTTTCCAGGTTTTCCATTTTATTGACATAGAGTACTTGTAGTAGTTTCTTATGGTGCTTTGTATTTCTATGATGTCCAATGTAACTTCTCCTTTTTCATTTCTAATTTTATTGATTTGAGCCCTCTCCCTCCTTTTCTTGATGAGTCTGGCTAAAGTTTTATCAGTTTTATTTATCTTCTGAAAGAACTGGCTTTTAGTTTTATTGATCTTTGCTGATGTTTTCTTTGCTTCTAATTCATTTATTTCTGCTCTGATCTTTATGATTTCTTTCCTTCTACTATCTTTGGCTTTTGTTTCTTCTTCTTTCTCTAGTTCCTTTACGTGTAAGGTTAGGTTGCTTATTTGAGATTTTCCTTGTTTCTTGAGGTAAGATTGTATTGCTCTAAACTTCCCTCTTAGAACTGCTTTTGTTGCATCCCATTGGTTTTGGATTATCGTGTGTTCATTGTCGTTTGTCTCTAGGTATTTTTTTATTTCCTCTTTGATTTCTTCGCTGATCTCTTGGTTATTTTACTAACGTATTGTTTAGCCTCCATGTGTTTGTGTTTTTCCCATTTTTTTCCCCCTGTAATTGATTTCTAATCTCATAGTGTTGTGGTTGGAAAAAATGCTTGATATGATTTCAATTTTCTTAAATTTACTGAGGCTTGTTTTGTGACCCAAGATGTGATCTATCCTGGAGCATGTTCAGTGTGCACTTGAGAGGAGAATGTAGTCTGCTGTTTTCAGATGGAATGTCCTATAAATATCATTTAGATCTATCTGGTCTGTTGTGTCATTTAAAGCTTGTATTTCCTTATTTATTTTCATTTTGGATGAACTGTTTATTTGTGTGAGACGTTAAAGTCCCCCACTATTATTGTGCTACTGTGAATTTCCTCTTTTATGGCTGTTAGCATTTGCTGTATGTATTGTGTTGCTCCTATGCTGGGTGCATATATATTTATAATTGTTATATCTTCTTCTTGGATTGATCCCTTGATCATTATGTAGTGTCCTTCCTTGTGTCTTGTAATAGTATTTATTTTAAAATCTATTTTATCTCATATGAGAAATGCTACTCCAGCTTTCTTTTGATTTCCATTTGCATGGAATATCTTTTTCCATCCCCTCACTTTCAATCTGTATGTGTCCCTAGGTCTGAAGTGGGTCTCTTGTAGACAACATATATGTGGGTCTTTTTTTTTTTTTGTATCTATTCAGTGAGTCTGTGTCTTTTGGTTGAAGCATTTAATCCATTCACATTTAAGGTAATTATTGATATGTATGTTCCTATGACCATTTTCTTAATTGTTTTGTGTTTGTTTATGTAGGTCCTATTCTCTTGTGCTTCCCCCTTAGAGAATTTCCTTTAGTGTTTGTTTTTGAGCTGGTTTGGTGGTGCTGAATTCTCTTATCTTTGGCTTGTCTGTAAAGCTTTTGATTTTTCAGTTGAATCTGAATGAGATCCTTTTTGGGTAGAATAATCTTGGTTGTAGATTCTTCCGTTTCATCATTTTAAACATATTGTGCCATTCCCTTCTGGCTTGTAGAGTTTCTGCTGAGAAACCAGCTGTTAACCTTATGGGAGTTATCTTGTATGTTATTTGTTGTTTTTCCCTTGTTGCTTTAATAATTTTTCTTTGTCTTTAATTTTTGCCAGTTTGATAACTTTGTGTCTTGGCATGCTCCTCTTTGTGTTTATCCTGCCTGGGACTGTCTGTGGTTCCTGGACTTGGGTGGCTATTTCCCTTCCCATATTAGGGAAATTTTCGACTATAATCTCTTCAAATATTTTCTCGGGTCCTTTCTCTCTCTCTCCTCCTTCTGGGACCCCTATAATGCAAATGTTGGTACATTTAATGTTGTCCCAGAGGTGTCTTAGGCTGTCTTCATTTCTTTTCATTCTTTTTCCTTTATTCTGTTCTGCAGTAGTGAATTCCACCATTCTGTCTTCCAGGTCACTTATCCGTTCTTCTGCCTCAGTTATTCTGCTATTAATTCCTTCTAGTGTATTTTTCATTTTATTTATTGTATTGCTCATCCCTGTTTGTTTATTCTTTAATTCTTCTAGGTCTTTGTTAAACATTTCTTTTATCTTTTCGATCTTTGCCTCCATTTGTCTTCTGAACTCCTGGATCATCTTCACTATCATTATTCTGAAATCTTTTTTTGGAAGGTTGCCTATCTCCACTTCATTTAGTTGTTTTTCTGGGGTTTTATCTTGTTACTTCATCTGGTACATAGTCCTCTGCCTTTTCATTTTGTCTGTCTCTGTGAATGTGGTTTTCGTTCCACAGGCAGCAGGATTGTAGTTCTTCTTGCTTCTGCTCTCTGCCCTCTGGTGGATGAGGCTACCTAAGACAATCAAGTTTGTGCATGCTTCCTGATGGGAGAGGCTGGTTGTGGGTAGAGCTGGGTGTTGCTCTGGTGGGCAGAGCTCAGTAAAACTTTAATCCACTTCTCTGCTGATGGGTGGGGCTGAGTTCCCTCCATGTTGGTTGAGGCAACCCAGCACTGGAGCCTAGAGGCTCTTTGGTGGGGCTAATGGTCGACTCTGGGATACTTTCCACTGGCTGTGGCTTAGTGTCCTTGTCCCTGCGGCAAGCCAAAGCCATGCCCCTACTTCTGCACGAGACTGTCCAACACTAGCAGGTAGGTTTTGTTCAGTCTATGGGGTCACTGCTCCTTCCCCCTGGGTCCTGATGCACACACTACTTTGTGTGTGCCCTGCAAGAGTTGAGTCTCTGTTTCTCCCAGACCTGTTGAAATCCTGCAATCAAATTGCACTAGCCTTAAAAGTCTGATTCTGTGGGAATTCCTTCTCCTTTTGCCAGACCCCCAGGTTGGGAAGCCTGATGTGGGGATCAAAACCTCACTCCAGTGGGTGGACTTCTGTGGTATAATTGTTCTCCAGTTCGTGAGTCACCCACCCAGCGATTATGCGATTTGATTTTATTGTGATTGCATTCCTCCTACCATCTCATTGCAGCTTCCCCTTTGTCTTTGGATGTGGGGTATCTTTTCTGGTGAGTTCTAGTGTCTTCCTGTCTATGATTGTTCAGCAGTTACTTGTGATTCCAGTGCTCTTGGAAGAGGGAGTCTCATCATCTTTAATGTGACATTTAAGGAAGCTCAGACACCATTTTTGCTGTCCACCACTTGGTGTCTGCCCTCTGGTGGATGGCAGACAAACTCACCTGATACATAGTGTGTACTAAATATGTTTGTTGAACTAAACATACTGTCACTCAATGAATTACTAGTTATTTCATTCAAGAAATATCTTTTGATAAGTTTTATTTTTGCCAGTTCTCCAAGGAATCATTACAACTGCTTTCCACTTTCTAGTCCCTGTTCTTCTTTATATTGTTTTCTCACTGTAAAATAGACTTGATTATCTTCAGCTTGCCTGCTTGTACCTCCTTTTCAGTTGATTTCCCATTTTCAGGATCAAGTACTTTTCATCTGTCTGGCTATTATTGTCAAAGCTGGCTTCTTCCTCTGTCACAGTGACCTATCTTTCCCTACCTAAGCCCCTTCATCAATTTTCCATTGTGTGGAACACCAAGTCTGCAGTATTCTTATTATTCTTAAAGTCTTTCACTGGAAAGATCAAAATCCTTTCCCTTTTTCTGTCTTCTCCTCTCCCAGTCCCTTTTGTCTGATTTGAGTTCCCCTTCTTGGGCGTGTCTCATTTAAATTGTCAACATTTTTCATCCTTTTGCAAAACACAGTTTATCTTGGCACACCCTCCTATTCTAACACACAAAACATTATTTAGGTAATTTAAACAGCTTCTGAAATTCCACTGTTTTCACTAAACCTTCATAGACTTTCAAATTAGTAATAGTTTACAATCATCCTGAGCAGTCAAGACAATGAAATTTCCTTTTATCATGACATGATCTCTACTGTAGTAATGGAGATTACTCATCCCAAATTATGTTACCTAGAATATCTTATATTTCATTCAGTTCTTGGTATAGGAATTGATTCCATTTTCTTTGTATCTTACAGTTTTCCATGTCTGTGCTGTCTCTTTGAAATAAGAGACTGTTTACATAAACTGCTCTGAAAATATAATAAAACATACTGCGTATCCAATTTAGTGCTTAATTTTGACTTCCTCTGTTCGTTACTTACTAGTTATACTTGGAATAAAGAGTATGACAACCAGATACTAAAACTGTGTATTGAAAAGAGCTCAGCAATTGGTGTGATGATACTTTATTTAAAAAAAAAAAGGTTAGGGGGGACCTTGAAGATGGCGGAAGAGTAAGACGCGGAGATCGCCTTCCTCCCCACGGATACACCAGAAATACATCCACACGTGGAACAACTCCTACAGAACTCCTACTGAAGGCTGGCAGAAGACCTCAGACCTCCCAAAAGGCAAGAAACTCCCCACGTAACTGGGTAGGGCAAAAGAAAAAACAGAGACAAAAGAATAAGGACGGCACCTGCACCAGTGGGAGGGAGCTGTGAAGGAGGAAAAGTTTCCACACACTAGGAAGCCCCTCCGCGGGCGGAGACTGCGGGAGGCAGAGGGGGGAGTTTCGGGACCGCGGAGTAGTGCACAGCGACGGGTGCGGAGGGCAAAGCGGGGAGATTCCTGCACAGACGATCGGTGCTGACCGGCACTCACCAGCCCGAGTGGCTTGTCTGCTCACCCGCCGGGGCGGGCGGGGCTGCGAGCTGAGGCTAGGGTTTTGGTTTTGGACGGAGCTCAGGGAGAGGACTGGGGTTGGCGGCTTGAACATAGCCTGAAGGGGTTAGTGCACCACGACTAGCCAGGAGGGAGTTCGGGGAAAAGCCTGCACCGGCCGAAGAGGCAAGAGACTTTTTCTTCCCTCTTTGTTTCCTGGTGCGCGAGGAGAGGGGTTTAAGAGCGCTGCTTAAAGGAACTCCAGAGACGGGTGCGAGCCGCGGCTAAAAGTGCGAACCCCAGAGACGGGCGCGAGCCGCGGCTGAGGGCGCGAGCCCCCGAGACGGGCGCGAGCCGCGGCTGAAAGCGCAAACCCCAGAGATGGGCGCGAGCCGCGGCTAAAACCGCGGACCCCAGAGACGGGCGGGAGACGCTAAGGCTGCTGCTGCCGCCACCAAGGGGCCTGTGTGCGAGCACAGGTCACTCTCCACACCCCTCTTCCGCGGAGCCTGTGCAGCCCGCCACTGCCAGGTTCCCGGGATCCAGGGACAACTTCCCCGGGAGTACGCACGGCGGGTCTCAGGCTGGTGCAACATCACGCCGGCCTCTGCCGCAACGTCACGCTGCCTCTGCAGCCGCAGGCCCGCCCCGCACGTAGTGCCCCTCCTACCCCCATCCCCCAACCCCCGGCCTGAGTGAGCCGGAGGCCCCGATTCAGCGGCTCCTTTAACCCCGTCCTGTCTGAGCGAAAAAACAGACGCCCTCCAGCGACCTACACGCAGAGGCAGGGCCAAATCCAAAGCTGAGCTCCTGTGAGCTGTGAGAACAAAGAAGAGAAAGGGAAATCTCTCCCAGCAGCCACAGAAGCAGCGGATTAAAGCTCCACAATCAACTTGATATACCCTGCATCTGTGGAATACCTGAATAGACAAGGAATGATCCCAAATTGAAGAGGTGGAATTTAGGAGCGAGATCTATGATTTTTTTCCCTTTTCCTCTTTTTGTGAATGTGTACGTGTATGCTTCTGTGTGAGATCCTGTCTGTATACTCTTGCTTCCACCATTTGTCCTAGGGCTCTATCCGTCCATGACTTTTTTTTAAAAATTCTTTTTCTTAATAATTAAGTTTAATTGTAATAACTTTATTATACTTTACCTTCGTTCTTTCTTTCTTTCCTTCCTTCCTTCCCTCCTTTAGACAACGAATCACCCCAAATTGAGGAGGTGGTCTCAGGGAGCAGGATTTATGATGTTTCCCCCTTTACCTCTTTTTGTGAAGGTGTATGTGTATGCTTCTGTGTAAGATTTTCTCTGTATAGCTTTGCTTCCAACATTTGTCCTAAGGTTCTATCCGTCCCTTTTTTTTTTTTTTTTCTAAATATTTTTTAATTCAATAACTATATTATACTTTATTTTATTTTTACTGTATCATCTTTCTTTCTGTCTTTTTTCCTTCTTTCCCTCCTTCCTTCCTTCCTCCCTCCCTCCCTCCCTCCCTCCTTTCTTTCCTTCTTTGCTTCTTTCTTCCTTCCTTCCTTTCCTCCTTTCCTTCTTTCTTTACTCATACTTCTACTAATTCTCCCTACTTTTTCTCCCTTTTATTCTGAGCTGTGTGGATGAAAGGCTCTTGGTGCTCCAGCCAGGAGTCAGGGCTCTGCCTCTGAGGTAGGAGAGCCAACTTCAGGACACTGGTCAACAAGAGACCTCCCAGCTCCACATAATATTAAACGGTGGAAATATCCCAGAGACCTCCATCTTAACACCAGCACCCAGCTTCATTCAACGACCAGCAAGCCACAGTGCTGGACAACCTATGCCAAACAACTAGCAAAACAGGAACACAACCCCACCCATTAGCAGAGAGGCTGCCTAAAATCATAATAAGGCCACAGACACCCCAAAACACACCACCAGACGTGAACCTGCCCACTAGAGAGACAAGATCCAGCCTCATCCAGCACAACACAGGCACTAGTCCCCTCCACCAGGAAGCCTACACAACCCACTGAAACAACCTTAGCCACTGGAGACAGACATCAAAAACAATGGGAACTACGAAAGTGCAGCCTGCAAAAAGGAGACCCCAAACACAGTAAGATAAGCAAAATGAGAAGACAGAAAAACACACAGCAGATGAAGGAGCAAGATAAAAACCCACCAGACCTAACAAATGAAGAGGAAATAGGCAATCTACCTGAAAAAGAATTCAGAATAATGATAGTAAGGATGATCCGAAATCTTGGAAGTAGAATGGACAAAATGCAAGAAACAGTTAACAAGGACCTACAAGAACTAAAGATGAAACAAGCAACGATGAACAATGCAATAAATGAAATTAAAATCACTCTAGATAGGATCAATAGCAGAATAACTGAGGCAGAAGAACGGATAAGTGACCTGGAAGATAAAGTAGTGGAAATAACTACTGCAGAGCAGAATAAAGAAAAAAGAATGAAAAGAACTGAGGACAGTCTCAGAGACCTCTGGGACAACATGAAACGCACCAACATTCGAATTATAGGGGTTCCAGAAGAAGAAGAAAGAAAGAAAGGGACTGAGAAAATATTTGAAGAGATTATAGTTGAAAACTTCCCTAATATGGGAAAGGAAATAGTTAATCAAGTCCAGGAAGCACTGAGGGTCCCATACAGGATAAATACAAGGAGAAACACGCCAAGACACATATTAATCAAACTGTCAAAAATTAAATACAAAGAAAGCATATTAAAAGCAGCAAGGGAAAAACAACAAATAACACACAAGGGAATCCCCATAAGGTTAACAGCTGATCTCTCAGCAGAAACCCTACAAGCCAGAAGGGAGTGGCAGGACATACTGAAAGTGATGAAGGAGAATAGCCTGCAACCAAGACTACTCTACCCAGCAAGGATCTCATTCACATTTGATGGAGAAATTAAAACCTTTACAGACAAGCAAAAGCTGAGAGAGTTCAGCACCACCAAACCAGCTTTACAACAAATGCTAAAGGAACTTCTCTAGACACGAAACACAAGAGAAGGAAATGACCTATAGTAGCGAACCCAAAACAATATATAAAATGGAAATAGGAACATACATATCGATAATTACCTTAAATGTAAATGGACTAAATGCTCCCACCAAAAGACACAGATTGGCTGAATGGATACAAAAACAAGACCCTTATATATGCTGTCTACAAGAGACCCACTTCAGAACTAGAGACACATACAGACTGAAAGTAAGGGGATGGAAAAAGATATTCCATGCAAATGGAAACCAAAAGAAAGCTGGAGTAGCAATTCTCATATCAGACAAAATAGACTTTAAAATAAGGACTATTAAAAGGGACAAAGAAGGACACTACATAATGATCAAGGGATCAATCCAAGAAGAAGATATAACAATTGTAAATATTTATGCACCCAACATAGGAGCACCTCAATACATAAGGCAAATACTAACAACCATAAAAGGGGAGATCAACAGTAACACATTCATAGTAGGGGACTTTAACACCCCACTTTCACCCATGGACAGATCATCCAAAATGAAAATAAATAAGGAAACACAAGCTTTAAATGATACATTAAACAAGATGGACTTAATTGATATTTATAGGACACTCCATCCAAAAACAACAGAATACACATTTTTCTCAAGTGCTCATGGAACATTCTCCAGGATAGATCATATCTTGGGTCACAAATCAAGCCTTGGTAAATTTAAGAAAACTGAAATTGTATCAAGTATCTTTTCTGACCACAACGCCATGAGACTAGATATCAATTACAGGAAAAGATCTTTAAAAAATACAAACACATGGAGGCTAAACAATACACTACTTAATAATGAAGTGATCACTGAAGAAATCAAAGAGGAAATAAAAAAATACCTAGAAACAAATGACAATGGAGACACAACGACCCAAAACCTATGGGATGCAGCAAAAGCAGTTCTAAGGGGGAAGTTTATAGCAATACAAGCCCACCTTAAGAAGCAGGAAACATCTCGAATAAACAACCTAACCTTGCACCTCAAGCAATTAGAGAAAGAAGAACAAAAAAACCCCAAAGCTAGCAGAAGGAAAGAAATCATAAAAATCAGATCAGAAATAAATGAAAAAGAAATGAAGGAAACAATAGCAAAGATCAATAAAACTAAAAGCTGGTTCTTTGAGAAGATAAACAAAATAGATAAACCACTAGCCAGACTCATCAAGAAAAAAAAGGAGAAGACTCAAATCAATAGAATTAGAAATGAAAAAGGAGAAGTAACAACTGACACTGCAGAAATAAAAAAAATCATGAGAGATTACTACAAGCAACTCTATGCCAATAAAATGGACAATCTGGAAGAAATGGACAAATTCTTAGAAATGCACAACCTGCCAAGACTGAATCAGGAAGAAATAGAAAATATGAACAGACCAATCACAAGCACTGAAATTGAAACTGTGATTAAAAACCTTCCAACAAACAAAAGCCCAGGACCCGATGGCTTCACAGGTGAATTCTATCAAACGTTTAGAGAAGAGCTAACACCTCTCCTTCTCAAACTCTTCCAAAATATAGCAGAGGGAGGAACACTCCCAAATTCCTTCTACGAGGCCACCATCACCTTGATACCAAAACCAGACAAGGATGTCACAAAGAAAGAAAACTACAGGCCAATATCACTGATGAACATAGATGCAAAAATCCTCAACAAAATACTAGCAAACAGAATGCAACAGCACATTAAAAGGATCATACACCATGATCAAGTGGGGTTTATTCCAGGAATGCAAGGATTCTTCAATATACGCAAATCTATCAATGTGATAAACCATATTAACAAATTGAAGGAGAAAAACCATATGATCATCTCAATAGATGCAGAGAAAGCTTTCGACAAAATTCAACACCCATTTATGATAAAAACCCTCCAGAAAGTAGGCATAGAGGGAACTTTCCTAAACATAATAAAAGCCATATATGACAAGCCCACAGCAAACATCATCCTCAATGGTGAAAAACTGAAAGCATTTCCACTAAGATCAGGAACAAGACAAGGTTGCCCACTCTCACCACTCTTATTCAACATAGTTTTGGAAGTTTTAGCCACAGCAATCAGAGAAGAAAAGGAAATAAAAGGAATCCAAATCGGAAAAGAAGAAGTAAAGCTGTCACTGTTTGCAGATGACATGATACTATACATAGAGAATCCTAAAGATGCTACCAGAAAACTACTAGAGCTAATCAATGAATTTGGTAAAGTAGCAGGATACAAAATTAATGCACAGAAATCTCTGGCATTCCTATATACTAATGATGAAAAATCTGAAAGTGAAATCAAGAAAACACTCCCATTTACCATTGCAACAAAAAGAATAAAATATCTAGGAATAAACCTACCTAAGGATACGAAAGACCTGTATGCAGAAAATTATAAGACACTGATGAAAGAAATTAAAGATGATACAAATAGATGGAGAGATATACCATGTTCTTGGATGGGAAGAATCAACATTGTGAAAATGACTCTACTACCCAAAGCAATCTACAGATTCAATGCAATCCCTATCAAACTACCACTGGCATTTTTCACAGAACTAGAACAAAAAATTTCGCAATTTGTATGGAAACACAAAAGACCCCGAATAACCAAAGCAATCTTGAGAACGAAAAAAGGAGCTGGAGGAATCAGGCTCCCTGACTTCAGACTATACTACAAAGCAACAGTAATCAAGACAGTATGGTACTGGCACAAAAACAGAAAGATAGATCAGTGGAACAGGATAGAAAGCCCAGAGATAAACCCACGCACATATGGACACCTTATCTTTGATAAAGGAGGCAGGAATGTACAGTGGAGAAAGGACAGCCTCTTCAATAAATGGTGCTGGGAAAACTGGACAGGTACATGTAAAAGTATGAGATTAGATCACTCCCTAACACCATACACAAAAATAAGCTCAAAATGGATTAAAGACCTAAATGTAAGGCCAGAAACTATCAAACTCTTAGAAGAAAACATAGGAAGAACACTCTATGACATAAATCACAGCAAGATCCTTTCTGACCCACCTCCTAGAGTAATGGAAATAAAAACAAAAATAAACAAATGGGACCTAATGAAACTTCAAAGCTTTTGCACAGCAAAGGAAACCATAACCAAGACCAAAAGACAACCCTCAGAATGGGAGAAAACATTTGCAAATGAAGCAACTGACAAAGGATTAATCTCCAAAATTTACAAGCAGCTCATGCAGCTCAATAACAAAAAAACAAACAACCCCATCCAAAAATGGGCAGAAGACCTAAATAGACATTTCTCCAAAGAAGATATACAGAATGCCAACAAACACATGAAAGAATGCTCAACATCATTAATCATTAGAGAAATGCAAATCAAAACTACAATGAGATATCATCTCACACCAGTCAGAATGGCCATCATCAAAAAATCTAGAAACAATAAATGCTGGAGAGGGTGTGGAGAAAAGGGGACACTCTTGCACTGCTGGTGGGAATGTGAATTGGTTCAGCCACTGTGGAGAACAGTATGGAGGTTCCTTAAAAAACTACAAATAGAATTACCATATGACCCAGCAATCCCACTACTTGGCATATACCCTGAGAAAACCAAAATTCAAAAAGAGTCATGTACCAAAATGTTCATTGCGGCTCTATTTACAATAGCCAGGACATGGAAACAACCTAAGCGCCCATCATCGGATGAATGGATAAAGAAGATGTGGCACATATACACAATGGAATATTACTCAGCCTTAAAAAGAAATGAAATTGAGCTATTTGTAATGAGATGGATAGACCTAGAGTCTGTCATACAGAGTGAAGTAAGTCAGAAAGAAAAAGACAAATACCGTATGCTAACACATATATATGGAATTTAAGGGAAAAAAATGTCATGAAGAACCTAGGGGTAAGATAGGAATAAAGACGCAGACCTACTGGAGAACGGACTTGAGGGTATGGGGAGGGGGAGGGGTGAGTTTTGACAGGGCGAGAGAGAGTCATGGACATATACACACTAACAAACGTAGTAAGGTAGATAGCTGGGGGGAAGCAGCCGCAAGGCACAGGGATATTAGCTCGGTGCTTTGTGACAGCCTGGAAGGGTGGGATGGGGAGAGTGGGAGGGAGGGAGACGCAAGAGGGAAGACATATGGGAACATATGTATATGAATAGCTGATTCACTTTGTTATAAAGCACAAACTAACACACCATTGTAAAGCAATTATACCCTAATAAAGATGTTTAAAAAAAAAAGGTTAAGTTTTTTTTTGAAGGCGTAGGACGGAGCTTACAGTTTATACATAAACAATAAAGCTCTTTCTGTTGTAACTGTTAGTTTTTATTTTTCTCTCTAAAACTGTGGTTCTCATACTTCAATATGCATAAGAAAAATATAGAACTTAATAAAATTACATAGTTCTAGACCCTAGCAGTAGTGTTAGGGCAACCACTGACCAAAACTGCCTGCCCTGGCCAGGCAAGTTAGTAGCCATTTGCATGAGTTATCTTACAATAGGAGGTCGTGGTAAGGAATGCAGAACTAACAAGCTACCACCAACTGGAACAATTTGGGAAAGGTCAAAAGGAGAGAGGAGACCGCACTCCATATGTCCTACCAACCTCCCAGAATCCTCCTCGCTGGAATTCATTTTGGCTGAGTGATGCATGTGCCACCAGGAAGGACCCTGAGTTAGAATGATTGTCCAGAGACAACCTGGAAACTAATCCCATCACCATAAAACCTGAGACTGTAAGCCATGTGGCAGAGCAGTTCTCCTGGGTTCCCTTACTCTGCTGCTCTCTGCTTGGGCACCCCTTCCCAATAAGGTCTCTTGCTCTGTCAGCACGTGTGTTTCCCCTGACAATTCATTTCTGAGTGTTAGACAAGAGCCCACTCTCTAGCCCTGGAAGGGGTCCCCCTTCCTGCAACAGTAGCAATTTTAATTTACTTATCCAGGAATGGATCTTAAGAATCCACAATTTTAGATTTAAAAATTAGCTTCTATTATGGACTGGCTGCTTATCCTCCCCTCCCCCCAGTTCATATGTTGAGGCCTTCACACTTAATGAGATGGTATTTGGAGGTGAGGTGTTTTAGAGGTAATTAGGTTTAGATGAAGTCATATGGGTGGGACCTCTGTGATGGGATAAATGTCCTTAAAAAAAGAGGAAGAGAGACCAGAACTCTCTGTCTCCATGTGCCTGCACCCAGGAAAAGCCGTGTGAAGACAGTGAGGACACAGTCAGTGCTCTGCATGCTAGGAATAGAGCTCTCGCCGGAAGTTGAATACTTCAGGACCTTGACCTTGGACTTTCCACCCTCCAGAACTGTGAGAAAGTAAACATCTGTTTAAGCCACTCAGTCTGTGGTATTTTGTTCCAGTAACTCTAGTAGACTAAGACAGCTTCTTACTATGCTGTCTGAAAGTTTGTTTTTTAATTATATTAGCCCATATCAGCAGGTTGATTTATCCCATTATATGTCTATTAAAAAAAAAGGCTCAATGAACCTAGAATTGTTATCCCTATTTTTTATTACTTTACATTGCTATTTTCATTTGGAAAGTAAATTCATATTATATATTATTTTACCTTTTCACTGGAATTTTTGTTAAAAATATGAGGCTTTCAAATTTCCTGCTTTATCCATTCTGTGGGAAACCTCAGTCTCTGATAATACTGTGCTTTATTTTGATCTTTTTATAATTTTGAAGTGAAATTGCCTGTTAGTTCTGTTGTACCATTTCATAGATTCAAAACAATCTTTTCAAAGGAGTTTTCAGAGCCACTTGCAACAGGAATGTAATGTACAACAAATAGGAACTTCATAAATAACTAGTTCTTAGTATTGGATGGGGTGACAAGCTATTAGAAATTCAATGTTGTTTCAGCAGGAGGATAATGCTAGGGGAGGGACATTCTTTTTATATTTTGAACATAGTTTATAGAAATTTTTTTTTCACCTACTTATATGTCTCCTTCTTTTGTACCCAACAAAGGAGCTAATTGTCTCATCCGCTTCCCCATAAGGCACTGTCCCTTCCTTAGCAACAAACCTGTACCATTGACTCCCAGAACTTTCTATTTAAACTTCTATCACTTTCTCCCTCCATCTCCTGTGGCCAGAGAATCATAGCCTAAACATGTGGTTGTCAGTATTTAAAAGACTTAAAGCCATGTTTTCTATTGGGGATTTTTTCTTTTTACTGCATATGTGAGCATTCACAATTTTATTTTTAAGAGGAAAATTTAATTCTATTTAGTCCTAAATAATCACATTTCTTCCTAAAAAATCTTTAGGGAGGACAGGGATGACTCTACCATTGTTATCTATTGTGTTACCTTTGCTTAAATACCATCATATCTGCTTTGGTAGTATGTAGCCCACTCAAAAAGGCATAAGTCTCCATAAGTCACAGATCTAGAAAGGAGAGCTGGTTTGTGTAAATCTGGGGTTTAGGAATTTTGTCACTAAACGTCATGTAGAGACATTTACCGTATAGTGCTTGTAAGAATTTAAAAGTACACCAAGTGTTCTACTCCTGGCTTACTAAAGAAAACATATGAATGCAGAAAAAAAATGAATGGACAGAACTTTTATATAGAGAATTTCATAAAGTTAACATATGTTAATTCTATACAACACATTTTTTTTGGCTTTCTGATATAAATTCTTAATTCCTCCTTAATACACACTGGTGAAAGTTCATTACCTACTAGTCCTCGAGAATTTATGTTAGTCTGGCTTGATATCAGTATCATTTTCTCCACGTTTGTCTAAATTCTGCTGATGTTCTTTTATATGTAGTTACCACACTGGATGAAAAGATCATCAAGTTTAGAGACAAGGCTCCCTTCCCTTGGCTGTGTGTGGACTCTGATACTTGCTAACTCTTCTACTTTAGGTTATTCACCCCTTTTGAGATGTGGTTTCTTTGTATGTTTAGTGGTACTAATACTACTTTGTAGAGGGGTGCTGTCTACACAAAATTGTGTCACATGTATAAAGTACTGATTGGAATGTCTATCATGTAGCTGGCTGGTAGTGAATGGTAGCTGCTATTATGGTGGAGTTGATGGTCTATAACTTTTTCATATGTTTGTTTCTCTAAAGTAAGTCCTGCCCTCAGAAAATCATTTTCAATTGGTTTAAAGAATTTTTTTTATTGTTCTCTGCTAAAGGCCTACCACATATTATCCCAGGTGTTATTTATTTGCCCCTGATACCTCTGTGATCAACCTTTTGGCTCAATAGCTGGGGGAGGGAAATTGCACTGCTCCGGTTTTAATGAAAGGACAGTCATCTGCTGGCAGAAGCTAAGATAAAAAGCATCTTATATATATGCAACCATGGCTCCCATTACGTTCCCTGTGTAGCTTGATTTAACACCCTCGTGGGGACGGACACTAGCACCAGTGCCACTGAAACTATTAATGCCAGACAGTAGTAGTAAGTACAGAAGAGGCAAGCTCAACTTGCTCTGTAGATGTCATTAAACCTCAACTTCTCAGTAAATGATTAAAAAAAAAATCAGACAGCGAAGGGACTGGGATGATGTCAGTGGGAATATTTCAAGGACAGGACTTTAATCTGTGAGTAACTTACATTTAAAAGAGTAGTACACTACTTTTATGAAGAGTGTAAAAGCAACAAAATATTATTCAAAGGAAATGAACTAATCTTCTTTTAGTTGGGATATTGGTTTTTAAATAATATTCTTCAATTCAGAGTTTCATTCCTCACTGGAAATATCTAATGCGTGTTCCCAAAAGTCCAAGTGCCTGTTAAAACTCCCATTGCAATTTATAAACCAGGGTTCTAAGTGATGCAAGTCTTTATATATTTATTTCTCGTTGGCAGTTCTAACAGCTGAAGACATAGTATCAGCTATGAATTTCATTACTGTAATTTTAGTCCCATTCCAAATCATTAATATTGATGCTAAATAAATGATAGTGTTATCCAAGCTAAATAATATTATTCCAAACTGCTTAGAAAAGGAAGTACTCTCACAATTTTTCTCATTGCTTTTGTAAAATGAGGAAGAACTGAAAAATGACAGCATAGTTTTATCCAGCAATTTTAATGCTGCCATTCTATTTTCTTTCCCCTAATATTTGTCACATTTATAAAAAAATGAAAGGACTATGGTGTTGTTAATGAAAATGTTTTATTCATCAAGTATCATGGCAGAATAATACTGATTTCTATTAACTGTTCAATTAGAATACTTTAAAAAGAAAATGTAGTATAGAGGTTGGGGGAGGTGAGAGGTGGTTTTGCCAATGGCAGCCGTCTCCCCCAACCCCCCACCCCCCCACACACACACATGCACACATCACACACATCTCACACATCTCACAACTGCAATAGGTTCTCCCAGCTCATGAGGACAGTCTCAGACCTCTGGGATATTAAACACAGGAACATTCGATTTATAGGGGTCACAGAAGGAGAAGAGAAAAAGAAAGGGTCTGAGAAAATATTTGAAAGGTTATAGTTGAAAACTTCCCTAATATGGGAAAGGTAATAATCAAGTACAGGAAGTGCAAAGAGTTCCATACAGGATAAATGCAAGGAGAAACACGCCAAGACACATATTAATCAAACTATCAAAAATTAAATACAAAGAAAATATTAAAAACAGCAAGGGAAAAGCAACAAAAAACATACAAGGGAATCTCCATAAGATTAACAGCTGATCGTTCAGCGGAAACTCTGTAATCCAGAAGGGAGTGGCATGACATATTTAAAGTGATGAAAGGGAAAAAGCTACAACCAAGATTACTCTGCCCAAAAAGGATTTCATTCAGATTCAATGGGGAAATCAAAAGCTTTACAGACAAGCAAAAGTTAAGGGAATTCAGCACCACCAAACCAGCTTTACAATAAATCCTAAATGAACTTCTCGAGGCAGGAAACACAAGAGGAAAAGACCTACAAAAACAAACCCAAAACAATTAAGAAAATGGTAATAGGAACATACATATTGATAATTACCTTAAATGTAAATGGATTAAATGCTCCAACCAAAAGACACAGACCGGCTGAATGGATGCAAAAACAAGACCCATACATATGCTTTCTGCAAGAGACCCACTACAGACCTAGGGACACATACAGACTGAAAGTGAGGGCATGGAAAAAGATATTCCATGCAAATAGAAACAAAAGAAAACTGGAGTAGCAGTGCTCATATCAGATAAAATAGACTTTAAAATAAAGACTATTACAAGAGGCAAAGAAGGACACTACATAATGATCAAGGGATCAATGCAAGAAGCAGATACAATGATTGTAAATATTTAAGTGCCCAACATAGGAGCACCTCAATATGTAAGGCAAATGCTAACAACCATAAAAGAGGAAGTCGACAGTAACACAATCATAGTAGGGGACTTTAACACCCCACTTTCAAAAATGGACAGATCATCCAAAATGAAAATAAATAAGGAAACACAAACTTTAAATGAAACATTAAACAAAATAGACTTAATTGATATTTATAGGACATACCATCCAAAAACAACAGAATACACTTTCTTCTCAAGTGCTCATGGAACATTCTCCAGGATAGATCATGTCTTGGGTCACAAATCAAGTCTTGGTAAATTTAAGAAAATTGAATTTTTTTTTTTTTTTTTGCGGTACACAGGCCTCTCACTGCTGCGGCCTCTCCCATAGCGGAACACAGGCTCCAGACGTGCAGGCTCAGTGGCCATGGCTCATGGGCCCAGCCGCTCCACGGCATGTGGGATCTTCCTGGACCAGGGCACGAATCTGCGTCCCCTGCATTGGCAGGCAGACTCTCAACCACTGCACCACCAGGGAAGACCCCGAAAATTGAGCTTTTATCGAGTATCTTTTCCAACCATAATGCTATGAGACTAGATATCAATTACAGGAAAAAAAGACTGTAAAAAATACAAACATGTGGAGGTTAAACAATACACTACTAAATAACCAAGAGATCACTGAAGGAAACAAAGAGGAAATAAAAAAAAAAACCTAGATACAAATGACAGTGAAAACATGGTCCAAAACCTATGGGATGCAGCAAAAGCAGTTCTAAGAGGGAAGATTATAGCAATACAATCCTTCCTCAAGAAACAAGAAACATCTCAAATAAACAACTTAACCTTACACCTAAAGCAATTAGAGAAAGAAGAACAAATAAAACCCAAAGTTAGAAGAAGGAAAGAAATCATAAATATCAGATCAGAAATAAATGAAAAAGAAATGAAGGAAACAATAGCAAAGTTCAATAAAACTAAAAGCTGGTTCTTTGAGAAGATAAACAACATTGATAAACCGTTAGCCAGACTCATCAAGAAAAAAATGGAGAAGACTTAAATCAACAGGATTAAAAATGAAAAAGAAGTAACAACTGACACTGCAGAAATAGAAGGCATCATAAGAGACTAATATAAGCAACTCTATGCCAATAAAAGGAAAATCTGGAAGAAATGGACGCATTCTTAGAAAAACACAAACTTCCGAGACTGAACCAGGAAGAAATAGAAAATATAATCAGACCAATCACAAGCACTGAAATTGAAACTATGATTAAAAATCTTTGAACAAGCAAAAGCCCAGTACCAGGTGGATTCACAGGCGAATTCTATCAAACATTTAAGGAAGAGCTAACACTTATCCTTCTCAAACTCTCCCAAAATATAGCAGAGTGAGAAACACTCCCAAAATCATTCTATGAGGCCACCATCACCCTGATACCAAAACCAGACAAAAACATCACAAAAAACACTACAGGCCAATACCACTGATGAACATAGGTGCGAAAATCCTCAACAAAATACTAGCCACTAGAATCCAACAGCACATTAAAAGGATCATACACCATGGTCAAGTGGGGTTTATCCCAGGAATGCAAGGATTCTTCAGTATATGCAAATCAATCAATGTGATACACCACATTAACAGAGTGAAGAATAAAAACCATATGATAATCTCAATAGATGTAGATAAAGCTTTTGACAAAATTCAACACCGATTTATGGTAAAAACTCTTCACAAAGTAGGCATAGAGGGAACCTACCTCAACATAATAAAGGCCATATATGACAAACCCACAGCCAACGTCATCCTCAATGGTGAAAAACTGAAAGCATTTCTTCTAAGATCAGAACCAGACGTGGATGTCCACTCTCCCCATGATTATTCAACATAGTTTTGGAAGTTTTAGCTACAGCAATCAGAGAAGAAAAAGAAATAAAAGGAATCCAACTCAGAAAAGAAGAAATAAAACTGTCACTGTTTGCAGGTGACATGATACTATACATAGAGAATCTGAAAGATGCTACCAGAAAACTGCTAGAGCTAATCAGTGAATTTGGTAAAGTAGCAGGATTCAAAATTAATGCACAGAAATCTCTTGAATTCCTATGCACTAATGATGAAAAATCTGAAAGAGAAATTAAGGAAACACTCCCATTTACCCTTGCAACAAAAATAATAAAATACCTAGTAATGAACCTACCAAAGGAGACAAAAGACCTGTATGCAGAAAACTATAAGCACTGATGAAAGAAATTAAGGATGATACTAACAGATAGAGAGATATATACCATGTTCTTGGATTGGAAGAATCAACATTGTGAAAATGACTATACTACCCAAAGCAATCTACAGATTCAATGCAATCCCTATCAAACTAACAATGGCATTTTTTACAGAAGTAGAACAAAAATTTTCACAATTTGTATGGAAACACAAAAGACCCCAAGTAGCCAAAGCAGTCTTGAGAAAGAAAAACAGAGCTGGAGGAATCAGGCTCCCAGACTTAAGACTATACTACAAAGCTACAGTAATCAAGACCATATGGTACTGGCACAAAAACAGAAATATAGATCAGTGGAACAGGATGGAAAGCCCAGAGATAAACCCACGCACATATGGTCACCTTATCTTTGATAAAGGAGGCAAAAATATACAATGGAGGAAAGACAGCCTCTTCAGTAATAATGCTGAGAAAACTGGACAGCTACATGTAAATGAATGTATTTAGAACAGTTCGTAACACCATACACAAAATAAACTCAAAATGGATTAAAGACCTAAATGTAAGGCCAGACACTATAAAACTTTTCGAGGAAAGCATAGGCAGAACCCTCTATGACATAAAATCACAGCAAGATCCTTTTTGACCATCCCCCTAGAGAAATGGATATAGAAACAAAAATAAACAAATGGGATCTAATGAAACTGAAAAGCTTTTGCACAGAAAAGGAAACCGTAAACAAGACAAAAAGACAACCCTCAGAATGGGAGAAAATATTTGCAAATGAAACAACTGACAAAGGATTTATCTCCAAAATATACAAGCAGATTATGCAGCTCCATATCCAAAAAATAACCCAATCCATAAATGGGCAGAAGACCTAAATAGCCATTTCTCCAAAGAGTATATACAGATTGCCAACAAACACATGAAAGGATGTTTGACATCACTAATCATTATAGAAATGGAAATCAAAACTACCATGAGGTATCACCTCACACCGGTCAGAATGGCCATCATCAAAAAAAATCTACAAATAATAAATGCTAGAGAGGGTGTGGAGAAAATGGAACTGTCTTGCACCATTGGTGAGAATGTAAATTGATACAGCCACTATGGAGAACAGTATGGAGTTTCCTTAAAAAACTAAAGACAGAACTACCATATGACCCAGCAATCCCACTCCTGGACATATACCCTGAGAAAACCATAATTCAAAAAGAGTCTTGTACCATAATGTTCATTGCAGCAGTATTTACAATAGCCAGGACATGGAAGCAACCTAAGTGTCCACCAACAGATAACTGGATAAAGAAGGTGTGGCACATATATACAATGGAATATTACTCAGCCATAAAAGGAAATGAAATTGAGTTATTTGTAGTGAGGTGGGTGGACCTAGTTTCTGTCATACAAAGTGAAAAGTAAGTCAGAAGGAGAAAACAGATACTGTATGCTAACCCATATATTTGGAATCTAAAAAAAAGAAAATGGTTCTGAAGAACCTAGAGGCAGGACAGGAATAAATATGCAGAGGACTTGAGGACACTGGGAGGGCATAGGCTAAGCTGGCATGAATTGAGAGAGTAGCATTGTCATATATACACTACCAAATGTAAAATCCATAGCTAGTGGGAAGCAGCCGCATAGCACAGGGAGATCAGCTGGGTGCTTTGTGACCACCTAGAAGGGTAGGATAGGGAGGGAAGGAGGGAGGGAGATGTAAGGTGAAGAAGATATGGGGATATATGTATAAGTATAGCTGATTCACTTTGTTGTACAGGAGAAACCAAAACAACATTTTAAAGCAATTTTACTCCAATAATGACGTTTAAGATAAAGAAAATAAAATGTAGTATATCCATTTATCCCAAACTTACTAATTTTTAAAATGTATCCATCTTCAAATTAAAGAGTGCAATTAAAACACCTAACCTGTCTCTTTCCCCAGCACCATTTATCTTCAACCTATGGGTCAATTAATGTTCACCTACATTTTCAAACACCTTCTTAGATGTTCTACTATTTAATTTGAAGCACAGAGAAACGTATGAAGAGATCCAGTTTGACAGGAGAATGACTTCTATGCTGTTGTATGTATTTTTGTTCTTTGCTTCTTGGCACACATTCTCTAGTGACTGGATTCTTGTGTGTGTGTGTGTGTGTTTTAAAAAGAAACACTCTTTTCAAGTATGATAGATATACAAAAAGCTGTGAGTATTTAATATATACAACTTGAGGTGTTTGGAGGTAAGTCTACACCTGTGAAACCCTCATCACTATCAGTGCCATATACTTATCCATACCTCCAAAAATGTCTTCCCACTCCTCCCTTTTTTCTCTTGTGATGAGAGCACTTAACATAAGATCTGCCCACTTAGCAAACTTTTAACTCTACAATGCAGTATTATTAACTACAGGTACAATGTTGTACAGTAGATTTCCAGAACTTATTTATCTTGTATAACTGAGCTTTGTCCTCTTTGACCATCACATTCTCATTTTCCTCTTCCCCCAGACTCTGGTAACCATTATTTTACTCTCTACTTCTATGAGTTTTAACTATTTTAGTTTCCACATATGAGATCATGTAGTATTTATCTTTCTGTATTTGGCTCTTTGCAATTAGCATAATGTCCTCCAGGTTCATCCATGTTGTTGCAAATGGCTGGATTTCCTTCTTTCCTAGTGCTGAATAATATTCCATTGTGTGTATATGTATTTATATATATGTGTGTGTGTGTATGTGTGTGTATATACATACAGACACACACACAAACTATATTTTCCTTTTCCATTCATGCATTGTTAGATATTTAGTTTGTTACCATATGTTGGCTATTGTGAATAATGCTGCAGTCAACATGGGAGTACCAGTATCTTTTTGAGATTGCAGTTCCTTTAAATACCCAGAAGTAAGATTGCTGGAATATATGGTAGTACTATGTCAGATTTTTTTGGGGAAGTTCCATACACTTTTCCATAATGACTGTACTAATTTACATTTCCATTAACAGTGAACGGGTTTCCCCTTTTTCCATATCCTTACCAACATTTTTTTTTTTTTTTTTTTTTTGTGGTACGCGGGCTTCTCACTGTTGTGGCCTCTCCCGTTGTGAAGCACAGGCTCCGGACGCGCAGGCTTATCAGCCGTGGCTCACGGGCCCAGCCGCTCCGCGGCATGTGGGATCTTCCCGGACCGGGGCACGAACCCACGTCCCCTGCATCGGCAGGCGGACTCTCAACCACTGCGCCACCAGGGAAGCCCCTCACCAACATTTTTTATCTTTTGGGTTTTTTTTATAGTAGCCATCCTAACAGGTATGAGGTGATACCCTATTGTGGTTTTGATTTGAATTTCCATGATGATTAGTGATGTTGAGCCCCTTTTCACGTTGACCATTTGGGTATCGTCTTTGGAGTAATATTTATCCAGATCCTTTGCCCATTTTTAAAATTGGGTTATTTGGGGTTTTTTGGTTATTGCGTTGTAGGAGTTCTTTATATACTATGGATATTAACTCTTTATCAGGTATATACTCTGCAAATATTTTTCTCTCATTCAGTTGTATGCCTTTTCATTTTGTTCATTTTGTTGGCATATTTGGCTCCTGTTGGGCCCTGAGGTGAAAGGGACTTCCTCTGGGAGGTGGTTGAGTAGACCTGTAGCTGAGCCATAGGGCTGCTTCCAGATCAGATCTGCAGTCAGGTCTGTTTGCATCTGGCCTGCCTTTGGAAAGCCACTATCCTTGGTCTTGGACACTGCTGGGGTGCTACATCCTCCTACCTGGATCCCAAAGCTCTCACAAAGGCATTTTGTCAGCAGATGGCTGCCAAATCAGTATTTTTGTGAGGGATGAGGTCTGGATACCTGCTCTTCATCGTCTTGCTGATGTCACTCTCTGGCTTAATGTTTTAACATTCTTGTTAATTACTTTTGAGCAAGGAAATATAGAAAGAATTTTGACTTCATGACAGTTGTAGATTCTCATCCTGATTGTGCAATGTATTAACCATGAGAGATTGAACATTTAAAGGCTATTTGATCTCTTTAGACTTCATTTGTTTCATATGAGAGCAGGAGGTAATCATTCTCACACCATGCAGAACTTTTGGCAAATAATTGATTTGCTACAATATTCGGTCCCCGGTCCCCCACCCCTTTTCCTTGCTTACTTTGTTCTTACTAGAATGTGAGTTATTCATCTTATTTGTTTGTATGTATTCATGATCTATCTCAATGTTTGGGACATTGCAGCTCCTTATTAAATGTTTGTTGAATAAATAAATGGTGTGCTAGCCAACGTTGTAATACCCCCAGTCCCAGGGATTTACTCTGACAAGTTCCTATTAACTGCTGTTTGGTCTCCACTAAACAATCATAGACGTGTCTAGATACTTAGGAAGGCTAGAGATGTAACTCATGTGTTTTAATATGCTTGCAGAGATGAATGCTTAAGTGAAGAGGTTTCTAAGGGAAAAAAGTATAGAAGAAAAATTAACGCAAATTATGTATGTACCTTTAGAGGCAAAGGGAGAAAGTGTTAGAATGAAAATCATGATTATTTAGTGTCTAAATGCAAAGAAATGAGAGAATATCATGAAGGAAAAGTAGTTGGTAGTGTCCAATAGTGCAGGAATGCCATGTCAACTGAAAAAATGCCCTTACATTTAATGTGAGTTAATTATTGAACAGAGTGCTGAATATTATATCTGTAATACTTATGGTGTAAATAAAAACATATGCTGCTTTATATAGATGATAAGAGCATTTCAAAGGTCTTTATGAAGAGATACAGAGTAACAATATAGATTTAAATACTTAAAGTATTACATGATATAACCATATAGAATATTTTAACATGAGGAAATTACTGTGAAAATACTTTAAAAAAAATTTTTATCGGAGTATAGTTGCTTTCCAAAATTGTGTTAGTTTATACTGTACGGCAAAGTGAATCAGCTACATGTATACACATACCCCGTCTTTTTTGGATTTCCTTCTCATTTAGGTCATGAAAATACTTTTAAAGTAATTCAGTCGTTTGATGATCAATTATTTTTTAATGTTAAGATGAGAAAGGGGAAAGACTTCTAATACTCAAGTTTAAAACACATGTTGTTTGGGTTGTCTGAGTACAAATTTCAGTCTTCAAAATTATTATTAAAAATTACTTTATTCAAGGAGCCCTTTAAACAACAGAGACTATGTGTTTAAGCTTTCCCAGTAACAGATTTCTATAACTAAGCACCTTTATTTTTTATTTTGTCCAAATTGAACTTTATACTCTAGTTAAAATAAAGGCGGTTGCTGTTCCCTGACATATCATTTCTTTCTCCCTCCAATCCCTTGGTCCTTACTCTACTAATGTTCTCTGAACATTAGTTTTGTTCTAGACTCTTCTTCTTCAAGATCCATTCCTTAGTAACTCAGGGTAACTGAGTAACATCTGGCTCTATTTACAAATCACACAGACACAAAGAGATGCATGCGTGGGATAGAAATCTAAGACTGTTAAAGATACCTTACATTTAGGTAGAGACAAAGATACAATTTGAATTTGTGACTCTCATCCCTGACTGGTCATCTTCATATACATTATCACAACTGATAACTTTTCAGTCTTTGAAAAATATGACATATTGCCTATTGTCTAATTTCTACTGAACCCATGGCCATCAAAGAAAAATTGCCCTGGACAGAGTTAAAGAGTCAAGGAAGAATTTATTCAAAACTATTGCAATAGGGGAGATTGAACTCAACTCCACTAGAACAAGAGATGGGAGAGTTTCCATTAGCTGGAGTGAGCTAGTAGAAAAGTACTAGAGGGTGGTAGGGGGGCCACTGGTCAGTGAGATGAAGATGATGTTTACCTAAATTAGGCTCCTGTCCTCTCAGGAGACTGGGAGACGTGGGATCTATCTTTTAGATGATTACATTTCAAAGTTATGGGCTCCTTGGTCTTTGAAAAAGATATTCCTGGGTTGGAAAACTGGCCAGAGGCTGAGAGAAGATTATCTTCATTTCAAAGGGGCGAGAAAGAATCTGCAATTACAAGCTTCCTAAAGTAAATGCTCTCAGAAAAGGGAGGTCAGAGGCCTATAGTCAGAATGAAAACTGTAAAGTTTAGTGAAGCTGAGGGGAAGAGTAAGACCATTAAGGCCATTTGATCACAGCTGCGCCAGTCTCCCGTTGTAAAATTCCACGAGTATGGTGACAATAATGTATCCCTGGTAGTGCCTTGCGTAGTATCTTACAAAAGGAAAAGTTGAATATATATATGCATCAAATAGAATTGTTCATTATTGCTTTTTCTGTCTCATGAACAGATTGATTAGAAGAAACTTCCTCATTTCCCCAAGAATCATAAATTCTGGGTCAAGGTTTTGAAAATTGTTACTCTTCATCGGACAATATGACTTGGGATATTACTATTTTTCTGAAAGATTTAAAGCTGGTACCCATTAGACTTATTTTCCCTGTCAATATAATGTGACGCCCAGTGTGCTCAGGTCAAAGATTAAGACTCCAGTGGATGAGCGTTCAGTTAGGATCTGCTTTCACCTCAGTTTTTTCCTTCCGTTTACCATCACCTGGGACAATATGCTTCAGGGCTGCGAATCTCATTTCCATAGCTCTTGTCAGAGTAGTACCCGTTTCTTCTCTATTCCTGAAAGTAGCTTATTGAGTATTAGTAGATCATTAGAGAACGCCTCAGGCTTTTGGAGAAAGATGCCACATTAATGCCATATTACCAAAGGAAGTCTGTAGAATCCTTTGTTTTTAGGCTGTATTGATCTATCTATACACTGTTGGGGAGGAAAAATAATTTTCCCTTTACCCTTTTAGGATCTTGGCTGAGACCTCTCTGTAAGAAAAGACATATTAACAGGAGAAAAGCAAACAAAAGTTTAATAACGTGGATACCTTACCCAGGAAAACTGGGTAACTCTCCAAAATGGCCCAAGCCGCCACCTTAAATACCGTCTCCAGCTAAAGACAGAAAAGAGTGTTGGGGACAGGGTGCAAAGGCCAGTTATGGGAGGTTAACAGGAAAAGCACAGTCAACAAAGGTATGGTTGTTATACAGATTTAAGCCATGGCCTACCCCAGGGATGAGTTTCTAGAGATTTAGAGTCATCTTTCTGTTCCAGGTACAGAGAGGGAGACACCCTTACAAATGGAGATTTTCCCTTATAAATGTAAATGTCTCTTACAAAAGGGTAACCTCAGAGCTTCTCCATTGCCTGCTTTTTCTTAAAAATAATTAGCCTAAAATCATCCTTATGCTAAAGAGGCATATCTGGGGGTGACACATTCCTCTCCCCTTCAACACAAACCCTTCTTATATACTACTAAAATTCAATACAATTTGCTTATAGTCTCTTTATAGTTCTAATTTTAAAATAATTTGGGAAGGCCAACATTTCCATGACTCCTGTTCGGAAACACCATTTGATACCCTCCCTAAGTGACGTGGAGTGTGGCAGTGGGAGGAATGGGAGAAAAACGGAAACAACATAAAACAAATTTTGTACCATTGTTGCAGGGTAAAATCTCAGCATTTAAAAAGAAATACATTTTAAACCTTTTCATCTTTATTATTCAGTCGTTGAAGGCTAGCCCTAGAATCACTCTACAATTTTAGTGGCAACTGAAAAATACATCTCAGACCTTGACTTTTTTAAGCAAAACCCAGCTGCAGACACAACAAACAGTCCCAAGGATGAAATTAAACTATGTTGCTTTTTAATATGTTCTTTATCCTTTACAACTATTACATTTCCAGAGTAATGCATTCCTTAAAATAACAGTTATCCTATGATTTGGATTGTTTTACACAAAATGTTGTAATGGAAAGAATATTATTTACATAGAAACTGCAAGATACAACTATTCAGATGAAAAGTTCAGAAAAAAATGAATTTAACTTTGGTTTTGCTTAAGCTACTATTTTAGAAAGGAAACTTAGCTTTCAGTTTTTCGATTGAAAGAAAATGACAGTTCTTTTCAAGGACATCATTCTAAGTGAAATAGGACATAGAAGATAGGATTCTGCTACTTGGAACGGTTATGAAAGGTTCTGTGGTTTGTGTGTAGAGGCTTCTGGAATGTTCATCTCTGTACCTCTCTAGCAAGAAATTCCAGATGTTTTTCCTTGTTTGTGAATTAGGGAAGGGCCAGGGAAGGGGAATTGGAACAAGAATTGCTTTTTGCTGCTTCCACTTTAAAAACAGTAATACCTGTTGTGTAGGTCTTTATGTACTGAGGGTTTTACCAGGTGTAGTGCTCAGCACAGCCTTCTTCATTAGAGATATCAATATCCACATCCTGTTTACAGTTGTGGAAACCTAGGCACTAAGAGATAAGCAAACTGCCCAAGATCATGCAATTGCTTTCAAGTCAGAAGTAAATGCAGACCTGTCTGGCTCCAAATCCCATGTAGTTAAAATTCCTGCCCTCTACTGTCCATCTTTAAAATCCAGAATGCTCTTTCATGCAAACACCTTCAGTGAGATGATTTTTTTTTTTTTTTTTGTCAGCATCATAGGTTAGCCCATGTTTTTTGTTTGTTTCGAAGAAATTGACTCTTCTGTCAGAGTTAGATATATGTTAAAAGTTACATATAAATGTAACTGTAATAGTGGCAAAATTAAATATGAGGGGCACATCAACAGTACATATTTTGAAAAACATCTAACAGAGAATCCCACCACTTTGAAGTACCTGGATTAATTTTAAAGGTTTTTTTTCTCCTTTTTTTTTTTTTTAATGAGAAAACTAACAACCAATAGATTTCAGGTATTGGCTCATACCAGTGAAAACCTGGGGAACTCTTCTAGTGCCACACTTTGCCATTTAGGTGAACCCTAGCCAGCAGGAGAGTTTGTTGAGAGCTGGCAAAGTTGCTTTACAGAGAAAAGTAATGCGCATGGGTGAATCTTGTCAGTGGAATCCTGTCCTTGTGATGCTAAGGAATGCAAATTAAAACCAAAGCAGCTCAGAGGAGTTGAGTCCAGCTTTAGAAATGCAGAATATCAGTTCCCTTCTAGACTTGCTGAAATATCATCTGCATTTGAGAAAGATCCCCAGTAATTTGTACGCTTATTAGAGGTTGAGAAGCACTGTTTGAAACAGTAGGTCCAAGGGAATTTAAAACTCATTCTCGTGAAGTAATGCTTTGGTCCTCAATGTATGTTGTTTATCAGAATCATCTGTGAGGCTTTAAAATTACAGCTACTGGGCCCATTGCTGTTAAATGGTTTGAGCTATTGGCATGTGGCACAAGTACTTTGAGGAAAATCAATCACGCCACCCCCAACACACACACACACACACACACACACACATACACACACACACACACACACGCATATGTAAACAGTCTTCCCAAGATAAATACATTTTAAAATGTATATAGATGATTCTGATACGACCAAAGTTTGAGAAAACTGAGTTACATCTACCTGATGCAGAACAAGCCATCTTATATAAAATGGCTTTATATAAGGAAAAGGAGTACTTTATCCTAACATTTACTCTGATGCCATCGATTCTAAATTTATTGGTCTTTTCAAGTTTGGCAGGATGCTATTGATACATCATTCTTAAAGTCTTTTCTCAATGCCCATTCCTTCCAAAGTAAGGTATTCTTTTTCTTTAAATCCCAATTCATCTTTATCTGTACTCTCCTATGAAACACTTCACATCCTCTTTTGTACTAATATGTGCATTGTTGTTGATAGTATACATATTTGACTATTATTATATTTCCCTGAATACCTAGAAAATTATTTAGAATGTCATATAATCAGTAATCAGTTTGTTGAGAAAACAAGTGAATAAAAAGACGACTACACAAAAAACAGTGTAATGTAAGCAAATACTGGCTGAAACAGGAGTCAGGAGACTTAGGTCAAGACCCTGCTCTGCTGTTAAATCAAGTATGGTGTTGAGTTCATTGAACCTCTCCTTTTTACCAATTATATAAATATTGGGTAAGCTTTTTAATGACTCTTTCAATGCATATAAACTTTGAAACAAGATAGCCAACTATTTTCTTGGACTAAATCCTCTAAAAATTTAAAAAGTACCTTTCTTCCTATGTCTCAAATTTACTTTTACCTAATTAATCAAGTCATAACATTGTTCTCATTAATAATTATTGTGATTATAACACAAAGACATCATAGAACATTCAATTTTCACACTCCCAAGCTGTGACTGAATTTTATTATATGACTACTAATTTTCTGTGCTGTATAACAAATTATACAAACTTAGTGGCTTTAAACAACATATACTTATTTTTTTTCACAGTTATTATATGATGGAAGTCTGAGCACAGTTTAGCTAGTTTCTCTGCTTTAGGGTGCAAGCTACAATCCAGGTGTTAGCTGGGACGGCAGTTTCAACAGACGCTTGACTAGGGAAAGATCTGCTTCCAAATTCTCTGAGATACTTTACGTATACCTGATGGAGACGATTTCACTAAGTTTTCTGCTTCTTTATAAATGGGATCTCCCTTCCTTTGTTTTCTGATGACATGCTTCTCCCTTCCTTCTGAGCAACGTTAAATAAATGACAACAACCTTGACATCCATATTCCTACTAGCAGTCTGTTCAAGTTGATTTAGGCACTTTTGTGCTCATCAGAATTCTCCCAGCTTTTTCCCACTTTCTAGTTCCAAAAGCACTCCCATATTTAAGTCATTTATTACATTATCACCCATTTGTTGTACCAAAATCTGTATCAAATTTCCATTATTGTGTAACAGTTTAACACAAACTTAGAAGTATAAAACAACACACATTTATTATCTCATAGTTTCTGTGGGTCAGAATTCTAGACACTAATCCTCCATCCAACTCCCACTCCTAGATCTTACCCACTGGCTTTTCTTCTTGTCTGCTTGAAATGAGGGCTAGGGTCTTGCCCTCTGCTGATGACCCCAGGTACCCACTCAGTACAGTAAGGATGGATGGTGAGGATGGCTTACCTGGGTCCTCTACTCAGACTCACAAGGCTACAGTCAGTTTTTCAGTTGGGCTGTGTTCTTATCTGGAGACACCACTAGGCAATGATCCACTTCAAAGCTCACTCATGTTGTTGGCAGAATTTATTTTCTTGCATGTTTATGAATGAAAGCCCTGACTTTTCACTGGCTATGGAGAGATTAGGTAGCAGAGGACTTTGGGCAGCCTGTAGGGGCTGAGAGCCCCCCGTGACAGCCCGCAAGAAGATGGAGACTTGAGTCCTATAGTCACAAAGAGATGAGGTCTGCAAACAATCTGAGGGAGGCTGGAAGGGCACCATTCCTCATTTTAGCTTATGACCAGAGCTTAGTTCTAGCTAACACCTGGATTTCAGTATGGTGTGACTGGTAGAATGATGATTTTTGTAATTTTCATTTTAATGTTACATCATCTCTAATTTACTACATGAGCACAATCAAGTCATTTAATTCTTCTTTGCTCAGTTTCTGCATGCATAGAACAATGTGACACTATAATTAAGCACAGAAAACCTGTAATCAGAATCCCTGGGTTCACATTCTAGTTTTGCCCTGTGTTAGTTATTAACTTCTGTAAGCATGGGTTTCTTTTCCTATATAACTTTGCCATATCACAGGGTTGTTGTGAGGATTAAATAAGATGCTTATATAAGGTCTTTACTTGGGTACCTGGTACATGTAGCATGTCTATATATTATTAAAATGAGAAGAAATCTCATGGGCCTTCTTACTTCGGTTAGATTAAGTAATGATTACTTTCCAGGAATCAACATTTTGAAAAAGAATATTTGACACATTAGTAAATTTCACAAAAATCCTTTCAACCTGAGGATACAATTATGTTTCTTAATATCAAGGAAACAGATGATTTTTCAAAGTTTTGGTTAAAAGGGTTATATTAATTTCAGAAACTACATTAAATTAGCAAACTGTATCAATTCCCTCGATCTCAGGTGTATTACCCTGTCACAATGGCAACTTCTTACATGAGTTTTAATTCACAGCCTGTTTATTCTTTTCACAGTTATAAGTTCTAAAAACTGAAGCTCTCAGGAAATGAGGGAAAGGAGGACAGCCAGCAGGTTCTGCCATGTCTAGGTATCAGTTAAAAGCATAATTGTTGGCAGCATCTCGCTTACTCTATCTTGTTACCTACTTCTTTGTTAATGTGATTTTTTTTTTCTAACCATCATAATATCAACAGTTTCACTTATGCCTTCCTGATCATACTTCTTTCTCATTACGTTTCTGTGCCACTTTATTTTTATACGCATCTGTCTTAATCTGTTTGGGCTGTATGTAAACAACAGAAATTTATTTCTCACAGACCAAGATCAGGGTGTCAGAATGTTTGGGTTCTGGCAAAGACCCTCTTCTAGTTTGCAGATTGCAGACTTCTTGGTGCGTCTTCACATGGTGGAAAGGGCTAGGGGGCTTTGTGGGGCTTCTTTTATAAGGTCACTAATTCCAATGATGAGGTTTTCTTCCTCATGATCTGATCAACTCTCACAGGCCACACCTTCTAATACCATCATCTTAGGGATTAGGATTTCAATATATGAATTTGGGGGGATGAAACATTGAGAACATAGCAATATCCCAACGTTTGTCTCAGAGCCACCCATTTAAAGTTCCAAAGAAACTGAGTACAGATAAATAAAATCCCTGATTTGGGCAGGTTTATAAGTGCCAGATCTCTAGTTTAATGTGATAGAATAGACATTAAACTAGGAATCAGAAGATACTGGTTCCTATCCTATCTCAATCACTAACTTGCAAGTTAAAGAATATTTAAGACCCTTAATTCCTGTATCATGTGTGGGGATTGAACTAGATCCTAATTCCGCCTCAACTACCAAATCTATGTCTCTATATTTGGGGAGGTATATTTAATGGAAAATGATTGTCTGAGCCAGAAATAAGGATGGGATGAGAGAGCCCTTTTAAGTGATACTAAATAGCTTTCTTATCTGAAGGCCCTTGAGACTTCATGGGGCAGCTGGGAACAGATTTCTTCAAAGCAGCAAAGACTACTCTCCTTCTCTCTCACCCTCCAGCCCTGCTCTGGAGGTAACATCACGTTGTAAATCTAGGAATGTGAAGTAATGGTGGAAAGAAAGGCTTTTCTTTTCTTTTCTTAAAATAAATTTATTTATTTATTTTTGGCTGTGTTGGGTCTTTGTTGCTGCACGCTTTCTCTAGTTGCAGCGAGTGGGGCTACTCTTCATTGCGGTGTGTGAGCTTCTCATGGCAATGGCTTCTCTTTGTTGCAGAGCATAGACTCAAGGCACGCAGGCTTCGGTAGTTGTGGCTAGTGGGCCCAGTAGTTGTGGCCAGCGAGCTCTAAAGCGCAGGCTTAGTAGTTGTGCTGCATGGGCTTAGTTATTCCGCGGCATGTGGGATCTTCCTGGACCAGGGATCGAGCCCGTGTTCCCCGCATTGGCAGGCGGATTCCTAACCACCTTGCCACCAGGGAAGCCCAAGAAAGGCTTTTCTTGATTAACATATTTGAAAAGAGGTTTCCCAAATTAGACTGTAGATAGCTGAATTTTTGGTACATCTTTTAAGAACAAGTAATCTGTATATTCTTGTTGTTTTAAATATATAAACCCCATATTTTATGCCTAGATTCTCATCAGTATTAAAGAAAAAATACTAAAGTTATTTTTATTTGCTTAATCTTTATTCAAGGCATGTGTGGTGTATTTTTAAGGCTGAATTGTGTGATGATTATTAAAGTTAATTACTACCTACTATCAATAGATTTAAGAAATAAAGTGCATTTGGGTCTTTTATATTTAAACAAAGATTTTAAAAAATTTATAAACGCATAAAATGTAGTTTGGTAAGGCTTCATTTTATATACAACTTTTGATGTAAAACAATCAAATGGTCCAGCTGTAGAATGTGATATCACTTTTCATTATCATTGATAAGAAAAAGAACTAAAATTCAAGAGTAAGAGTGAGGAGAGAGAAAAAAAAATTCATTTAGAAGTTTTCCTACCTCTTGATGAATCATAGTGCTCAAGGCAAAATCCATTTCAAGAATATATACGTCCAAAGAGGATTTATAAAACTTCAGAACCAAAAAGCCAGCTGTCAGTGAAAGAACAATTTCAGTTAGGAGAAAAATATATAATTGGAATTCTCCGCCTCCCCCATATTTTTTAAAGAATTGAGAAAGAAGAATTCATGTTAAGAAAAGGGAGCTGTATTTTTTTTGTTTTCTTAGAAAATAGGAATATCACAGTTTGATATTTATGGTAGCCAACTTAAGCTCAGATATATGATTGATTACTTGTAACAATTCTGAGATCTCTGCATTGTTTTCTAATGTTAGAGTTTAAAAATATGTTTAAATGTTTTCAAATTATATATTAGATAAAAAAAGAATCAAAACAAGTTTTTAAATTTACTTTTTTGTCATTTTTAATGAGTATACAGATCATTTGTTTACTCACTTTCATGATAATTATTAGTCTGCTGGAAATCCTCTGTTTTATATGCATTTTGTGGCAGAAAAGCTATTTTTACCTCTTGTTATTCTTATGAAAATAATTATACTCCACTAAGTAGGTGAAATTATACTTTTCTTTTTGCTGTTATTGAAATTTGATAGTGAAGTACAAGAAAATTGGTAATGAAGTATAAAAAGTACAAAAATACAATACTGAATATTAAAAATTATTAGTATTTGACCATACCACAAATGAATATCTCATCTGGAAATTTAGAATTCGACTAGTCATATTTATTATATGCTTTATACAATAAATAAGTGCAAATTTTTAAATGTAACTTTAAGAATCAATATAATTAATTTTTATGTCTACCCATCCTCACGTCATGAAATGTGCTAAAACCTAATTATTCCAGATATAGTTCAGAGTTTATATCTATTTTCCATTTTAGCAGTGAAAATAACATACTTTGTATGAATTCTGTTTTTTAGTTTTGTTGATGTTTGTTTTACACCCCAGACTACGGTCTGTCTTGGTCAATCTGCCATGTCCACTTGAAAAAAAATGTGTGTCCTGCTATTGCTGGGCAGATTGTACTATAAATTTCAATTTGGTCAACCTGGTTGACAGCTCAGGTCTTCTAAACCTTACTGATTTTCTGTCTTCTTAAATTGATTACTGAGGGAGAAGTGAGAAATCTCCAAGTATATCTGTATGTTTTTCTATTTCCTCTTTTACTTTAGCAGTATTTGCTTCATGTAATTTGAAGTACTCTTGGTAGGTAATGCATATTTAGGATTGTTATGTTTTCTTGATGAACTGACTAGCTTAAAATAATTTGATGTTTCTCTGTACCCTTGGCAATTTTCTTATTCTGAAATATAATTTTTTTCTGGTAATCCAGTCATGCCAGCTTTGACTAATGTTGCATGATGTATTTTTTCCCAGTCTTTTACATTTAACCTACCTATATGTTTATATTTAAAGTTGTTTTCCTACACACACGACATAATTTGGTCTTTTTAAATTTTAATTTGACAGTCTACTTCAAATTGGAGTCTTTCGATCATTCCTATTTAACATAATTATGTGATTTGATATGAGTATTCCCTCTTGTTAGATATGTTCTCTGTGTCCCATGGAGTCTTTGTTCCTTCTCTTTACCTTTTTTGTCTACCTTCATTTGGATTGAGTATTTTTTATTCCAACTTTTTTGTATTGGTCAATCAGTTACATCTTTCTTATTTTTTTTTATTAATTGGCCAAGACTTAGTGAAATATGTCTTTAACTTATCATAGTCTACTTTTTAAAAATTTATTGAAGTCTAGTTGACTTAAATAATTATTAGTTTCAGATGTACAACATAGTGATTCAATATTTTTATATTTTATGCACCATACAAAATTATTATAAAATATTGACTATGCTGTACACTACATCCCTGTTACTTATTTTATAACTGATAGTCTGTACCTCTTAGTCCCCTTTGTCTATTTTGCTCCTCCCCCCACCACTCGCCCCTCTGGTAATCACTAGTTTGTTCTCTATATCTGCGAGTCTGTTTCTGTTTTGTTATATTTGTTATTGTTTCAGTTTTTATTTATTATACCACTCTGCACAAAGTTTATAAAACTTAAAACAGTGTGTTCCCAAAGCTTGCCTCCTACCTTTTGTGCTATGTTTAAAACACATTTTATCTTAATAGACCTTGTAAATCTCAAAATATGTTGCTAGTGTTTTTGCTCACATAATCAGTTATCATACAAAGTGATGTTAAATAAGACAAAAATGTCTCTTATATTTACCTCCATTTGAGGACAGGACACCTCCTGTCCTCTTCATTTCCTTTTGTCCATTCAAGTTTCCATAAGATGACAAACTTTTACTGTCATAGAACTTTGTATAGTATTTAGTGTACATCAAGTCTCCTGGCAATACATTCTCAGCTTTTGTTTTCTGAAAGAGTATTTATTTTTGCTTTATTTTTGAAATGTATTTCACTGGGTATAGAATTCAGGGTTTATTTTTTCCCCCAGTATTTTGAGTTGTTTCTCAGAAGAAGTGAGCTATAATTATTTTTGTTCCTCTTTATGTATTTTTTTCTGGCTGCCTTCAAGCTTTTCTCTTTACTTTTAGTCAAAAACTTTTTAATTATGACATGTGTTTTTGTTGTTATTATTCTGCTAGGGTTTCTCCGTGCTACTGGCATCTATATTTTGTTGTCTGTTTTTTAAATTTTTTATTTCTTTAGGAAAGTTCTCAACTGTTATCGCTCCAATATCTCTTCTGCTCCCCTTTTCTCTCTTCTCATTCTAGAACTTCAATTATATGTAATATAGGCCATTTGTTTAATTCCACAGCTCCTGGATGCTTTCATCTATTTTTTTTTCTTTTTAAATCATTTTTCTCTTTATGCATGCGTTTGGATGATTTCTGCTGCCTGTTGAGTCTATCAAAAGAATTCTTTATCACTAATTTTTTTTATTTCTAACAATCCCATTTTATTCTTTCTTATAGACTACATCTCTCCACTAAAATTCCCTATCTGTTCATGTACGTTAATCAACATTTTCCACTCAAATTTTTCATAAATTAAATATACTTGGTTTCCATCTCCTGTCCAATAGTTATAGTATCTCAGTCACTTCTAAGTCTGGTTCAGTTTATTGCTTTATGTCTTAAAAGTGGGCTATTTCTCCTTATTTTTTTACATGCCTTTTAAGTTTTGATTGAATGACAGCTGGCATGTGTAGAATAACAATAGAGACTGAGAAAAATTCTACTTTCCTCAAGGAGTGGTCATGCTGCTTTTTCTATTAGGCTGAGTGTAGGTGGTTGATTCAATCTATTTAGGAGTTGAACTGTGTTTCGATTTTATTCGTATTTTTATCTTGGCAATGTATTCTTCATATTTCTCTAGGAGAGGGCTCTAGCTACCCTGTGCTTTAATGTAGGGCCCAGGAAGCTAGAGGATTGTTCTCAATGTTTTTACTCCTCCCTAAACTTTCTGATGTCCTTCCTCACCTGTCCGCACAGGGGGTCTCTATCCATGCTCTTTGTGCTCCCTCAACAGTGGACTGTTTCTGCTTGTTGCTTGTTCATAGGCTTATGATAAAGGCAGGGGCAGATTTCTGTTGTTCTTGTCCACTTAAATCTTAGACAAACCTTGTGCTCCTGGGCATCAGGCTGAGGCTTTCTCAGAAACCTGCCCTTCATCCTTATGTCTTGGGTGGTAGGGATTTTACTAACTCTTGTTTGAGGTTACGCATCTCTGCTTGTCATCAGTATAGGACCCTATGGCCAGGATGTTGTCCTGATTCTCTACCATGGGCAGAGAGTTTTGGCATCTACTCTACCCCCAGCATCAATGTGTTATTGTTTGTGTCTAGGATATGAGTAGTTTCTCTACACTTTCCCCAGAGGCATACTTTATTTTCCCGACTTCTCCTCCAGAAGAAGTCATCCTTGCCTGAGTCCTTGAACAAGAGTATTTGTTGACCCTTCCCTAAAAGCTTTTCCTGTTTTTATCACTTTTGCTAAGGGGTTATTATAATCAACAGAATAAAAATTAGAAAACCTACCATATATATATTACATATACATAAAGAATAAAATCCAAAATGATTGTGAAGGAAGAAGTAAAACTCTATCTGTAAATGAAATTGTTATGTATCTAGAAACTGCTACTAGAATTAGTAAGTAAATTGAGCAAGATTGCAGAATAGAATGTCAGTATGCAGAAATAAATTACCTTTTTCTATAGTAGCAATGGAATATTGGACATTGAAATAGAAAAATACCTTTATCATAGCATCAGGATGTTAATATATCAAACAGTAATATATCTAATAAAAATTATGCAAGACATCTACACTGAAAATGACAAAACCATGCAGAAAGAAATTAAAGATCTAAATAAATGGAAAAATATATAATTTTCATTGACTAAAAGACTCAGTGTTTACTTGATGTGAACTCTTTCTAAATCTATAGATTTGAAAAAAACTTATAAGTAATAATGAGTAGGTTTTTAAAGAAATTGATAAGCTGGTTCTGAAATTTGTGTGGAAATTCAAAAGACTTAGAGGAGACCAAGCAATCTCTAATGCTGCTGTAGACTGAATGTTTGTGTCCCTTGGCCCCACATTCACATGTTGAAATCCTAGTCCCCAATGTGATGATATTTGGAGGTGGGGCCTTTGGGAGGTAATTAGGGCTGGGCCCTCATGATGGGTTTAATGTTTTTATAAAAAGAGGAAGAGACTCAACATCTCTTTCCCTCTGCCATATGGGGACACAGTTAGAAGGCAGCCATCATAAACCAGGAAGAGATTCCCTCACCAAGAACTCGACCATACTGGCACCCTGATCTCAGACTCTAAGCCTCCAGACTTGGGAGAAATAAATGTTTGTTGTTTTAGTCACCCAGTAATTGTATCCTATTATATGAGCACAAACTAAGATAAATAAGGACAAAGTTGGAGAATCTATATTATCTGATTTTGAGACATATAATAAACCTATAGTAAACAGAACAATGTGTAATTGGTATAAGTCTAGGAGAATATATCAATAAATTATAGTAAAGAATTTTGACAAGCACAATATTGTAACATGATTTTTGACAAAGGTGCCAAGTTAAATCAATGGAAAAAGTCCTTTTAACAAATCACACTGGAACAACTAGGTATTCATAAAAATATAAAACAAACAAAAAAAAAAAACAGCAAACAAAAAGTGTCAACAAAAACTGAAGATCATTCTTAGACCCAAACATAAAAGTTAGGACAATAGCACTTCCAGAAAAAAATATGAGAGAATCTTTTTGCAACTTGTAGTAAAGATTTTGTAGACAGGACAAAACATGCACTAATCATAAAAGAATAGATAAATTGGATTTCATCTGAACTAAATATTCTTCTCACTAAAGGAAATCATTAAAAAACAGATAGGCAAGAAACCCCAAACTGGGACATATTTTTTCAGTACATATATTTCACAAAGGAGTTACAATGCAATGCTCTATAAATCAAAATAAAACAAATGGACCATTAAAAATGGGAGAAATTTTTGTTTACTTTACAAAAGAAAATACAAAAATTGCCAATAAGTGACTTACAGTGTGCTCAATATTCTTACTCATGAAGATAATGCAAATTAAAATTGTAGTGAGATACAAGTTTATACCCAGTAGAGTAAATAAATTAAAAAATATTGACCATACCACACACTTTATTCATTGATGATACCAAATGTTGGCAATATTTTGGAGCAACTGAGAATTCTCAAACGTGGTTGATAGGAATATACAATGGAGCAGTCCATTTGAAAAACTGTTTCTTATAAAGTTTAACTGTGTAACTATTCTGTGACACCAAAGTTCCACTCCTAGGTAATTATCTAAGAGATATAAAAACATAAGCCCACAAATGACTTTTACAAGACTACTTACATAAGCCTTATCCATAAAATTTCAATATTTCTGAAGATAACAGAAATATTCACTAAAAGGAAAATGGATAAGCAAATTCTATTATATTCATACAATGAAGTATTCAAAAATAAAGAGAAATGAGCTGCTAACACACTCAAGAAGCATGCATGACTCAAAAAGTATTATGTTGAACAAAAGGATATATACTCTATGATTTCATTTTTTCAAGTCCAAATATAAGCATAATTAACCTAGTGTTGAAAATCAGAAAGTGGTTGCTTATAGTAAGGTTGGGGTTGAGTGGGGAAAGTCATGAGGGAACATTCTAAGGAGGTGGAAATGTTCTATATGTTACTTTGAATGGTTATTACATGATACATATAATTGTCAAAATTCATCAAACTAAACACCTAAGTATTATATTATAATGTGTGTAAATTTTATCTCAATTTTAAAAAAATTCTAAGATGAAAAATTTTGTGAAAAATGTCTCTCTGATTTATTATTATATAAAATACAGATTAAAGTTTAATAAGTATATTTCCATGTTTGTAAATAAAAAATATATATGAACATAGTCACAGAAAAACAGTGAAGGGATAAACCCAAAAGGAGGTGTCTGTAAATTTTATATTAACTTTTAGTTTATTTTATAATATAAAAGTATAATACTAATTTTGATTTACTCTGCTTTTTCTCCTTAATTTGTGGGAATTCTGAATACATAAACTGAGGATGCCTTCCTTTAGGAAAAATTTGCTTTTGCTGCTGCCTACATGACAATGAGCCTACTCAATTAGCAGCAGTTTAGCCTTTTTCTATAACTTGGCTTTGTAAAGAAGTCTTTAATTGAGTATCTTTGTTTCCTGGACTGACTTGCTTGGTAATGGAGTAGAAACAAGAGAGGTTTTTGCTATGGACTATACACCAGTGAGCACAACCTAATGACTCTTGTGGCTAATGATGGAAGTGTCCTGACCCTGTATTGTAAACTTTCTCCAAGCAAAGATAGTGGACAACAAAGAGTCTCTGCTCACAACCTCCTCATGGTCTAACTCCATTAAATCCTCACAGTGACAGAGTCCCACTACACAGTAAACAAATTAGAAGTCTCCCTCTAAATAGATTAGGGAGGTTGGTCTATTGAAAGAGTTCCAGAAGGGTTTTTAAAAAGTAGAACTTGATTCATGAGCTTTAAATAATATTGTGCATTTTTTTCCCAGTTGTAATATGTGGCCAGTCTTAAAAGAAAATGGTGCACTGACTTTGGCTTCTTTTGATTAAAAGCAAGGGTCATATTCTTTGCCTCAAATATTCTGACAAAAAGGAAAAAATGTTATTGCACTGTCAGGTCCCATTTGCAATTTTTTCAAATATTCCCTTACCAAATTTACTGGCCTAAGTGCATACATTCCTATCAATATTTTTATTTAAAAATTGAACAAGCAATATATAAATAAATTTTCTCACGTGGAACATTAAAAAAAGACAGATACCCCCAACCTCTGTTTCTTGACTATTATCCCATCTCTCTTCTCCCTAGGAGGGGCCACTGTTTTGAATTTAAAATGCAAGCCTCAGAATTAAAAGCCTGCTCTTTATTCCCTCCCTTTATATTTACTATAATTTTCTTGAGTTATGCTTTAAGTTGACATTTACTATAATTTCTTTGTAAGTTTCTTTAATAGAAATGATATTATACTGAATTTTTTTTTCTCAAAATTGTATCTTTACTAAAATTTTTCTTTGGCTCTCTCTCCTGGCTCACCAACTTACTCTACAATGGCAGCCATTCTGCTATATAATTTAGTCCTTCTTTTAGAGTTGTTCATTTCAATAATATTTCTAAATTTTCTATTATAAATAGTATTTCTAAATTCTCTCTTTTTCATAGACCAATATGCTTTTGCTCAGTATTTGTGTAAAGAATTTTATATATGTACAGGCCTGTCTTTACTAGTGATATATTCTTGGTCAGTATAACTTCTGTGGTGGACATGGTCCACTCAGCAGTTCATCTTCTTTTGACATGTTTTTTTTCATACTGTATATTGGCATACAAAAGAGGCATATTTAATTATCTGCTATAGGAAAAGGGGAAATAGGCTCTATTTTTGCAAAAATGTAAATAGACTTAGTAAAAGTAGATATTTTCATTCAAAATATTTTTGTCAGGTACCTATTATGGTTAGTCATTGTATTAGGCATGTATATAATAGTATAGTATTAAATGACATTCCTTCATAAAATCATTATTTATTCAACAAATATTTACTGAAAGCTACTATGTGCCAAAGCAAATCTATGTGCTAAGATTAGACCTTGAGGTTGAGCACAACATAAACAAGGCCACTATGAGTAATTATCCAATGAATGTTTTTTTTTTTTATACTATGGACCTAGAGTCTGTCATGCAGAGTGAAGTAAGTCAGAAATAGAAAAACAAATAACATGTGCTAAGGCATATATATGGTACCTAAAAAAAATGGTACTGATGAACCTAGTGGCAGGGCAGGAATAAAGGCGTAGACATAGAGAATGGACTTGAGGACACGGGCGGAGGGGGGTGAAGCTGAGGCGAAATGAGAATAGCATCGACGTATATGCACTACCAAATGTAAAATAGATATAGTGGGAAGCAGCCACATAGCACAGGGAGATCAGCTCAGTGCTTTGTGACCACCTAGAGGGGTGGAATAGGGAGGGTGGGAGGGAGATGCAAGAGGAGGGGATATTGGGATATATGTATGCATATGGCTGATTCACTTTGCTGTACAACAGAAACTAACACAGCATTGTGAAGCAATTATACTCTAATAAAGATGTATAAAAAAAGAATACTATGATTAAACATTAAAACATGTAAAAATGAAAAAAAATAAAATAAAGTAATGGAAATAATGTATGTCAGGTGACTGAGTAGTACTGAGTGGCTGAGTTAGATAGTGAAGTCTGAATAACGTAAAGGAGAGCCAATCAATCAAAGATTAGGGGAAATAACAATTCAGTCAGAGGAATATTTAGGGGAAATCATTATGGGAAAAGTGAGCTTAGGATACTTAGAGAATAGGACTAAGTTGATTAATATAGGAATATGTGATTAAGATAAAATTAGCAAATAGGAAATGTGAAATTATGCCTGAGAGGTAGGCAAGAGCTAGATCATGTACGTGTGGTAGATCAAAGTAGTGAGTTTTTCTTTTTTCTTTTTTTAAGTTCAATAGAAAGCCATTGTTGCCAAGTTCAGTAGAAAGCCATTTGCTGTGATACTCAGCAGAATGGTCTGATTTTATTTACATATTTCAAAGCTCACTGTCTGATGTGTAAAAAATGGACTGTAGAACAGCAAAAAGAGGAAACAGAGAATATTGGGGTATTCCTGGTGAGACATGATGATGGCTTGGAGGATGGACATAGAAAAATGGATGAATATGTTTGGATATATTTTAAAGTTAGAGGTCAGAAGGACTACAGATAATTGGGATACGAGGGCAGTGAAGAAATAGAGGATTCAAAGATGAGATCACCATAACAAGGATGTGGAATCTGTTTGATTATTATAGGAAGAGCTATTTAAGCTGAGTGCTACAGGATAGTGAAGAGTTAGTCCCATTGTGGTAGAGAGAAGAAGCCTTTGAAGAGCCATGTCAAAAAAAAGTTTTATCGGGCATCCCTGGTGGAGCAGTGGTTGAGAGTCCGCCTGCTGATGCAGGGGACGCGGGTTCGTGCTCCCGTCCAGGAGGATCCCACATGCCGCGGAGAGGCTGGGCCCGTGAGCCATGGCCGCTGAGCCTGCGCGTCCGGAGCCTGTGCTCTGCCACGGGAGAGGCCACAACAGTGAGAGGCCCACGTACTGAAAAAAAAAAAAAAAGTTTTATCATTATTCTAGGGATAATGGCGAACAAATGACCTTTTTGACCAGAAGATGAGATAATCATATTTTTCAGATCAGAATGATGGATCATCAGAATCATCTGGCTCCTAGCAATGTAAATTCAGACCTATTCTTGGACAGATGGAATTTAGCTTATTCCAAATTTGGATGAAGTAAAATGGGTTTTCAATTTCTTGAAATTCTGATAGTGTATAGGTTACTGAGGAAGGATTTTCTGCATGGATGAGAAGACTGCTAAAATCTCAGAAATCTGACATGAACAAAAATTGAAAGTCTATCATTCTCCAACCTTAACCACCTTGAAAATTTTGCAAGGTACATAGCAGAAGCTATTAGAGAAGCTACAATAAGTATAGGTACCTTTGAGGAAGCAAAATGAGATATAACTCTTCCAATCGTCTGTACACAGATTATTTCGATGTGCTATGAACCACTGCAACTCATTTTATGACGTACTAAAATCCTCAGCTCTCTAATTGGATGTTTGATATGTGAGGAAACATGAAATATTAAAAGTGCTGCACTGTTTATTTTTACAAAGTGTTCCTTATAATTCTTCATTTTCGGTACTTTTATTGTTAAGAATTTCCTGTAGGTGAAAGTGGAGGTCTAGCCTGTCCATTAAGCAACTGCTTTTCCTGAAATGAAACAGCCATCTCTGTAGTGAACAGATCTGAATTTTTACACTATTTGACAGCACAGATGGTTCAGTAACTACCACAACCACTGATACTCTTTTCAGTTTTCTCTTTCTGAGCATGTTATGGCAAGTACAGTATTAGCAGGTGGCTTGCAACTGAATCGCAGTGATGAGACGTGTTCAGTGTAGTAGATGAGGAAAGTAGTTCCCTGCCCTTGGATCTGTGCTTAGCCTGCGAGGTGGCAGAGGAAGTGATATGAAAGACCTCCATTTTTGTCTTGGACTTTCCTGTTTAGAATTCCATGTTACCAAAAACAGGCTCCTCCTTCCTCTCTTAGCTTTCTTCTATCATAAGAGCTTAACCCATCTTGCTATTTAGAAATATGTATAGACATGGATGAAACTTTGTATTCCTAACTCTGTTAAAACTTCAACTGAAATACAGAAAACCTCAGGAATAAAGGGTTGTGGCTTTACTCGCAAGATTACTCCCTGTCTCTGTTTCAATCTGTGCTATGAAACTTTTGCTACAGCTAACAAGAACAAAAAGGTTTTTACTAGTGTAGAATTTTGCAGAGCTGGATATTTATTTGGGGGGATTATCAAAAACTTTTCTTGTTGGTTTTAAAATGTTTCAGGTTTTGCATTTTATGATTACATTTTCTGTTGCTTCTCTGCCAACCACTTTCCTAGAAATGAAAGAAAAATAGAGATACTTGGCAAGGCAGGTAGATGATGAGGCAAGTTTCGGTTGCTAATACTATTATTCTGTTGTGCCAGACATCATGTAAAAGAATTTGTTCAACTGCTTCAAAGAGATAAACTATCCTTTTAGGGTCTAATTTCTGCATTCTTTTTTTTTTTTAATTTTTATTTATTTTATTTATTTATTTTTTTCATTTTAACATCTTTATTGGAGTATAATTGCTTTACAATGGTATGTTAGTTTCAGCTTCACAACAAAATGAATCAGTTATATATATACATATGTTCCCATATCTCTTCCCGCTTGCGTCTCCCTCCCTCCCACCCTCCCTATCCCACCCCTCCAGGCGGTCACAAAGCACCGAGCTGATCTCCCTGTGCTATGCGGCTGCTTCCCACTAGCTATCTCCCTTACGTTTGGTAGTGTATATATGTCCATGGCTCTCTCTCGCTTTGTCACAGTTTACCATTCCCCCTCCCCATAGCCTCAAGTCCATTCTCTAGTAAGTCTGTGTCTTTATTCCTGTTTCACCGCTAGGTTTTTCATGACATTTTTTCCCCTTAAATTCCATATATGTGTTAGCAAACGGTATTTGTCTCTCTCTTTCTGACTTACTTCACTCTGTATGACAGACTCTAGGTCTGTCCACCTCATTACAAATAGCTCAATTTCGTTTCTTTTTATGGCTGAGTAATATTCCATTGTATATATGTGCCACGTCTTCTTTATCCATTCATCCGATGATGGACACTTACGTTGTTTCCATATCTGGGCTATTCTAAATAGAGCTGCAATGAACATCTTGGTACATGACTCTTTTTGAATTATGGTTTTCTCAGGGTATATGCCCAGTGGTGGGATTGCTGGGTCATATGGTAGTTCTATTTGTAGTTTTTAAAGGAACATCCATACTGTTCTCCACAGTGGCTGTATCAATTTACATTCCCACCAACAGTGTAAGAGGGTTCCCTTTTCTCTACACCCTCTCCAGCATTTATTGTTTCTAGATTTTTTGATGATGGCCATTCTGACTGGTGTGAGATGATATCTCATTGTAGTTTTGATTTGCATTTCTCTAATGATTAGTGATGTTGAGCATTTTTTCATGTGTTTGTTGGCAGCCTGTATATCTTCTTTGGAGAAATGTCTATTTAGGTCTTCTGCCCATTTTTGGATTGGGTTGTTTGGTTTTTGTTATTAAGCTGCATGAGCTGCTTATAAATTTTGGAGATTAATCATTTTTCAGTTGCTTCATTTGCAAATATTTTCTCCCATTCTGAGGGTTGTCTTTTGGTCTTGTTTATGGTTTCCTTTGCTGTGCAAAAGCTTTGAAGTTTCATTAGGTCCCATTTGTTTATTTTTGTTTTTATTTCCATTTCTCTAGGAGGTGGGTCAAAAAGGACCTTGCTGTGATTTATGTCATAGAGTGTCCTGCCTATGTTTTCCTCTAAGAGTTTGATAGTTTCTGGCCTTACATTTAGGTCTTTAATCCATTTTGAGCTTATTTTTGTGTATGGTGTTAGGGAGTGATCTAATCTCATACTTTTACATGTAGCTATTCAGTTTTCCCAGCACCACTTATTGAAGAGCCTGTCCTTTCTCCACTGTACATTCCTGCCTCCTTTATCAAAGATAAGGTGACCATATGTGTGTGGGTTTATCTCTGGGCTTTCTATCCTGTTCTATTGATCTATATTTCTGTTTTTGTGCCAGTACCATACTGTCTTGATTACTGTAGCTTTGTAGTATAGTCTGAAGTCAGGAAGCCTGATTCCTTCAGCTCCGTTTTTCATTCTCAAGATTGCTTTTGCTATTCGGGGTCTTTTGTGTTTCCATACAAATTGCGAAATTTTTTGTTCTAGTTCTGTGAAAAATGCCAGTGGTAGTTTGATAGGGATTGCATTGAATCTGTAGATTGCTTTGGGTAGTAGAGTTATTTTCACAATGTTGATTCTTCCAATCCAAGAACATGGTATATCTCTCCATCTATTTGTATCATCTTTAATTTCTTTCATCAGTGTCTTATAATTTTCTGCATACAGGTCTTTTGTCTTCTTAGGTAGGTTTATTCCTAGATATTTTATTCTTTTTGTTGCAATGGTAAATCGGAGTGTTTTCTTGATTTCACTTTCAGATTTTTCATCCTTAGTGTATAGGAATGCCAGAGATTTCTGTGCATTAATTTTGTATCCTGCTACTTTACCAAATTCATTGATTAGCTCTAGTAGTTTTCTGGTAGCATCTTCAGGATTCTCTATGTATAGTGTCATGTCATCTGCAAAGAGTGACAGCTTTACTTCTTCTTTTCCGATTTGGATTCCTTTTATTTCCTTTTCTTCTCTGATGGCTGTGGCTAAAACTTCCAAAACTCTGTTGAATAAGAGTGGTGAGAGTGGGCAACCTTGTCTTGTTCCTGATCTTAGTGGAAATGCTTTCAGTTTTTCACCATTGAGGACGATGTTGGCTGTGGGTTTGTCATATATGGCTTTTATTATGTTGAGGAAAGTTCCCTCTATGCCTACTTTCTGGAGGGTTTTTATCATAAATGGGTGTTGAATTGTGTCAAAAGCTTTTCCTGCATCTATTGAGATGATCATATGGTTTTTCTCCTTCAATTTGTTAATATGGTATATCACGTTGACTGATTTGCGTATATTGAAGAATCCTTGCATTCCTGGAATAAACCCCACTTGATCATGGTGTATGATCCTTTTAATGTGCTGTTGGATTCTGTTTGCTAGTATTTTGTTGAGGATTATTGCAACTATGTTCATCAGTGATATTGGCCTGTAGTTTTCTTTCTTTGTGACATCCTTGTCTGGTTTTGTTATCAGGGTGATGGTGGCCTTGTAGAATGACTTGGGGAGTGTTCCTCCCTCTGCTATATTTTGGAAGAGTTTGAGAAGGATAGGTGATAGCTCTTCTCTAAATGTTTGATAGAATTCGCCTGTGAAGACATCTGGTCCTGGGCTTTTGTTTTTTAGAAGATTTTTAATCACAGTTTCAATTTCAGTGCTTGTGATTGGTCTGTTCATATTTTCCATTTCTTACTGATTCAGTCTTGGCAGGTTGTGCCTTTCTAAGAATTTGCCCATTTCTTCCAGGTTGTCCATTTTATTGGCATAGAGTTGCTTGTAGTAATCGCTGATGACCTTTTGTATTTCTGCAGTGTCAGTTGTTACTTCTCCTTTTTCATTTCTAATTCTATTGATTTGAGACTTCTCCCTTTTTTTCTTGATGAGTCTGGCTAATGGTTTATCAATTTTGTTTATCCTTTCAAAGAACCAGCTTTTAGTTTTATTGATCTTTGCTGTCGTTTGCTTCATTTCTTTTTCATTTATTTCTGATCTGATTTTTATGATTTCTTTCCTTCTGCTAACTTTGGGGTTTTTTTGTTCTTCTTTCTCTAATTGCTTTAGGTGCAAGGTTAGGTTGTTTATTCGAGATGTTTCCTGTTCCTTAAGGTAGGATTGTATTGCTATAAACTTCCCTCTTAGAACTGCTTTTGCTGCATCCCATAGATTTTGAGTCGTCGTGTCTCCATTGTCATTTGTTTCTAGGTATTTTTTGATTTCCTCTTTGATTTCTTCAGTGATCACTTCGTTATTATGTAGTGTATTGTTTAGCCTCCATGTGTTGGTATTTTTTACAGATCTTTTCCTGTAATTGATATCTAGTCTCAAAGCGTTGTGGTCAGAAAACATACTTGATACGATTTCAATTTTCTTAAATTTACCAAGGCTTGATTTGTGACCCAAGATATGATCTATCCTGGAGAATGTTCCATGAACACTTGAGAAAAATGTGTATTCTGTTGTTTTTGGATGGAATTTCCTATAAATATCAATTAAGTCCATCTTGTTTAATGTATCATTTAAAGCTTGTGTTTCCTTATTTTCATTTTGGATGATCTGTCCATTGGTGAAAGTGGGGTGTTAAAGACCCCTACTGTGAATGTGTTACTGTCGATTTCCCCTTTTATGGCTGTTAGTATTTGCCTTATGTATTGAGGTGCTCCTATGTTGGGTGCATAAATATTTACAATTGTTATATCTTCTTCTTGGATCGATCCCTTGATCATTATGTAGTGTCCTTCTTTGTCTCTTCTAATAGTCTTTATTTTAAAGTCTATTTTGTCTGATATGAGAATTGCTACTCCAGCTTTCTTTTGGTTTCCATTTGCATGAAATACCTTTTTCCATCCCCTTACTTTCAGTCTGTATGTGTCCCTAGGTCTGAAGTGGGTCTCTTGTAGACAGCAAATATATGCATCTTGTTTTTGTATCCATTCAGCCAATCTGTGTCTTTTGGTGGGAGCATTTAGTCCATTTACATTTTTTTTTTTTTTTTTTTTTTTTTTTTATGCGTTACGCGGGCCTCTCACTGTTGTGGCCTCTCCCGTTGAGGAGGACAGGCTCCGGACGCGCAGGCTCAGCGGCCATGGCTCACGGGCCCAGCCGCTCCGCGGCACGTGGGATCCTCCCAGACCGGGGCACGAACCCGTGTCCCCTGCATCGGCAGGCGGACTCCCAACCACTGCGCCACCAGGGAAGCCCAGTCCATTTACATTTAAGGTAATTATTGATATGTATGTTCCCATTCCCATTTTCTTAATTGTTTTGGGTTTGTTATTGTAGGCCTTTTCCTTCTTTTGTGTTTCTTGCCTAGAGAAGTTCCTTTAGCAGTTGTTGTAGAGCTGGTTTGGTGGTGCTGAACTTTCTCAGCTTTTCCTTGTCTGTAAAGGTTTTAATTTCTCCATCAAATCTGAATGAGATCCTTGCTGGGTAAAGTAATCTTGGTTGCAGGTTTTTCTCCTTCATCACTTTAAATATGTCCTGCCAGTCCCTTCTGGCCTGCAGAGTTTCTGCTGAAAGATCTGCTGTTAACCTAATGGGGATTCCCTTGTGTGTTATTTGTTGTTTTTCCCTTGCTGCTTTTAATATGTTTTCTTTGTATTTAATTTTTGACAGTTTGATTAATATGTGTCTTGGCATATTTCTGCTTGGATTTATCCTGTATGGGACTCTCTGTGCTTCCTGGGCTTGATTAACTATTTCGTTTCCCATATTAGGGAAGTTTTCAACTATAATCTCTTCAAATATTTTCTCAGTCCCTTTTTTTTTCTCTTCTTCTTCTGGAACCCCTATAATTCGAATGTTGGTGCATTTAATGTTGTCCCAGAGGTCTCTGAGACTGTCCTCAGTTCTTTTCATTCTTTTTTCTTTATTCTGCTCTGCATTAGTTATTTCCACTATTTTATCTTCCAGGTCACTTATCCACTCTTCTGCCTCAGTTATTCTGCTATTGATCCCATCTAGAGTATTTTTCATTTCATTTATTGTGTTGTTCATCGTTGTTTGTTTCGTGTTTAGTTCTTCTAGGTCCTTGTTAAATGTTTCTTGCATTTTGTCTATTCTATTTCCAAGATTTTGGATCATCTTTACTATCATTATTCTGAATTCTTTTTCAGGTAGACTGCCTATTTCCTCTTCATTTGTTAGGTCTGGTGGGTTTTTATGTTGCTCCTTCATCTGCTGTGTGCTTTTCTGTCTTTTCATTTTGCTTATCTTACTGTGTTTGGGGTCTACTTTTTGCACGCTGAAGGTTCATAGTTCCTGTTGTTTTTAGTGTCTGTCCCCAGTGGCTAAGGTTGGTTCAGTGGGTTGTGTAGGCTTCCTGGTGGAGGGGAGTAGTGCCTGTGTTCTGGTGGATGAGGCTGGATCTTGTCTTTCTGGTGGGCAGGTCCACGTCTGGTGGTGTATTTTGTGGTGTCTGTAGACTTACTATGATTTGGGGCAGCCTCTCTGCTAATGGGTGGGTTTGTGTTCCTGTCTTGCTAGTTGTTTGGCATAGGTTGTCCAGCACTGTAGCTTGCTGGTCGTTGAGTGAAGCTGGGTGCTGGAGTTGAGATGGAGATCTCTGGGAGATTTTTGCCGTTTGATATTATGTGCAGCTGGGAGGCCTCTTGTGGACCAGTGTTCTGAAGTTGGCTCTCCCACCTCAGAGGCACAGCACTAAATCCTGGCTGCAGCACCAAGACCCTTTCATCCACACGGCTCCTTAATTTGGGATGATTTGTTGTCTATTCATGTATTCATTCCACAGATGCAGGGTTCATCAAGTTGATTGTGGAGCTTTAATCCGCTGCTTCTGAGGCTGCTGGGAGAGATTTCCCTTTCTCTTCTTTGTTCTCACAGCTCCCAGGGGCTAAGCTTTGGATTTGGCCCCGCCTGTGCATGTAGGTCGCCGGAGGGCGTCTGTTCTTTGCTCAGACAGGACGGGGTTAAAGGAGCCACTGATTCGGAGGCTCTGGCTCACTCAGGCCGGGGGGTTAGGGAGGGTCACGGAGTGCAGGGCGGGCCTGCGGTGGCAGAGGCCAGCGGGACTTTGCGCCAGCCTGAGGCGCGCGTGTTCTCCCGGGGGAGTTGTCCCTGGATCCCGGGACCCTGGCAGTGGTGGGTTGCACAGGCTCCCCGGAAGGGGGGTGTGGATAGTGACCTGTGTTTGCACACAGGCTTCTTGGTGGTTGTAGCAGCGGCCTTAGCGTCTCTGTCTGTCTCTGGGGTCCGCACTTTTAGCCGCGGCTCGTGCCCGTCTCTGGAGCTCCTTTAAGCAGCGTTCTTAATCCCCTCTCCTTGCGCACCAGGAAATAAAGAGGGAAGAAAATGTCTCTTGCCTCTTCGGCAGCTCCACACTTTTCCCTGGACTCCCTCCCGGCTAGCCGCGGTGCACTAACGCCCTGCAGGCTGTGTCCACGCCGACAACCCCAGTCCTCTCCCAGTGCTCGGACTGAAGCCGGAGCCTCAGCTCCCAGCCCCGCCCGCCCTGGCGGGTGAGCAGACAAGCCTCTCAGCTGGTGAGTGCCGGTCGGCCCTGATGCTCTGTGCGGGAATCTCTCCACTTTGTCCCCCGCACCCCTGTTGCTGTGCTCTCTTCCGCGGCTCCGAAGCTGCCCCATCCGCCACCCGCAGTCTCCGCCTGCGAAGGGGCTTCCTAGTGTGTGTACACTTTTCCTCCTTCACAGCTCCCTCCCGCTGGTGCAGGACCCATCCCTATCCTTTTGTCTCTGTTTATTTTTTTCTTTTGCCCTAACCAGGTACGTGGGGGGTTTCTTGCCTTTTGGGAGGTCTGAGGCCTTCTGTCAGCGTTCAGTAGGTGTTCTGTAGGAGTTGTTCAACGTGTAGATGTATTTCTGGTGTACCTGTGGGGAGGAAGGTGATCTCTGCGTCTTACTCTTCCGCCATCTTCCCGGAAGTCCCTCTGCATTCTTTAATTGCTGATCTACACTCACTTTTTAAATTTGAGCAAAATCTCCTTAATGTCAGATTTCAAAGCTACATAATGTAATTATGGAATTGAATAATGGGGATCAAACAAATTCTACCATGTGGACTCAGAATCTAAAGGAATTTGTGCTGCTGATTCTCGGGTTGTTTTCTTCCTTATTACCTACTGTTTCTGTTGTACTTGAACCGATGCCCCTCATATTGGACTTCTGTCTTCTCACGTGGATTAGGGGTGTTTACAAATTATATCTTTAATACTGCGCATCTTCACCGTTAGTGATTTTATGTTATTCGTATTCTCAGTGCTCATTGAACTTTGCCTTTCTGTTCAGATTCTCATTCTTTGTATTTCTCATCTGTCCTTTTCTGTCAACATGCAAAGGTCAAATTAGAGAAACAACTAGGACACAAAGGAAAACAACAAAAGCAAGATTTGGAACTCACAAGAGGAGATAACGGACTGCTGTATATGTTGTTGTCTCTGAACACAAAGGTTTGCTTTCTAGGTGAATTTTATCCTTAGTTTAGCCAGGGCCAAAGAAGACCACAGAGCGTGTGTCAAGTGAGTTTTTGTCTGAGCAATTGAGATTTAAAAAGAGAAATTTTCACAGATTTTCTGAATGTTAGTAATACTGCCCCAGATGTTATCTTGGAAATACAATGAGATGATTGGCTATGCTTAACAATCTGGGCAGTGTAATTGGTTTGGGTTTCCCCAGAGTGAGACCCTGAAACAGCAATTTGGTTGTAAGTCATTTATTGGGAGGAGCTCTCAGGAGGGTGACAGCAAACCTAATGAAGAGTGTCTTACTGAGCGGGAAACTGATCATCTTCTCTGAAGTCTGTGACAGAATGTATGGAAAACACCTCAAAATTGTCCCAGTGGGGGATGACTAACTTACACTCAGGACTTACCTCCCTCACAGCGTGCGAGCTATTATGGAGGCATAACAGTTTGTTATGTCTGGCCTGTTTCATGGGCAAGAATATTACTGAATCCAGAGAACAAGAGGTTGTCTCTGTGTGACATTTGGGGGTAAGTGAGGAGGTAGGAGCAGGGTACCAGTAACATTTGTTTCACAGCATATATGCAAAAACATTTTTATTATGCATTTAAGCCTTCCCTTCTCTCCCATGGAAAACAGAAACTTGGAATTTTAAAAAATTAGTAGACAAAATTAAACAATTTTTTTTCAATAATTCCCATCCTAAAATCAATCTAGGTGGCTTATCAAGGCACTTTCTGTCTGTAATACTACTGCTTTGCACAGCCAAGTTCCAGTATCCTTTTTCCAGGGGAAAAATCACTAGAAAGTTCACTCTTACAGCGTGATGCCCATAATGGAAAGTACTTTGAGATACACCTTTCACAATATATAAGCAATGACCTGCACTTGCTGACTAGACATAAAAGTCTGTTTAACATATTGTCAAGGAAAAGGGCATGGACTATGCAGTCCACCATTATCATTTCTAACCCTAGAATCAATATTTATATACTCTTTGTGAGTACTTGTAAACAAACTGATATTCTATTTTTCCAAATTTGTATAGTCCCATTGCTATAGCCAAAAGGTGGAAAGATTTGGACCTAACTATGGAAAAATCATCTTTGTAGATGCAGTACATCAACTAGGCCGCTTGATTCTTGTCACATCACAACATATGTGACACTCTCCTTTCCTTTTCAACATCTGTTTTTATGGGCAGAAAGGAAGCATAGCCTTCTCAGCAGTTTCCTCTGGGTTATGGACAGTAGCCAGGTTTGGTAAGAAAAATCCCACCTCAGCCATTTGTGAGTCGTTGGTAAAATTTTAAATAGCACAGGTTTTTCTGGTTTGACTCATCACTTCAGTATTTACAGAAATTGAGATGGGGTCATGTGTAAGTAGAAAAAAAACCCAGTTGCTTCTTCTGCCTTTGCTCTCAGAGTCATTTCTGGGAAAAAATCCAAACTTCTACCATCTGTGGTTCCTTAGCAATATGTAAAAAAAAAAAAGTGTCTGATTATTAATTGAGCTAGAATGAGTTGTTCACCAGAGACGTGCATCCCGATAAACCCCCGCTGGGCCACTTGGCTTCCTTGTTTTCTCTCTGATGAAGAAGCAGCCTGAACTGTTCAACCACTTCAGACGATACAATTACTCCTCCTCCAGAAATCACAGTGGCGGCTCGCAACTCACAATGAAGCACAGAATCTTACTACAGTAGAATTTGACATGATTATAAGGTGCTTTTTGTTTGTTTGTATTTTTGCATACAGGTAACTTAGGGTTGAGCATCTCAAGAGAAGAAAACATGAACATACATTACACTCTGCACTCAGACAGTTGCATTAAGAATATTTTATAGTAATTGATCTCTAGCCATTAAAAAGGAAAAATTTGTGGATAAATAAAACATGACCCTTTCTTAGGAAACTACATAGGACCTAAACTGGCTGTTTTCTCCACTGTCCTCAGTGAACATAAATAATTCTTTGAATTCTTCTTTTTGAATTGAGATTTCAAATAATTCTTTTTTTATGCTAACCCCTATTTTACACTTGTTCATGATGCATTTTTTCTTGTGATTATTCTGTTATGAGTTTGTATTTTCTCTTTAGTTTTCAAATTCTTCATAAGATTTTTTACCTTCTATACTTTTTATTTCTGTAAGAGGTTAAAGTAAGAGAGATAAGACTGGTCATTAAAGACAACTTTATCATAGTGAAAGTTTTGAAACAGGAAATACAACCAAAATCTTATAAATATTGTTTATCTTGTAAATAAAAAATATATATTATACATATATACATACACATACATATATACATATACATACATACACACATATATACATATATGTAGTACATAATACGATTCTATTAATTTTACATCTTATCATCTTGACCTATAATATGTTTTTTATGCTTTCCCATGTGTGATATATTCTTATAAATAGATTGCAAACTACCTTTTGGAAGGAATTCTTTTACATACTGCATTTCTTATCTTTTACGTAATGCATTTCTTTTACATACTGCAAAGCTACTCTTAGCTCTGTCCTTATCTTTCTGTGTCTTGCATTTGCCTGAAGCCCTTCATGTTCTTGTCTCAGCATCCTCTCCAGACAGGCCCTTTCCCTTACTTACTCTACTGCTAGGACTTCTTGCAGAGCTCCGAATACACTTTGTCCCCTCTTTTTTTTCCTGCTGGGATTCTCACTCTGTCCCAAATGCTCTTTCCACATCATTGTCTGGTTAAATTTACTAATTCTGTAAGTCTCGTCTTGAACACACTCTTCTTTGAGGTCCTCCCTGATTCTCTAAAGTAAATTAAATTGACTTGCTACATGCTCCCCAACACCCCATACTCTCCTTTGTTTCTTGGTTTTCAATACTCATCATGCTGGTAATACTGTATTTGTTTTTTTGTCTTTTCCCACTACATGGTAAGTTTCATAGGGCAGGGATAATGTCTTTCTTATTTACTAATGACTCTTGAGTATCTAACAAAAATTCTCTGGCACATAGTAGGTGCTGAATAAAATTCATTGAATATTTATTGGATGACTTTAACTGACAGTAGGAGAAGTTTTATCCTAGGAGGAGAAGACTGATGGACACTGCAAACAATGAGAAAAAAAACTCTCCCCTATCTGCAGTGCAGTGTAATACAAGCATGCACACACATATAGACAAACGGACCCATACATACACATCTTCTTTCAAGGTCTAGTTGTGAGTTTTATTTGACCACTCTTCTGGCTATCCAGTAAAATGTGGAAGTGAGCTGAGTGAGTGTGGTGTTTCTTGGTAGAGAGGAAGCTAAAAATAATCTATTTTCATACAATTATGATTAAAATACATGGTGTAAGTTATTTTCCAGATTTGATAGAGCCCACCTGTCAGATGTAGTTTAAATTCAAATCATTTTAATGTAAAATGTAATTTGAGTGTTTTGTAGAGATTTACACATTTGAAGATGCCTGTGTTTTGCATTCTTAAAAAATAGTTTCAGCATTTTCTAATGACCTGTAAATTTTGAAGTTCCCATTTTTCTATCAGACATTTCTTTCAGACATTATAGAATTCTTTGAATGTTTAAGAGGTTAATCAAGTGACTGGGACTTTCTTTTTTTTCTAATTATTACTGTCATTAATTATTCAATATAATTATTGTTTAAAAAATCTATTTTTGTCATACTGTCGAAGGACAGCATGTAAAAGAAAGGGCTGGTATAAAGGAATATAGGTGACTTTTATGCAATTATGGGATTTGAAATCATGACAAATACATTAACTTATTGTATAAAAAGATATCACTGTGATTAATTTGATAAACATTATCAAAATGTGTTGGGAAACTATTTAAACAGCTTAATTGCTCTAATATATAAACTGCTCCCAGAGAGTAAATTAGATGCTTCTACAACTACACTCACTCTTTAAGATTACATAGAATGCACTGGAGCAGTTATTTATCAATGTTCCTCTAGTTTTAAAAAATGACTTTTAAGCATTTCCTTGTAGTATGTTTCAAAATCAGAGCCCAGTAACAACATGTTTGTTTGTTTGTAAGTTTTCCTTAGACATTTAGTAATGGGCAAAAACATCTTAAAGATTTTTAAAATGATAGCATACTAAATTTTTTATTTTTTAATTTTTTTTACTTTTCTCGGTGCGTGGGCCTCTCACTGTTGTGGCCTCTCCCGTTGCAGAGCACAGGCTCCGGACGCACAAGCCCAGCGGCCATGGCTCATGGGGCCAGCCGCTCCGTGGCACGTGGGATCCTCCCAGACCGGGGCACGAACCCGTGTCCCCTGCATTGGCAGGCGGACTCTCATCCACTGCGCCACCAGGGAAGCCTGGACAAATTGTTCCTACAATGCAAACTCATATTGCAACAATTTTCTTTCATCCTTTTGTCATGATGTCTATTAAAAGGATAGGTGATAGAGTACGTCAGTGTCCTAGTTCTGGGGACTGCTTCCCACTCATTGGGGAGCAAGCCTGCTATTCATTAGAACAATCAATCCCATGCACAAGTTAATTAATCTGTCTCCTTGGGTTTTAAGGATGTTCATGTCCATAAACAAAATGTGAACTTAATCTTTTAATTTGACTAATTTAAAGTAAAAATAATTCTGGGCTTAGTTTAGGGAGTTATATAGCACTGCAGGGTTATTGAAAGAATCAGGAATGGAGGCTGGTCTCTTGGATTTAGTATGTTTAACTTCTTTTGCATTATGCTGGGTTTGGAATGTTCATTCAGTTTTTCACAAGTATTTGTTGAACATCTACAATGTGAAGGCCCTGGGAATACAGTGGTAAACAGGTCATAAAATAGTTTGTGCCCTCACAGACATTAAATTCTAGTTGGAAATACGATACTAGATCTATTTTCCATTTTCTTTCTCTGTATTTTACATATTTATTTTTTAATATTGATTATGTTAAAATGGTACATGCTCTTCATAAATAATTCAAACATTTCAGAAAAGTTTAAGCCATTATCTCTGGGTTAATTATTATGATGAGCATCCACCAGATATGTCATGTATCTGTGAGCACAATTTCCATAAATACAATTGTACTCTTTTGTTAATATTTTTCTCCTTAGAGATTAAAATTTAAAGACATTGCTTAACATATACTTACCCTGGATCTTTCACATCAAAATCTTGCTACACTATCATTTTCTAATAAATCTATATCATGACCCTCCAAAGTTCATTATAATCTGATAAACTGCAGGGGAAATTGGGAATATTAAAACTAGAATAACTCAGGGTATCTTCTCTGTGACAGGGTGGAGAAGCATCATATAGCAGACTCAGGTAAAGGGATCAGGCAGGTGACAGCAATGAAATGAGAAGAGAGCTGAATAGGAGTGAATTAGTTTCCTTGGGCTGCCATAGTAAAAGACCACAGGCTGGATGGCTTGAACAACAAACATTTATTTTCTCACAATTCGGGAGGCTAGAAGTGCAAGATCAAGCTGCTGGCAGAGTTTCCAGTAAGGCTTCTCTTTTTAGCTTGCAGATGACTTCCTGCTTGCTGTGTTCTTATATGGCCTCTCCCCTGTGTGTGGAGAGAGAGAACACACCTGTGTCAGTGTCTCTTCCTCTTATGCGGACACTAGTTCCAGGAGATTAGGGCCCCACCCTTATGACCTCATTTAACTTTAATTATCTCCTTAAAGGGCTTCTTTCCAAGTATAGTGACATTGGGGGATTAGGGATTCAACGTATGATTTGGGGGGTGGGGACACAGTTCAGTCTATTAACAATAAGTAAAAATGCCCTGCAAGCACATATCTTTTAACATCAGTGAAAGAAATTGTGGAGTCTTTGGTGAAGCCATGTCCAAACTAAGAAGCATAGGCACTGTTGACAGGAGAAATGCCAGCTCCTTCAGTTTTTAATGTAAAATCTGCTCTTTTAAAATCTGGCAAATAATTATAAATTGTTCCATATCATTATGCAGGTCAAACAATACAGTCTGTGGATCATATCTGGCCCTTAGGCTGTCAAACTATGATCTCTACTAGAGTCAAAAAAGCATACTTTTAACACTACATAGAGCTGGGTCCAAATGTTGGTCCAGCCATTTATTTACAATATAACATAGTAAATACCCCCACCCCACTCCTTAAGGATTCCTTAGTTTCCATATATTCAAAATGAACATAATAAGATACCTCTTTTTAATGGGTAATGAGATATTTAAATACTATTTGGACATGGTGTTGCATTTTCCTCACCCCTAAGATGCCATGGGTTCTCTGAATTTTCTAATTGACTGAACACTGTAGGGGTTAACAGAAACAGAATTGCCTACTTTCCCCCTTTCTGAAACATTTTAAATTATCTGTGTAAATATATGAAAAGCAGTCATTCTCTCTTATTAAGTCTATTGCTACTTGCTGTAGCCCAATACCTCTGTACTTGCAAGCTAAGCAAGAAATAGCATCCCTTCTCCTGAGTTCTACAGGAGATTTGTTGTCTTGCTACTGAAGGGTTATAACAAGCCAGTATTGGCAATTGCAAAAGTTTTTGTCTTTATGGAAGTAACTCTTTTTCTCAAGCAAGGCCAGGTTGAAAAAAATAATCTGTAAAAGATTTTCCCCCTTAGAAGTACTTCCAATCTTCAGAGCTCAAGAAGGGGAAGCAAGCTTATCGGGAATCCAAGGACTTTTTTTTTTTTTTTTCAGTGGTACGCGGGCCTCTCACTGTTGTGGCCCCTCCCGTGGCAGAGCACAGGCTCCGGACGCGCAGGCTCAGCGGCCATGGCTCACGGGCCCAGCTGCTCCGCGGCATGTGGGATCTTCCCGGACCGGGGCACGAACACGTGTCCCCTGCATCGGCAAGCGGACTCTCAACCACTGCGCCACCAGGTAAGCCCTCCAAGGACTTTTGACGTTTACTTTTCCATCTCCTTTCAGAGCCATTTTGGTTTTGGTGGAGGCTCTGAATTCATGCTATACCTGAGCAGCTGAAAAGCTGCTGTTTGAGCATAGACCTTCGGTTTGATGAAAGGTCAATAACATTTGGCTGAAAGTGTCTTTAATGTGCTTTAATTCTCGAGTGAAACCTGACATGCACATATTTATAAATAAGAGACTATATGGGCTTAACTGCTAGATCGCTGCAGATTTTCTACGAGCTGACTTGGCTACTCCAAAACTCAAGACAAACGTATTACTTATGCTAAAACAGATCATTTGTAGGTAGAGGCAAATCTTGCTTTCAAAAAATAATTCAATAAAACTCTACTATCATACTTAGTCTAAATTTGAATTTCTGTGTGAAAGGTACTCAGTTAACATAGTTGCTGAGGTCATGGTTATAGAGTTTCTTGTTGTAGTAAAATTAAGTCAGTTTGTTATGAGACAATAAATCGGAGGCAGTTTATTTAAAAGCAGACAAAAATCGTGTGCACGTATATTATTAGTAATGCATTTCATTTGGTTCATGTAGTCTCTGTGCAATTGTTGCTTTTATGTTCAAAGTAGAATGAATTTGCATAAAGAAATGTGTTTTTATTTTTGAAAATACTGATGAGTGAAAACTTAGATTAAAGGAGGACTGTGGACCTTTCTGAACTGGTGAAGACCCTGATTGAAAAATCTAGTTTTAACACAGCTCTATAATGCTGGCAAATATTTAGTATCATTCATAATATAGAACACACTGGGTGCGTAAAATAAATGAGTTCACTTACAAGTTTTGTTATGCAGTTGTTAATATAGTAAAGTGTGTTGCTACTTTATGGGTAAATGAAACTTTTCCTGAAGAGGCAAATAGTTCTTGATGTTTAACCGTTCCTATTTTAGAGTTCAACTTTTCAAAATGGAAATATAAATTTCAAATAATTATAGCATCCATTTATAAGGTTTTGCTATTTTTGGGGGGCCAGAAGACAATTTTTTATTTTCAAAGTTTCTTAGAAATTGAACATTAGCTTGCAGTAGGTACTGTAGTGTGCTATCCAGAGCCCCTCCCACTTCCAGAACTGAGATGCCTATTCTTCCATCTTCCACAAACATTAACACCTAAAGGCTCACAGCTGAGTCCCTCTCTAGTAATTGCCCCTTTCTAGAGAGAGCTCTCTCCTCCAAGGTTTCGCCTCATCCAGAGGATCATGCCATCCCAGTCTCAAGCTCTCTGTGCAATGTGCAAAAGCCTCGAATGGAATACATTTCAGTTCACATTCTCTCTCTACTCAATTTTGCATTCCTCACCCCATCATAAGTGTTATTCTAATAGCATTTCCAGTAAACTCTTGGAATACAAATCTCCAAGTCAGAAACTCTTTCTGGGGAAACCTAGCTGAGACACCATTGTATTCACTCATATAGCAAAACAAAAACCACTGGCAGGTGAAGTCAAATATATTGTTCCTTGGTACCTAAGAATTAAACAGTAACCTGGCTATTTTGATATTCCTTTTGAGGTTAATTACATAAAAGAATGATGGTGTACTTTTTTTAACATCTTTATTGCAGTATAATTGCTTTACAATGTTGTGTTAGTTTCTGCTATATAACAAAGTGAATCAGCTATACACACACACACACACACACACACACACACACACGTATCCCCATATCTCCTCTCTCTTGCATCTCCCTCCCACCCTCCCTATCCCACCCCTCTAGGTGGTCACAAATCACTGAGCTGATCTCCCTGTGCTATGCGGCTGCTTCCCACTAGCTATCTATTTTACATTTGGTAGTGTATATATGTCCATGCCACTCTCTAACTTCATCCCAGCTTATCCTTTTCCCTCCCCTTGTCCTCAAGTCCACTCTCTACGTCTATGTCTTTATTCCTGTCCTGCCCCTAGGTAAAGAATTATGGTATACTTACAAGGACTTAGCGAAATGTTTATTTTTTTTTCTTGAAGTATGTATCTTGAATTTATTTTTTATTATGTAAATTATTTGGAATTGGCAATAAGAAACAAAGAACAAATACATTTTGAAAAGACGACCTTGCTCCATGACTACCTTCTGATTCATTCCCACTTCCACTCCCCATATAAGTGATTTAGATAGTATAATGAGTCAGCTTTACTCTGGCACTATTATTTCTGACCTGCATGGTCTATTTACCTATGTTACCAGGTTTAAAGTAGCAGGCAACTTTAGGAACTGGAAATCATTTTTTTCATTATGTTGGCATTGACATAACATTGGAGGAATCCTGTGTCCATTATTTTCAAGTACACGTAAAATATCTGTAGACAACCTAAAAAACAATTGAATTAAGTGGTTTTAGACAACATGAAGTAGGTGAAGATTATTCTTCATGCTACATACAGCTAAAATTCCTGGATATTTTTGTAAACTGTAAGATTATTCTGTAAAATGGAAGAGGAGGTGAACCCATTAGGAACTTTGGTACACAAGGAATGACATGGTAGTGAGTTCCTTTTTTTTGTTTGTTTTGCCCCATATATTCTAGACTGAGTTCTGGAATGGCCAACAACCCAGAAACACCAAAAAATAAAGACAAATAAAGTCTAAAGTAGTTTGCGCTCTCTAGCCAAAGGACCAGAAGGAACAGCCTAACTAGTCAAAAAAGTTTTAGACAGTATCTGGTGTGCCGTAGCCAAACTCCACAGAAAAATCTTCAGCCCTAACTCTCACCGCTGGCATCAGAGACTGAGTGGGGGCCTAAACGTCTACCCTAGCCTGGCTGTGGGAGATGCCCTTTCCGTCCTGTAGATACCCGCCACCCGCCTCCTGCACCACCACCAGGTGGAGTCACAGAAGTCTGAGGGGAGAGCTGAGACTTAAATCTCCTCTCCCCCTGCACTGGCCCCTGTCAGTGGAAACCATGTGTGGAGCCTCAGCTTTCACCCCATTCAACAATCTGGTGAATCTCAAGGGCATTACGTGACATTAAAAAAACATTTCAAAAGGTTATATACCATATGATTCCATTTATATAACATACTAAAAGTGACACAATTATAGAGATGAAGAATAGTTTAGTGGTTGCCAAGGGTTAGGGATTGTGCAGGGAGGAGGTTGGTGTGACAGTAAAGGGTTCGCACAAAGATATCTCTATGGTGATGGAATAGTTCTTTATTTTGATTGTGATGTTGATTAATCTATGCCTATGATAAAATGGAAGAGAACTATATACACATATTGTACTAATGTCACTTTCCTAGTTTTGAAATTATACTACATAATTATATAAGATGTAGTCATTCGGGGAAAGTGAAGCATACATGCGACTTCTTGACACAATTTTTATTTATATTTATTTCAAAATAAAAATTTAAAAAATTTGCAAACAGTTGAATTGAGTGAAAGAATTGAGTTATATTAATAGAGCTGCTAAAGATTTTAGTCTATAAAAAAATAAAATCTAAGGGAACAGTAGGGCATGTGAAGCCTGTTTTGTTTGTTATCAGTTGAAGGAGACCAGTAGTTATCTTTCTCTTCATTTAAGGATTTAGATAAGGAAAAGGAGTTCAAGTTACATTCAACAAGGTTTGGGCAAACAATTGGGAGGCATTCTGAGCTAAAATGTGATAATAGACTTGAAAAGACAGTCAATATTAAAAGATTATAATTCTTATACCTGGAGGTCTTATAAAATTGAAAGTTCAAGGACACTTTGGAGACAGGAACTAGCATAACAGTGTAATAGATAAACCATAATAGGTTATTTGTACTTCTACGATATGAACCTTTAAAATTATTCAATCCACAGGCAAATTCTTTTCAAGATTTGGCTAGTAAATTGACCCATAATTGTTTTCCACTATTTTTGTCTCTCTGCTCATTTTTCTACATTCCCATGGAAGGCCTTCTCAAGTACAATTTTTCTGTCCTTTACTCACGCCACAACATTTTTAAATGAAAAAGAAACCCGAAAAATAGTAAGAGTCATTCATCTTAATACTTTATGTCTGAAGTATTGCTTGGACTTAGGACATCCATAAATACTTTATGTCTGAAGTATTGCTTGGGCTTAGGACATCCATAAATACAGTCTCTTTTTTATTGCACTGGCTATTAAAAGCATAGCAGTAGTGAAGTAAAAGAGTTCATTCATTTGTCCCTCAGTTAATGTGATCATCAATATGCTATTAGAAACTTGTACTGCTTCATTGTTTAAGAACTACTAGTTTGCCACAGATGTGGCAGCCAAAGATTATTTTTAATATTTGAGAAGCTCATAAAGATGACCATAGAATCCAGTAGGAAAAACAGTGCCAAAGGACTTGAGTAATTACAGAGGATGAACCACAAATGAATTCTCTAAACATGCAAAAGATAAAATCTCATTAGTAACAAAGTAAATGAAAGTTAAAACACAAATTTGACAACAACTTCCCACTTCTTATATAGGCAAAGAAAGAGTCAGAGGGCCTTTTGCTTTAGCTGAGGCAGCATCTATGATTGTGCTGAGTTCTGGGAAGAGAGACTTAACGATCCAGAGTCAGAGCTCTTCTGTGAGTTCAGGATTGGTGACCCACTCACCTTCCCTATCCCTGACAACTTCTTGGTGAGATTCAGAGTTAAGAATTCTTTCACAGTAATTATGGAGGCTCTAATCAAGGCCAGTGTCAGGGAAAGATAATACGGTTTTGAAATGAAGTTACCATTAAAAATAAGAAAGGAAACACAGAACTAATATTCTAGTCCTAGTCCTGAGTTAGGAGGGAAGGAATGAGAGGGGATAGTGTTTTGAGGCCTATGTGTCAGCCAGTAGTGAAACTGGTCTTGATCCAGCCGATCTACTCCCAGCATCTTTGTTTTCTACTAGAAACACTGCCTGCTGCTGCCACTCAAGCAGAGCTTATCTCATGAGAAGAATTTCATTTAAGAACATGGGCCTTATCTACTTCTGTCCACATCTCTTCATCAACCATCTTAGGTGGCACTGGATCTTATTCTTAGATTGCCACTTTTGGGGGAGTTGACCACAATGTACAAATGGCTGAAGGAGAAATCTAAGAGTTTTGACCTGAAGTTCTGTGTAATGGTTTTCCGGAGAACTTTCCTAAACAAACCCTAGGAAGTGAACTATCTTACCCTAAAAATTGCTACTGAAGAGGCAAAGTTTCAACTAAGCGTTTAGTATAAGTTACTGAAGCATGTAGTTTATACTAATCACTGTGCTTCAGACATTAGATATAGTGAGAAGCTCTTTACAGTTGTAGATTTAGCAATAAACGTTCATGAGACTGAACCAAACAAGACTGGATGCCTTTTCTCCCTGACCTAAGTGAGCCCAGGGGAATCTTTAAACTTAAGCAGGGGTTAAACCTTGAGTCCTTAAATAACCAAAACAATCTTGAAAAAGAACAAAACTGGAAACTTCACACTTCCTGATTTCAAAACATATTATAAACCTATAGCAATTAAAACAGTACAGTACTGACATAAAGACAGACATATAGACCAGTGGAATAGAGTCCAGAAATAGACCTTCATGCGTATTGTCAAATGATCTGTCAAGAGTACCAAGACAACACAATGGGGAAAGAACTGTCTCCTTAACAAATGGTGTTGGGAAAATTGGATATCCACATTCAGAAAGAATGAGTTTGGACCCTTATACATGGTACATAAAAACTAACTCAAAATGGATTAAAGACCTAAATATATGATCTAAAACTTTAAAACTCTTAGAAGAAACATGGGAAAAGCTTTATGATACTGGATTTGGCAATGATTTCTTAGATATGACTTTGAAAATGGAAAACAAAAGTAGACAAAATTGCATTACATAAAAACTTTAAAACTTCTGTACATCAAACAACCAACAGAGTGGAAAGGGCAATGTATTGAATGGGAGGAAATATTTGCAAAGCACATATTTGATAAGAGGTTAACGTGCAGAATATATAAAGAATTCCTATAATTCAACAACAAAATCAACCTGATTAAAAACTGGGAAAAGGACTTGGATAGATGTTTCTCCAAAGAAGATTTACAAATGGCCAATAAGCATATGAAAGGGAGCTCAACATTACTAATGACTAGAGAAATATAAATCAAAATCACAATGAGAAATCACCACATACCCATTAAGATGGCATTTATCAAAGAAACAAAAAATAACAAGTGTTGGTGAGGACATGGAGGAATTGGAACCCTTGTGCACTGTCAGGGGTGGGATGGAAGGGAATGTAAAACATTGCAGCCTCTGTGGAAAACAGTAAGGCAACTCCTCAAAAAACTTAAAAAAAATTACCATATGATTTGGCAATTCTACTTGTAGGTATATATCCAAAAGAATTGAAAGCAGGATCTCAAAGAGATATGTGCACACCACAGCATTATTCTCAATAGCCAAAAAGGGGGCTTCCCTGGTGGAGCAGTGGTTGAGAATCCACCTGCCGATGCAGGGGACACGGGTTCGTGCCCCGGTCCGGGAAGATCCCACATGCCGCGGAGCGGCTGGGCCCATGAGCCATGGCCACTGAGCCTGCGCGTTCGGAGCCTGTGCTCCGCAACGGAAGAGGCCGCAACAGTGAGAGGCCCCCGTAGCACAAAAAAAAAAAAAAGAAAAAAAAGCCAAAAAGTGGAAGCAGCCTATTGTCTATTTACAGATGAATGGATTAAAAAATGTGTGTACACACACACACACACACACACACACACACACACACATATTTAATGGAATATTAGCCTTTAAAAAGAAGAAAATCCCATCACTTACTACAATATGGATGATCATCCTAAGTGAAGTAAGGACAAATACTTGATGATCCCAAGTATACTGAGTTATCTACAGTAGTCAAACTCATAAAACTAGGAAGTAGAATGTTGTTGCCAGGGGCTGGAGAGAAGTGGGGAGTGGGGAATTGTTGCTCAATGGGAATAGAATTTCAATTTGGGAAGATGAGAAAGTTCTACAGGTCTGTTGCACAACGATATGAATATAGTTGACATTACTGAACTGTGCACTTAAAAATAGTTAAGATGGTAAATTATGTGTTTTTGTTATCACAAATGAAAAAAATATCTTGACTAAGTGTATGGGCAAGAGTAGATATAAATTTTCTAACTTGATATTTAAATTTCATAATTTCAAGTTTATTTATTTTTTTTTAGAATCTTGTAAACTTACTTTGGAAGAAAGGAAGGGAGGTAGAGAAGACTGGAAGAGGAATGGAGGGAGGTGAAAATTTAAGTTTCTCTTTTTTTTTTTTTCCAGTCTAGGTCATGAGTAAAGAGAAAGATTTGGATTAAAATTTTAGAAATTATTCATTTTGTTAAATTGGATTCTATCATAAAGTCTAGTCAAACCCGTTTATAAAAATGAAAAACAAAAACGTCAACTGATCAGATTTAATAAGAAAAGAAAAAAAAAAAAACACATGGGAAAATGGTTGGTACCAAACAAGTATATATTGCCCTTGAAGAATAAGAAATTTAGGGTTTTTGCTCAGATGTTCCTGTTTTGAGCCCAGAAAAGAATTTCCAGGAGTAGTTCAAAGCCTTCCTCAGCAGACGGTTTTAACTAACCAGCTATAAAAAGAAATAGCCAACATAAAAATAATTCAGTTGCTTTGAGTTGGGCTATTTGCAGTACTGACCTTAAAACATTCAGTTACTAAAATGATTGCACACCAATTTACATAAAGTACTTTGTAAATACACTGTGAGTGAGTTTTTCCTTGACATCCAGTAGGAAATGGCTACTATATGGTTGGCTTAGGCCAGAGAAGAATTACAATGGTGAGGGCAAATTCACTGGTAGCGTCATGCACTTTTCTAAAAGTCAGCCCAACTCAGTTTAGGGGTCAGAAATCAGTGATGATCTAATAAAATATTAAATGTACATTTATAGTTTATTTTGCTATTTAAAAATTTTTTTTTTTGGTGGGAAGCATCTTGTAACACCTAGAACAAGTTAATGTTACCTTCTTCAGTGAATTTCAACAACAAAGTATTTCTCACTAGAGATAAATCAGGGCATTATACTAACTTCTCTGGATCTGAGCATCCATGAGCAGCACATATGATCCTTGTCATGCAGTTGGTATATTTTGTTTCTAGTTCTGTGATTGCCTGTTTTGAAGGTAATAGATATTAGGGCATGTACTAAATAGGATGTCAAAATAGTGTGAAATACAAAGCAATACCGGTCCAGCAAATCAAATGGTTCTTTTGTATGGTAGGTTTTATGTTATTGAGGTGAAGTGACTGTTCTTTGAGTCTCTGGCTCTTTGGAATAATGGGAATGTGGAGACCATAAAGGTGTCCAAAAGGCAACTCTCAGGGTAATTGTGGGGAGGGACAGGTGAGCAGCTCTGCCTAAAGCCTCTTACACTTGCAGATTTTTATAAAAGTAGGTCGTTAAAAATGTTTGAGGAAAAAGTCTTTAGATGTTTGGCAAGTTTGAAAGCAGAAATTAATATAAAATGAAAGCTATTGAGGTGATATAGAAGAAACCATTTCAAGCATACAAAAGCCACTAATACAAAAACATTGTGTTGTACAATGAAAGACTTATGATAGCTGAAATTTAAAAGCAAAAAAAAATACTGAGTTTAAGGAAGAACAAAAGGTATTTTAAAAATATTATTTAAAGGATGGAAGGTAAGAAAAAAGAGACATTGAAACTAACATTTGTAATACAAGATTTAAATTAAAGAATAGCATACATCAACTGGCAACTTGTTAGAAATACAAGTTTTGGAACTACAGACCTACTAAATCAGAAACTCTGAAGATGTAACCATCTGTACTTTAACAAGCCTGTAGGATGCCATTCTGATGACAGCTAAAGCGTGAGAATCACTGAATTATCTAAGGATAAGCAGCATGCATATCTTGCTTACCAGTTGCACGGCATCCAGCATTGAGCCTAATGTATAGCAAAGGTTCAATAAATGCCTGTTAAATAAGTGAAGAGTCAAATAAAGCATAAAATTAGGGATCACTAAAAAGAAAAAGTAAGGCCTAGTTAAACAGATTTAAAGTATGGTAATACATAAATATATGCTTAAATAAACCAAATACCAAAAGAAAATATATTTGCAGTTAAGAATTAAAGGCCCCTAGGGAAACTCTTGGGGCAAGTCTTAAGTCCCTGTAAATACCACACTGCTGAGGAAGCAGAAATTTGTTAACTGGAAGAAAGCCAAGATGTAAAAAGGCATAAATTGTCCTTTATTTTCTCACTTAGTTTGAGATCTGAAGCTCACACCATTTTGGTGGAGTCAATTTTCATCTACTACAATAGAAAACAAAATGTGTAAGATTCTTGTTCTTTATTTTCTATCGTGGTACTACAAGCAGGGATACTAACCTCTGGTATTATAACTAATTCTTAGGAATCTTTCTTTGATTCCCTAACAAATACTCGTGTATTTTGACATACCAAAGTTTTTCTATATGTTAAAAGAAGTTGTAAACACACAGAAAAGTACAAATAATAACGTAGTACATACCCATATGACACAAATCTTTATTTCCTCTTAACGTTTCACCGTGTGTGCTAGTTTAAATATCTATTCCTACACTTTTTCCAAATAAATCATCCTCTCATCTAAATTATCAAAGACATTGGAAAAATATTGCTAATAGTATTTTAAAAAATCTCTGCTCTATCTGTACTTATGCACCCCCTTTTCCTTATCTTAAGTACTTTTCTTTTTTTTAATTGGTTTTGCTAGAGATTTGTCTTTTCAAGTTTTCTAAAAGAACCAGCTTTTGGTTTTAATCATTCCAAAATAATTTGTTTTCTAAAGTGTTCTAAACATTTCCACTCATCTTTTTTATTTCCTTTCTTGTACTTTTCTGTATTGTTATGGGCTAACTTGTGTTTCCCCCATATTCATGTTTAAGTCCTAACTCACAGTACCTCAGAATGTGCTTGTATTTGGAGATAGGCTCTTTAAAGAGGTAATTAAGGTTAAATGAGGTCATCAGAGTAGGCCCTAACCTAGTATGACTTGTGTCTTTATATGCAAAACTTGGGAACCAACTCACATGGGGAAAGACCAGGTGAAGACACCAGGAGAAAATGGCCATCTACAAGCCACGGATAAGATAGAGGCCTCAGAAGAAATCAACCCTCTCTAAGCCATGATCTTGGATTTCTAGCCTCCAGAATTGTGAAAAAACAAGTTTTTGTTGCGTAAGCCACCCAGTTTATGGTACTGTGTTATAGAAGCCCTAGCAAACTAATATGTATGTTTTTTAAACTTGTTAATTAGTGGTTATTATACAAAGTCACAGATGCTGGCAGAAGAAATGTAATTAATGTCAGGTACAGGTGTGGTGAACTGGGTGACAGACAGGATTAATTTTAGGCAGAGTGCTGTGTGTGGAACTACCCAGGCTGCCTGAGGGTCACTGAAAGACTGTTGGAGAAGCATTGTGATAAGAGAGCCAGGCAGAGAGCGGGGAGCCCAGGGCAGAGACGAATAGATGGATTGGGGAAAACAAGAGAGGAAGTTTGAAGGAGAAAGTAGGAGACAGAATGCACAACTCAATTTTTAAGGTAGGAAAATATGGCTTTAGAGTTTTGTTTGGGTATCCTCTGTTTTCTATGTGGGTGAAGAAGATGACTATGAATGAAATTTGGGATTTCTAAATGCATGTTCCAAGTACATGGCTCAGGAAGGTCATGTCCTGAGAAGAAGAAATGAGAACTCAAACCACTGGAAAGATAGAGTCAGCAATAAATTTACATTCTTGTCCATACACTCTTCTTTGGTCATTTTGATCAGCCTGATTCAACAGGCTGATTCAACCCCTGAGAGCTTAGTAGAAATTGGTATAGATATCAAATTGAAATGCTGGACCAGAAAACCTGAGGGTCAGGCTATGAATATAGCAATCATTCCAAATGCAGATTATCCTGTAAGTCTTCATCTGGGTGTGTGCTGGGGGTGAGGCTGGGAGCCATTTATCCTCCTTTTGTAGTAATTTTATGCTATGGCTCTTTAACTGCACAAGCCTATGGGCTGAGAGGATGTAAGAGATAGCCATTATTTGCAACTTGACTGCTTCAACCTAATCACACCCTCCATGGAGAAAGGCAACAATTAATGTCGGTATAGACATCCAAACTGTGTGAAGGTGTTTAATGTGCACACATGTGCTTAATTTAATGCTGTGTTGTAAGTTGATACTCACTGATTCTCACAGTATAGATGTTTTGAGCAGTTTTCTAATGCTAGCTAATCATGTTGTAACTATTTATAAACAGCTGCCTCATTACTGAAGTGCTGACATACCCTTTACTGTATTGATGCTGATTAGTGAGTAGAAACTAGCTCACTACGTTGCAGAGTATAGGAAGTTTGTCCTTCTTAGGGGTATTTTTACATTCCATGGGAATTTAGCATTCTTTTAAAATGAGGAGTCAGCTACTAATATATCCTCGTCATCAGATTTTATAATCTTTCTTCCCAAGCCTTTAACATTTAAAAGAATAGACTTTGAACGTATTCTCAAACATGATTCTCATATTGGAAAAAGGCTGTTAATTTCAAATCCAAATTTGCAAAGGCATATGTCAGTTCTTCTGTTCCATCTATAAACTAGTAACTGTCCTTTGTTATAATTCCATTAAGACCTTTGTGAGCTTCAGCTTATCAAAGTAAAATTGACTATATTTGACAAAGGTCATACTCATATTTCCTTTTTAAATAGATCTTTCTTTAGCAGGGTACTAAGGAGCAGTGTCACTCAGAAACATTTTGTGAAGGAAAATTGTCTGTGAGGCGTGACGTTAAGATTCTTAGAAATCCTCTTGTCCAACTGAGCAGGTACCAGACCTTTATAACATTCATTGAAGCCTATTAGATACACTGTTAGATACACTTGCAGAGGATCTTATAATCATAATTCTGTGATCTACCACCTGGAGCTGTACTTTTCTGTTATCATCCTGGGTTTCATGTTTGTTCTGAGTCCACTTCTTTCTTACCACTTATTTCTTACATATTTTGCTAGGAGACACTGTGGTGGAGGAGCTGCTTTATGTTTGAAACTGAAAGTCCTGACTCTTATCTATTTCCTCCAAGTATTGCTCAAAAAAATGAACAGTTCTTCCTCTAGTTTATCTCTGTCTTCTTGTATTTTTCATGGGCAGGCAGAAGACTACAATTGACACTTTCAACATCTGCCTGGAAATCTTCACATCCAGTTTGTGGAAATCGTTAGGTGCTCATTCTGTTTTTCTAGCTATCTAAACAATAATTTCAGCACCTCTTCCATCAGCACAGAACTTGCGTGTCCTTTTCTCTAGCTGTAGGTAACCTTTTCGTTGCTTACTTTCTATCAATGTCTTTTTTTTCTTTTTACTTTTTATTTTATTTTGGAGTATAGTTGATTAACAATGTTGTGTTACTTTCATGTGTACAGCAAAGTGATTCAGTTAAACATATACATGTATCTATTTTTCAAATTCTTTTACCATTTAGGTTGTTACATAATATTTTTAAAATTTTTCTTGGAGTATAGTTGCTTTACAATATTGTGTTTCTACTGTACAGAAAAGTGAATCAGCTATACATATACATATATCCCCTCTTTTTGGATTTCCTTCTCATTTAGGTCACCACAGAGCACTGAGTAGAGTTCCCTGTGCTATAAAGTAGGTTCTCATTAGTTATCTATTTTACACACAGTCTCAATAGTGTATATATGTCAACCCCAATCTGCCAACTCATCCCACCTCCTCACCCCTTTCCCCCCTTGGTATCCATACGTTTGTTCTCTACATCTGTGTCTCTATTTCTGCTTTGTAAATAAGATTGTCTATACCAATTTTTTCAGATGCCATATATATGCATTAATATACTATGCTATTTGTTCTTCTCTTTCTGACTTACTTCACTCTGTATGACAGTCTCTAGGTCCATCCATGTCTCTACAATTCTCAGTGCCTTTCTAACTTCCACACATTGTGTGATCCCACAGCCAATGTCATACATTTTAAATTTTTGTTATGACGGCATTCCACTTCCAGGTCATACATTGTGTTATGCATACCTACTGCTGTGAAACAAACCACTCCAAAGTCTTATGGTTCCATGGGTTGATTGGGTTCCACTGAATAATTTTCTTTTGGGATTTCCCATGCAGTTGAAGCCAGATGTTGGCTGAAGCTGGAGTCGTTTGAAAGTTTGACTGAACTAGATGTCCCAGATGACCTGTTGCATGCCTATTGGTTGACTCTGGTTATTGTTCTGGACTTCAGCTGAAACTATCAAACAGAGTAGCTATACTTGGTCTCTCTATGTGACTTGGGTTTTTCACATCATGGTGGCTAGTTTCTGATAGGGATCATCCTAAAAACAAATCTTCCCAAAGACCCAAGTTGAAGCTGTGAGGTTTCTTATGGCACAGCCTCGGAGGTATCTTCTGACATATCCTATTAGTAAAACAATTCACAAATGACAATCCAGGTTCAAAGAAAAGGGAATTAGACTCAGCTTTGATAAGAGTGTGTCAAAGAATTTGTGGTCATTTTTAGTCTGCTATAGTAATGAAATTCTAAGCTTTCAGAAATATGTATGATTATTTTCAAATCTCCTCTATATAAATCCTTACTTGTCTCTAACACTCATATATAATCTTTTATTAGAATCATTAGAAGACCTAGTAATCAGTTCATCATAAACTTAAAAGAACAATTATAACTGGGAATGAAGAAGAACAAATAATATATTTAGAATATTTCCCTTCATATAAAATAAGTAAAAAGTAAGTTAAAAAATGCTTTAAAGGGCTTCCCTGGTGGCGCAGTGGTTGAGAGTACGCCTGCCGATGCATGGGACACGGGTTCGTGCCCCGGTCTGGGAAGATCCCACATGCCGCGGAGCGGCTGGGCCCGTGAGCCATGGCCGCTGAGCCTGCGCGTCCGGAGCCTGTGCTCCGCAACGGGAGAGGCCACAACAGTGAGAGGCCCGCGTACCGCAGGAAAAAAAAAAAAAAAATGCTTTAAGAACTGAATTAACTGTAAATCAAATTATTTGACAAAATTATTTTGGATTTATGAAAGTAGTTTTTCCTCTGAGTATTGCCCAACTTAGCATGTTTATTTTACTTTCAAAACATGAATATCTTCTTTCATGTATGGAAGGCTGTCATGCTCTCTATGAATCCTATGCTAAATCCTTATCATTGAATATCCCAATTATAGTACTTAATTTATTGTATAAAACAGATGGAAAAGTGACTTAAAATAGACTTCACTTCTGGCAGTATTAAAATTAAATACACTTAGTTGAATTTTTAAAAAATATTAGTTACAATATAGAAAAAATAGTTAAGCATGTTACAATTCATATGACAGTAAGGAATTTCCAGAATTCCTGATGAAGTAAACTATGGAAGTAAGAGAGAAACCAAAGCTGGGATTTTAGCCCTTAGGCATGTATGAAAAAAGAACAGGAATCTTCCTGCTTTGAGCTTGGTGTTCAGTAGAAGGGGGCAGGATGGAAAAAATAATAGAAAATAAAATGGCTTAGGATTTTCCAAAAGTTTTGATCAACAGTAACCTTGACATTCTGGAAATCCAGTGACACTTAAATAGGATACATAAGAATAAATCTTTACCAAAATATATCATAGTTAACTGTGGAACATCAAAAAAAAAAAAAAAAAAAAGAGAGAGAAACCTTTTAAAAGCTTCCAGAGAAGAAAAACAGATCAATTATAAAAGAACAGTGATTGATAATCAATTTATATTTAACAACAGTATTAGTATACAGAGACAAAGGAAGAATTTCTTCAATGTGCTGAGATAATGTAACTGTCAACCTAGAATTCAATACTTAGAATGAATATTTCCAGCTGTGAAGGAGAAATAAAAATATCTCAGGAGAGCAGAAACCTGGAGTTTACTACCAACAGACTCAGACTGAAAGAAATTTGGAAGAATATACCTATATAAAAATGATACAAAATTATATCACATGGAAGGCCTATGATGGAAGAAAGGGTAAAAAGAGATATTGATAATATGAGTATGAACCAATGCTGGGAAAAATGACTATCTAATTGTGAAATAAAATGCTAGAATTAAACTACTGTACAAAATAGCCTGTGTATCAGGAAGAGATTATTTAAAGGCCCTTTAATATTTTTAGAAATTATGTGACTATTGATAAATTTAGTACTTTCTTTTTTCCTTTATTTTTAACCATTTTTTAAAATTGAAGCATAGCTTTTGGGCTTCCCTGGTGGCTCAGAGGTTGAGAGTCCGCCTGCCGATGCAGGGGACACGGGTTCGTGCCCAGGTCCGGGAAGATTCCACATGCTGCGGAGAGGCTGGACCCGTGAGCCATGGCCGCTGAGCCTATGCGTCCGGAGCCTGTGCTCCGCAATGGGAGAGGCCACAACAGTGAGAGGCCTGCGTACCGCAAAAAAAAAAAAAAAAAAAAAAAAAAAAAAATTGAAGCATAGCTTAAAATGTGTTAGTTTCAGGTGTACAGCAAAGTGATTCAGTTATACATACATATATATCTTCTTTTCCAGATTCTTTTCCATTATAGGTTATTACAAAATACTGAATATAGTTCCCTGTGCTATGTAGTAGATCCTTGTTGTTTATCTATTTTACATATAGTAGGGTGTGTAGGGTAATCTCAAACTCCCTAATTTCTCTCTCCCCCCTGCACCATCCGATATCCCTTTTGGTAACCATAAGTTTGTTTCCTGTCTGTAGGATACCTACTAGGCCTCTGCTGATACACCTGGCTGGGACGGGGAGGAAGAATGCCTGGTGATGTGGGTGGCTATGGGAGAGGGTGGCCTCATTACTGCTAAAAGTGAGGAAAGACCTACTGGGCCTGATCTGAAACCTCTTCATTGGGGAGGGGAGTGGCACTGGGTTCTGGGTGGGCTTGAAATTGTAGGTTGAACCTGTGGTTTCCATTGACAAAGGCAGGGAGGAGTGGAGGAAATAGGGGGGTTGCAAGGGAAGGAAGCTCCACACCTGGCCTTCAAACCAGCAGGAACATAGCGGTTCCTTGTTCCAGCTTAGCAGAGGTAGAAGTTTAGGCTGTCTACTCAGCCTTTGCTGGTGGGGCTTCAGTTTTTCTCGTTGGTATTTGGCTGGAGTAGAACAGTTTTTATCTTAAAGTTTTCTGTCCAGGCTGTCTATTCCCTGTTTCTTTAGTGAGATAAACCAAATTTTTCTTGGGGCTTTTTTCATCCGTGCCCATTGATATTTCCAAGGTGCTTCTGACATTATGGCTGCCATAGTGAAGATAAACTGAACTCATATGACCTCAGTTTATCCCTGTCACTTGTATGGTATCCTTTGAAGCTCTGCTGTGGAGCAACAGTCCACTCGGATGATTCTGGGTTGGCCTGGGCCTTTCTGTGTCCTTTTGTTCATCAGCTACTGATGAAGGAAAGAGACAGAGATTCTTTAGCATGCCATTGAAGACTGGTGCTGAGCATAAGGAAAATTCGTGCCAGTTGGTCTCAACCACATCTCTGGCTTAGATTACCATTTTAATGCTGATCTTCTTATCATGATTAGCAGGAATAACATTCAGCTGATGTGCACCTGTAAGGATGAACAATGTGACAAATTACTGAAATGATCTGGTATTGCTAGATAGTCCCTGAGTGTTCCTCCTGACCCTGCTATTCAGCCCCACAACTGTGTTTACTGCCTTGCCCTATCTTAAGGACCCTCATGGACCTCTGGCAACTTATTTTCTAAGGGATTATTTTCTGGAACATTGGGGAGCTTCTGGGAATCTGCTCAAGTGCTATGGTGAAGATCTGTTCTGATTGGGTAGTGCCATATATATATATATATATATATATATATATATATATGTATATATATCTCAATTTGCCTCTGCAACTTCAGCTTCATTTATTATCCAACTGCCTACCAGATATATCTGTTTGATTATCCAATGTGTAAATATGCACAGACACATTATCTTTCAACAAAATCAACTTCTCATTTGTATACATGGTACAAGGTATCAGTGGATGGCCCTGATTTTTACCTGTTTGTCTAAGCTAGAACTTGCAGGGAATTCCTTGTCCCTTTCAATCTTCACTTCTGATTTCTAATCAGTGGTAAAATACCCCTTGTTCCTCCATTTACGAGACCCCAAACTCACCATTTCTCTTTACCTTTAACACTCTTTGCTTAGGTTACTATTACCTCTCACCTGGATCAGTGCAGCACAGTCTTGACAGGGATTCCTGCCTCCTGTAATCTTCCCACCCCTCTGTTACAGTCTATTTCATTATCCAAATAACAACTTATTTTCCAAATTGTAAATGATCTAAGCTATAACTGTCTTAGTGTCTGGTCATCACTGCTTCCACCTTTGACCCCTTGCTGCTCAGCATAGTGGTCTTGATCATTTTACACATGAAATCAAAGTGTGATGTACCTTCATTTAAAACTGTTCAATGGCTTTACATTTGTATTAAATGACATGCTAACTCTTTTTTTTTACTTATGATATTTTATATTATCTGACTCTGCCTCCATCTGCGGCCTCTTCTTTTTTTTTTTTTTTTTGCGGTACGCAGGCCTCTCACTGTTGAGGCCTCTCCCGTTGCGGAGCACAGGCTCCGGACGCGTAGGCTCAGTGGCCATGGCTCACGGGCCCAGCCGCTCCGCGGCATGTGGGATCTTCCCGGACCAGGGCACGAACCCATGTCCCCTGCATCGGCAGGCAGACTCTCAACCACTGCGCCACCAGGAAAGCCCCGGACTCTTCTTATACCTTCTACTTCTTCATTTGCTCTGCTTTATGTATGCTGGAATTATTTCTCTTCTTCATATAAGCCATGCGCTTTCCAGACTCCATTCTTTTTCATTTTCTGTATCATATTTGCTGAGTTGCTCTTCTCCTAGTTCTTTGAATGTTTGGCTTGTTCTTTAATATTCATGCTCCAGGTTTTAGCTTAGCAGCACTGGCCTGAGAGAGGTCTGTCCTAGCTCTCCTCTGTTAAACTAGTCATCTCCAGCTTTGCTGGAGCTCAGTGTCATGTTCATTTTCTTCATAGTATTTTTCACACTCTGAGTTTTTTGGCATATTTAGTTTTAACATGTACTTATTTTCAACAGGTTTGTTTGTTTTCTTCCCCAATAAAATGTAGACTCCCTGAGGGCAATGTCTATATCAATTTTGTTCATTCTGTATCCCCTGGTATTAGAATGGTGTCTGACACATAGTAATTATGATGATGTGGTAATAATGGTACTGATGTTGGGTAATTATGTTTACTACTCACAAAAAGCTAAGCACTGTGCTAAATATGTTGTATGTACCATTCCATTTAACTTGCACAATAACTCCTAGAGTGAAATATAAGTATTAACCCTATGGCTTTAAGAATAAAATCCAGGGCTTCCCTGGTGGCGCAGTGGTTGAGAGTCCACCTGCCGATGCAGGGGACACGGGTTCGTGCCCTGGTCCGGGAAGATCCCACATGCCGTGGAGCGGCTGGGCCCGTGAGCCATGGCCGCTGGGCCTGCGCATCTGGAGCCTGTGCTCCTCAATGGGAGAGGCCGCAACAGTGAGAGGCCCGCGTACTGCAAAAAAAAAAAAAAAAATCCATTAAGCTATGCCCACTTTAGCTCTAATGTGCTATTTAAAGATTACTGGAAGGAAAAAAAAAACTACAGGAAAACTAGGAAAAATAAGCTTTAGAAAAACACAACATGGCCTCAGATTATCAGAAAGTAAAAGAAAGGGAATATGATCCATATTCTGGGAAACTGCAATTTTAGTGTGTTCACTGCCTCAATGAGCTCCTGGGGTCCTGGCTGATTTTTTGGTTAACTGGTATGGTAGTCAGTCTCAGTGATTCATCTTGCTTTTTAAGAACAAAAACCTAAAATCAATTTTCAAAATCTTGTTCCATCTATCTTTGCCTTTTAGCTTATGAGAGGCAGGCATCTTTATTCTCTTAGTAAGATGGGCTATAGGGTTCATGGTGTGACGATGTAGTTTTAAAATTTCACAAAATAATCAACCAAACATTTTTCTCCCATTTCTGGATGCAAGTAATTTGTGGTCTCCTATGCCAAGATTCTGCAATTAAGCATAAACACAAAGCCTCTTATTAAAATCTCAGCCTTCTTATCTATCTTCACATAGTATATGTACTAAGTATTCCTTACGCATCTCAACACATGGCCTATGCAAGTGCTGGACCTTTATGTTGTGGTCTTAGAGTAAACAGTCATGTGGTTTCCAAAGTAGTTTTCTGCCTCTGGAACATGGAGGGTTTTCAGCTCTCCTCTACCATACGCATCTGATATTTGAGAAAAACAACAAAGGTGATTGATTACCTTGTTATTACCACAAACTAGTAAGTCACAAAGCCAGAATTTGCTTCCAAATACTCTGTTGAGAGCCCAAGCTCTTAAACATGAATCTATATTTTAATTCTGTGATATTTAACCAAGATAACATGTGTTCTATTGTAATTGAATAAATAATTTTCCATTTTTTTTTATTAAACTCAGTATTTGTCTCAAGAACACTTTCATTTTATTTATTTTCAACACCTGTTGTTAACATTTAATGAAATGCTAAGAATTTTTAGGTTTGATAATGAAATGGCAAACCTCGCATATATTTAAATAATAACAAAGAACGATTTTGGCATGTTGCACATGGGGGCATGCACATTTAGTGTGCTCTAACATGTTTTATTTTTCATTCAAAAAATAGCTCTGTTTTAGCTCCATATACTTAACTGAGAATTGAGTTTGGTCAGCTAATAGCTTGGGCATTGTAACTGATAAATCAGAATTGCAATTACTGGAGACAGATAAAACTAAGCAGAGAAAAGAATGTATAAAGTTGCCATCTCCTGAGAAATCAGTGGCAATTTTCCTTGGCAAAGTCGAGCTCCATCAGTACAAGGAAAAAGATTAGAGAAGTTTCTTTAATTAGAAGGTTCACGTGCACAAAGCAAGGAAAATAATTTTCTCTCAGCTTGATGACGTTTCGAAGGGTAAAGAACCGGGCTGTTAATTCAGCTCATCGTAAATGTTGCTCTGGAGTCAAGGCTGTCACCCGTTTGATGGGTCGCTCTTACAGCTCTTCACTGTGTGTGTCAGTCCTCTGCGAAGTGAGGAGACTTACGCATAAATCCTAATAGAGAGGGTGGATGGTAGATTGGTTCTTAAAGCGGCCAGTGGCTAACAAATTACCAGCCCTGGATGAAAAATGAAGTCATGAAGATTTAAATGTGGCAAGAAAGAAGGTGCTGTCTGCGCAGGTAAGATACTTAGTGTGAACCCATCTGTGGTAATAGATTAATTGCCTTCATTAGCAAAGATGTATGTCTTACACCAGCCATCAATAAATGTTTCAGGTCTACTCAGGAGTGATGGCTCTGTTGATTCAAAAGATAAGACTATTCCCTAACAAAAGTAAAAGTAAATATATTTCTAAAAATTTCCACAATCTGATTCACAGTTCCATAATAAAGAATAATTATATATCAAGTTTAAAAAATGAGGATGAGAAAAGAGTTGCTCTGGTAAACTAAATTACATCTTAATGAATAGTTTTTATAAAACTCTACAACAGTTGGAGAGGTATTTCTGGCTGGAGGAAACTTTCTTTACTGAGCTTGCCTTTGCTTGGCCTTTAAGATAATCTATTTTATTTTATTCCATTCTTTTAAATTAAAAAAAGAATTTTTTTATGTGGACCATTTTAAAAGTCTTTATTGAATTTGTTACACTACTGATTCTGTTTTATGTTTTGGTTTCTTGGGCACGAGACATGTGGGATCTTAGCTCCCCAACCAGAGATCAAACCTGCACCCCCTGCATTGGAAGGCAGTCTTAACCCCTGGACTGCCAGGAAGTCCCCATGATAATCCAGCTATTTTTAAAAAGTTATTTAATTCAGTTATGTCCTACCTTAGCTTGTAGATTTTTACCCTCCTCACTTCAAAGAGATGATTCCTGCACTTCATTGTTCCATTAGTGTATCATTATTATTTATGATGGACAGTAGTGAAAAATACCTCAGTCAGAAAAACTTCAAATTGTTTCTTTTTTTAAACAATGCCAGAGTAAATGGTAGTAGACTAAGAAATTAATCAGGGAACAGTATCAACATAGGAGCTGTCTCTTCAGTAGACTGAATGTTAAACTATAAGAGAATAAGAAAATAGAGGTGTGAGGTATCATCTTAAATCATAACATACAGGAGGCTCTGTTATTCATTCATTTATCCATTCACTCAAAAGTATTTATTTAGCACTTACTATATCACAGGCAAGGCACAGGTTTTGGAGAAAAATCAGTTAACAAAAGAGACAAAACATTCCTGCTTTAGTAGAATTCACATTCTAGCTGAAGAAGAAAATTTAAAAAGTAAGTTATAAAGAATATTAGAAAACGATAAGTGTTATAGAAAGAAAATTGAAGAGTGTTAAGGAGACTGAGAATGTGGAGGTGGGGGACAGCAGTTTAAATGGCCTGGCCCTTGGGAGTCTCCCTAAAAAGGCAAGGCTTCAATAAAGACTTGGTGGAGGTGAGGAAGTGTGTCACATGAGTAAGTGAGAGAAGACCATTCTAAACAGAAAGAATAGCCAATGTGAAGACCAGGAAGTGGGAGTACACTAGTCATGGCTAATGAACTTAGGAGGTCACTCTAAGTAGAGCAGAGTTAACTAGGGGGTCCTGTAGACAGAGACGTGATCTGGACCTTATACTTCTCTGTTACTTATATTTGTGCTATCTTACTTATAAACAGGTTCACACGTAAATACATAGACACACGTAACGCACACCTTGTTGGCTTTTAACTAACTTACAGTTAAAAAAATCCTAACTATCATATAAAATGACATTAAAGCAGACCTTATTTTTCTGTCTTTGTTTAAAAAAGGGTACCTATGACTCTGTTTCTGTTTTGTTATGTTTGTTCATTTGTTTTGTTTTTTAGATTCCATGTATAAGTGAAGTCATATGATATCTGTCCTCTGATATTTCACTTAGCATATTACCCCCTAGGCCCATCCATGTTGTTGCAAATGGCAAGATTTCATTATTGTTCACAGCTGAGTAATATTCCATTGTGTAATACCACATTTTCTTTATCCATTTATCTATCAATTGACACTTAGTTTGCTTCCCTGTCTTGGTTATTGTGTATAACACTGCAGTAAACATAGGAGTCCATATATCTTTTCAAATTAGTATTTTCGTTCTCTAAATACCCAGGAGTGAAACTGCTGTATTATATGGTAGTTCTATTTTTAATTTTTTAAGGAACCTCCATACTGTTTTCATAATGGCTACACCAATTTACATTCCCACCAACAGTGCAAGAGGGTTCCTTTTCTCCACATCCTTACCAACATTTGTTATTTGTAGTCTTTTTGATGATGGCCCATCTTACAGGTATGAAGTGATATTAAGCATCTTTTCATGTGTCTGTTGGCCATCTGTATGTCTTCTTTGGAAAGGTGTCTATTCAGGTGCCCTGCCCATTTTTTAATTGGGTTGTTTTTCTTTTTGATGTTGAGTTATATGAGTTCTGTATATTTTGGATATTAACCCTTTACAGATACAGAGAACAAACAGGTGGTTGCCAGAGGGGAGAGGGGTGTGGGGATGAGTGAAACAGGTAAGAGAGATTGAGAGGTACAAACTTCCAGTTACAAAATAAATGTCACGTGGATGAAATGTATAGAGTGGTGAATATAGTCAGTAAGAATGTAATGTCTTTGTATGGTTACACTCGGTAACTGGATCTATCATGGTGTCACTTTGTAGTGTATATCAAAATCACTATGTTGTGCACCAGGAATTTAACACAGTGTCGCGTTTCGAAGATCAGTTTTGTGGTTACCAGAGACAGGGAGTGGGGTGAGGTACAGACTCCCAATTATAAAATAAATAAGTACTAGAGATGTAATGTACAACATGCTTAATATAATTAACACTATTGTATATTATGTACATATAAAAATTGTTGAGGGTAAATCCTAAGAATTCTCACCACAAGGAAAACTTTTTTTTCTTTTTCTTTTATTTTGTATCTATACAAGATAATGGATGTTCACTAAACTTATGGCAATCGTTTCATGATGTATGTGAGTCAGATCACTATGCTGTATACCTTAAACTTACACCGTGTTGTACGTCAATTATATCTCAATAAATAAAATCAGAATAAGAAGTACATTTTAATTTAAAAAAAATTGAAAAGAGAATAATTTGGAGTGAATGACTCAATGAATTCAAAAGACCTATATTTATTATATTGGTTTTCCTCTAAACTAGTATTTTTTAAATTTTTATTGGAGTATAGTTGCTTTACAATGTTGTGTTAGTTTCTACTGTACAGCAAAGTGAATCAGCTATACATATACATATATCCCCTCCTTTTTAGATTTCCTTCCTATTTAGGTCACCACAGTGCATTAAGTAGAGTTCCCTGTCCTATACAGTATGTTCTCATTAGTTATCTATTTTATAGATAGTATCAGTAGTTGATATGTATCAATCCCAATCTCCCAATTCCCCCCCACTTTCCTCCTTGGTATCCATACATTTGTTCTCTATGTCTGTCTATTTCTGCTTTGCAAATAAGATCATCTATACCATAAGCTAGTATTTTAATTATTTTTCAAAAGCTACTGCTTTAATCATTTGATTTAAAATATTTTTAGAATTTCATTTCACCATTTCTTCCTTGTTGTTTTGAAAATCACAAATACATTTCTCTGTCAGAACTGTCCCCCCCACCAAATCCTTTTTATTCTGAAGCATTACATGTTCCTATCCCACTCCCTGTCTTAGAGGGCCTATCTGTCCGTCTGTATTTTGTGTTAAGGCAACGAAGTTCCTTTTACCTACAGATGTTTTCTGGAAATGCTAAGACATTAAATAATCATTAATATAACAGCTTGAATTGATCAGATAGCAACACTTAACATTTTAAAGCATTTTATAGCACTTTAAAGCATTTTCACATAATTAACATATTTTAGTCCCTTGGGGTATTGTTACACCTCTTGTGCACATCAAGAAAGTAAAGCTTGTAGGAATTAGTGATGTGAGCTTAATCATATTAGCTGGAAAACAGGAACGTCCAACCTATATTTCAGATATTCTGACTCTAAGTGCAGTTCTTCGTTTTACAAGGTATGGTGGTGGGGGGAATAATTCACAAGGATTCCCTCCTTGACCAAACTTCAGTCAGGCTCCTCGGAGCTCTCTTCTCAACCACGCTTTGTCCTTGGCCTGGTAGGTCCAGTTTAGCAAGAATCCTGCTAAGCCACTTTAGCAAGAATCTCCCCACTTTTGATACCTAATCAAACTCCTCTGAGTAATTTTCCATCCATTGACTCGCTTACTCTGCCTGCTGGCTGTAAAGCACCAGTTGTCCCTGCTGTATTCAGAGCTGAGTTTGATCTCTCTCTGCTATTGCAAAATCTTGAATGAAGTCTTCTTGGTCTGTTTTACTCTATCTGGTGCAATTTTTCTTGACGCAACCCAGGAAAAATGTTGCTACACATAGAACACAGGCCATAGTAAGCTGTTTTGGGCATTTGTCTAGAAGTATTGAGACATGAGATAATTGTTGGGCAGTATGATAGGGACCAGAAGCGAGAGACTATACATGCTTACAGGTCCCAGAAACAAACTTTGTATGTATGACAATATTCTGTGGAGCCTGCATTAGCCTCAGGAAAGAGCCTTATTTTATTAACAGATACTCATAATAGTTTTTGTTTTATCAAATATTTTTTTTTTATCAGAACTTGTCTTAGAAATCATACTATTTAGAAATTATTTTAATGTAAAATTTTAGCTTTTGGAAAGAAGTTTATCCTGGTGTCAAAACTGATTTCCCCATTTCTGAGTAACACTGATTCAACAAAATGGTGAATTGAAATTGACATAACACGTAATAGGAGATTAAGTAAATCAAAATTCTTTTACACAAGAATAAATCAGTGGCCATGCATCTGTGTATCCTGGTGGAAAGATTTTTTAAAAAGATAAGACTTTTTTGGAATTCTCCTTCCATGTAACTTAACTTCAGTGTGACCAGTTTTCTTACCTGAAACGTGGAGATAATATCATAGACCACATCTTGATATGATTAAGATTATAATATTGTGATTTATAATAAACATTTATTTGGTATTTGTCCCATTCCTGGCACACTGCTCCTAAAACCCTTGTAATTTTCTAGGTGATAAGAGTACTGGGAGCATCTTTTATTAAACTATTTCGTCTTTTGTCCTCAGTTCCTAAAATAGCTCCAGAGTGATAAGGTGAAAGGAATGTCTTTGTATTCATAACAAGCTCTTTTAACCACAACCAAGCCTATGTTAATGAGGTGATTTTTTGGAAAGCCCCTAGTTAACCACAGGATGAGAGCTGGTTGCCAGGAGAACCGTCCTGTGATTAGAGGATTGGAACTTTCAGTCCTACCCCCTTACCTCCAGGAAGGAGAGAAGGGCTGGAGGCTAAATTAATCACCAGTGGGCACTGATTTAATCAATAGTGCTGTGTAATGAAACCTCCCTAAAAATCCCTGGGTTGATGCTTCTGGGTTGATGAACACCTAGAGGTGCTGGGAAGGTGGCACATCTGGAGAGGACATGGAAGGTCCATGCCCCTTCCCACATAGCTTGCCCTATATGTTTCTTCTATATAGCTGTTCGTGTATTGTATCCTTTTATGATAAACTGGTAGTCTAGTAAGTAAACTGTTTTCCTGAGCTCTGTAAGCTGCTCTAGAAAATTATCAAACCCATGGAGGGGGTCATGGGAGTCTAGTTTGTGGTCAGTAAATCAGCAGTACAGGTGACAAGTTGGGTTTGTAGTTGGCAACTGAAGTGGAGGAGGGGGGCGCTTTTACGGAACTGAGCCCTTAATCTGTGGGTCTGTGCTAACTCCAGGTAGACTGTGTCAGAATTAAATTGAATCGTAGGACACCCAGCGGTGTTGGAGATTTGGTTAGTATAGACAAACTTCATACATTTGGTGATCAGAAGTGAAATGTTGAGAGCAGAGTGGAGAGGAGACACAGTAGTTTTTCTTTTTCATGATTAACTTAGGTAGCATTTAAACGGCCTAGTATAATTTTTGGTCCACGGTAGGAATTCAATAAAAAGAGAGGCACCCTTTTGTTCCCTTTTCCTATTAATAGCCAATTCCAGCATCTTTTCTTCAAAATATAACTGATTAAATTAGCCAGAATCAAACCCATAGTCATAACAATATGTTACATTATGAAGGCCAATATTTCAGAAAAGAGGGAAATAATTTAATATCAAGGCTGTAATTCACCAAAGTGGTTGAATGTACCATTAATTAGCAGTCAATTTTATTAAAATTTCTCCCAACTGTATTTTTTATTTCAGTTAAGAATATACAATTTAGTATATAATTAGTTAGAGAACACATTTGGGACTTTTCCTTATGAGAGTAAGGACTTTTACAAAAATGTCCTCTAAACTTAAATTATTATGGAAACATTTTGAACTTGAATCTCTCAAGAAATTTAAAAAATCCAAACTTTTTCAGAAGTTTAAATACTCTATTTTTTCCAAGAAAATGGTAACTCTTTTTTTCTTGATCCTTTGTAGTGCTAAAGGGCATTTTTAAAAAAACTGCTTCAAGTAAAAGATTCTTTGGAAACACAATTAACTCTTTCAGGTGATTAGAGTGGTTTTCAATTATTGATCATATTTGTTGTATTTCCTAAACAATACTTTAGTGAGGTGCAGAAATTGATGTATCTTCCAAAAGTCTTTCATAAACTCCTAGGGAATAAAAAACAATCATGAACTGATAGGGTTTAGTTTATTCTTCCATATTAAAAATAAAGTCATATTAATGACATTGTTGAACATTTACAAGTCACTAATTGTGAGTCCAGAGTAGGTGATTTATAGCCTTTTGGCCATGAAATTATGAATTTTACTGAGTTGTGACCATATTTATAGCTGTGGAATCATGGAGCCCTCTTGTTAGAGTATTGTATAGAAGTTAAAAGTCAAAACTCTGGAATTCACTCATAGGAATTTTAGAAAATAAACTGAGACAAAGTATCCCACTATGATGCAGGCAATAATTATTAAAATCTGTAAGGAAGTGAATGAGCTGAACCATACAGCTCTCTGGGAATGTAGCATTCCCAGCAGAGGGAAAAGCAAATGTGAAGTCCTTGAAGCATGATCTCGCTTGGCTGTGATTAAGAAGCAGTGAGGACCAGTGTGGCAGCACAGATTGGTTAAGGAGGGACGTAGTAGAAATTGAGAGGGACACCTGTGCTTGTTCTTTTCTTTCCATCCTCCTTCACAGGCAGGTTTTGACTTCTCTGACTGCAAATAGTTAAAGTTAAGTCTTGCCTTTTCATCTTTATCACAGTACCCTGATTGTTGCTTATTTATTATCACCACTTGTTTTTTGGTCTGTCTCTTTAACTAGAATACAGATGCCATGAAGTCAGTTATTTGATGTGATGTGTTATTTGCTACACTGGTGTTATCTCAGGTACTTAGCACAGTTCCAGGTACCTAGTAGGCACTCAAATATCTGTTGAATGAATGAATGACTGCTCTGTGAGATGGTAGCTGAGATATGTTGACTTGCTAAAAATTTATCAAACTATGATTTAGGACTTGTAAACTTTTTTTTTTTTTTTTTTGGCGGTACGCGGGCCTCTCACTGTTGTGGCCTCTCCCGTTGCGGAGCACAGGCTCAGGACGCGCAGGCTCAGTGGCCATGGCTTACGGGACTAAAGGCTTTGCGGCATGTGGGATCCTCCTGGACCAGGGCACGAATCCATGTCCCCTGCATCGGTAGGCGGACTCTGAACCACTGCGCCACCAGGGAAGCCCAGGACTTGTAAATTTTTCTGTATGTACATTGTATTTCAAGAAAATTTAATCCATCCAAAAGCGGCATAATAGAAAAGTATACAATTAAAATTTAACATGATTTTAATAAACGCTGAGAGGTGGTGATTAAAAAAAAATGGAACAAAACCAAAACAAATGGCCACTGGATCAGACCAGTATGCAGCTCTCTGAAACTGTTTGGGTAGCCGTGTACCCACCTTCTCTGTGATTGTAAAGCACCCAGCAACTTCCCACTTTCCCTGGACTCTCTCTTTTGCCTCTAAAGAGTGAAAATTCTACTGCTTCTGTGTCCCAGGGCAACAGTGGACAAAGAGTCCTGCTTCCTACCAACCTAAGCTGAAAAACTATCCCTTGGAAAGCTTTTCCCTAAAAAAGCAGAGATATAATTTTGATTGGGATATCTAGTACTTTATAGTTCAGTTACGTTTTCAGTTAAATCATCTTTTGTTAGCATTTGGGGAATGGATGCCATTTAATTCACTGGAAACAGTAAAATCAGAAAGCATAATTTTACATTACTGGGTCTTCCTAAGTACAACTATGGTATATAATAAATGTTCAAAATAGCTAACTTAAAAATAAGGTATTTTTATTACTTTGTTAAATATCATATATTAGTGAGAATGAAAAATGTGCTTTCTGATACCATGTGAAGTTATATGTACATTCCAGATGCTAGTTTATGCTCTCTTGCTTATGTTCAACCCACACACAGTAGGCTTTGTTAAAATATGAGGGTGCAATGTAAAAAGGACTCATTTCCTTCAAAATAAATAAAACAATAATTAGGTGGCTTGGTCAAGGAATTCCAAGAGATGAACTAAAGTTTGATTTAAGAATACACAGGTTACATAAAACTTTTTCATCTTGTACAACGGCAGTTACTTGATAAATACACTTTGTGTTCTAATCAATAATAATAATTTAAAATTTTATTTAAAATTAAATATGAAACAAAATCCCTCTCCAAGTTGGATATGAAGTGGCTTAAAAGCATTCTCAGTAGAGGTTTGTTAGTCTGGAAAACATTGTGACTCTTGGGAAATACATAAAACATTCTCTCCCCTTCACTACACTCTTCAGCAGCTTAGTATGATAGCCAGAGGTAGACAAATGCATTGCCACCTTTCTTTCTTTATGATTCCATTAATTAAAAAAAAAAAGAAAAGCTAATTATCTGAGAGGGACTGTGTTCATTTTTCATACCTCAGCCCTTCTTATTGACTGATTACTTAAACCCAGTTATTGCTGTATATACTTCATATACTACATAAGGAGACACAGAACTTGAATTAACATGTTTAATTCCTTGTTTATTGTGAGAGAGAATACCTTGTGTTCCAATGGCTGAGTTTTTATCTTGAAGAGCTTAAGTGCCTATTACCATTTGTTGACTAATTTGTAAGACTGACATATTTTGAACAGATCTTCTCAATCATTAAAGGCTTGACTTATTTTCTGGTAAATGGACCAGGCTTCTCAGTCACAACCTGAACCTAGAATGATGGAGTGTTCTTCTTAGCCAACTGCCACACTACACATGATATGTCTACAGGACATAAGCAAACTATATAACTTTATTTTTTAATTAAAGTATAGTTGATTTACAATGTTGTGTTAGTTTCTGGTGTAGAGCAAAGTGATTCAGTTATACAAATACATACATATGCTTTTTCATATCTTTTCCATTATGGTTTATTACAGGATATTGAATATAGTTCCCTGAGCTATACAGTAGGACCTTGTTGTCTATTTTATATATAGTAGTTTGTATCTACCAGTTCCAAACTCCCAATTTATTCCTACCCCACCCCCTTTTCCCTTTGGAAACCGTAAGTTTTCTATGTCTGTGAGTCTATTTCTCTTCTGTAAATAAGTTCATTTGTGTCATATTTTAGATTCCACATATAAGTGATATCATATGTATTTCTCTTTCTGACTTACTTCACTTAGTATGATAATCTCTAGGTCCATCCATGCTGCTGCAAGTGGCATTATTTCATTCTTTTTTATGGCTGAATAATAGTCCATTGTATAGATACACCACCTCTTTATCCACTCATCTGTTCATGGACATTTAAGTTGTTTCCATGTCTTGGATACTGTAAATAGTGCTGCTATGAACATTGGGGTGCATGTATCTTTTCGAATTAGAGTTTTCTCCAGATACATACCCCAGAATGGGATTGCTAGATTAAATGGCAACTCTATTTTTAGTTTTTTAAGGAACAGCCATACTGTTTTCCATGGTGGATGCACCAATTTACATTCCCACTAACAGTGCGGGAGGGTTCCCTTTTCTCCACACCTGCTCAGCATTTGTTATTTGTAAACTTTTTAATGATATCCATTCTGACCAGTATGAGGTTGGTACCTCATTGTAGTTTTGATTTGCATTTCTCTAGCGATGTTGAACATCTTTTCGTGTACCTATTGACCATTAGCAAGTTACAGTAATTTTAGATATAATTCTGAGGTTTCACAAATGAACCTTCCTAACAAAGTTATGTTTTGCATCTAAATGTATTAGTGGGGATATTTTATTTATCATGACATCTACTTTAGTAATGTGGTATGACAATCATTTAACAGTTTTTCTAAAGTATTCTGATTCTAAAATGAGCAATTAAGATAAATATAAAGGTGTGTGCCCACTTACTGCATATATTCATTCATTTACTTATATTTTCATTTATTCATTTAACTAATGTTTATTTATTATTGATTTCTGTTTAAGGTTAGGGGTCTGGAATTGGAAATGCAGCCATAAAAAAGACATGGCTCCAGCCATCCAGGAGGTTATTATTTAACTGGAAAGAAATATCCATGCAAAGTGCAGGTCATAGGGCTATGAAAGCAGCCCATAAAAGGCTGAATTTTATTTAATTCACAGGAAAACATTAATGTTCGAGATTTATTACTTCAGTTAAAACTCAACCTAATGTAACTCTAATATAGCTCTTGTTATTTTATTATAAAAATATTATCTTCTGAATTCCTTTTACTGCAAGTCTGGTAGTAATCCCAAAAGAAACCATGTTTTATTTAAAACACATTTGAAAATTTTTAAGGAGATCGAATGTGTGAATAATCTTTATACTATTAAAGTGCTGTGCTCTTTTGACTGCAATAGTAAGAAAATTCTTTCATTTGGCTTTTCTCAAGCCTTTACAGAATGATTTGTATCTGAAAAAGTATAACACAGAGGGAGATGATAGAAGGAGAAAAGGTCATTTCTTGACTTTCACATCAGCTGTTATTGTGGTTGTTTTGCTTCTGCAACTAACAAAGAGAAAAATGCTCCAGTAAACATACATCCATGTTAATGAAGTGGGGCAGAATTAGAGTTTTACTGATCTTCTATCTCCATATTTTTATGTAGGAAGGAAGTTTTATAATATTTCTATTGATAGTATTTAATTTTCTGTTTTTTATATAAAACCAAATCTTACAATGTTTAATTCATTAATCTATTCAAATTAGATATATGTACAGTATGAATAGAGAACCAAATATTCAGTGTTATAAAGCAACATTGTTTTACTGACTTCAGTTTCATAGAGAAAATGTTTCCAATGGTTTTAATCTGTAAAATCTCCCTTCCAAGAGAGATTTTATGTGGAAACTGTATGTAAAACCGAAAAATCAGGAAACTCCTAAACTTATATCCCATTTGTACAAATCCCCTCAACCTCGAAAATGTCGTCTCTGCAGAAGTACTGAACTCCACAACTTATAAGAAAAAAATCAAAGCGTTATTTTTGTCAAAGCATTCATTACCTCTGATGGCTGTAATAAGAGGCTGAAAGAAACAGGATAGTGGAACCAAGAAACATGATAAGGTGGGCAGCACAATAAGTCTTTGGCCAATTGAGAAAGGAAAATCAATGGGTGCATCCATGGCAGAGGGCAGAAGTTACATGACTAAACATCCATTAAAAAGGACTTGTCTTGTACCCCATGCTCTATTCAAAGGACATCACTCTATCAATAGTTTCATTGCTTAGATGCCTTAGGAACTAAGTGCCCAGTTTTCCACAGAAACCCCATCCAGAGTCCTGGCATCTCAGGAATCCTATGTGGGAAGGAGTCCCAGCACTGTATTTTTGTTTGTTTTTTGTTTGTTTATTGTTTGGCTGCATTGGGTCTTCATTGCTGTTCGTGGACTTTCTCTAGTTGTGGCGAGCGGGGACTACTCTTCGTTGCAGTGCACGGGCTTCTCATTGCGGTGGCTTCTCTTGTTGCGGAGCACGGGCTCTAGGTACACGTGCTTCAGTAATTGAGGGGCATGGGCTCAGTAGTTGCTGCATGTGGGCTCAGTAGTTGTAGCTTGCAGGCTGTAGAGTGCAGGCTCAGTAGTTGTGGCGCATGGGCTTAGTTGCTCCGTGGCATGTGAGATCTTCCTTGATCAGGGATCGAACCCGTGTCCCCTGCATGAGCAGGCGGATTCTTAACCACTGTGCCACCAGGGAAGTCCCAAGAATCCCAGCTTTATCCCACTCCTGGAATACTATAAACTTTCCTACTCCTCATATGAGTGAACCCAGCCGTCAAAGCCACCACCCTCATCAGCTAGAAGCATCATTCTCCATCATCTCTCTCTTTTTTCAAAGTCTCAGTCCTTCTAAATCAAAGACTTATAAATTGCATGATTTCAGGCAGCCCAATCCTTAATAGGAGCATGGCTTTTTCAGACAGAAAGAATGTCACCTCTTTCTCCTCTTTACCAAAGGGATACCAGAATCTACAAATTTGAAAGCCCTTGGTAATTATATCTTCCCACAAGATGATGTCATTGTTAAATGTGTGTGTGTGTGTGTGTGTGTGTGTGTGTGTATGCATATATATATGTATTCTTTTTTCCTCTGAATATTATAGCCAAAGCATCTGAATAAGTTGAGATACCCTACTTTTAGTTTCAGTACAAGCTGACCTCCCTCCCCACATCTCTTGGGCATAAACCTACAGGTCCTTTGGCTTTCAGACTCCCTAGCTGCTGTGCTATGAGCCAGACCTATGCTATTAAGGGTCTTGAAATCAGGGCAAATGCCCAGGATAACCTGTCCTTGAAGAGCAGACCTAGTTTTCCATAACTCCTGAGTAATGTGCCTCTCCCAGGCTGGGCTGCCAAAGGATCTGGCAAGTCACTTGATAACAACGGTTATTCATCCTCTCACACCCAAGAAATGCTATAATTCTTGAGAAATGACTTGAGTTTTCAGGGCTTTGCGCCTGTTCCTTGCCAGTTATAAGAATGAGCATACAGGCAATTCACTAAGAAATTTTGATGAACCTCAGCATTGGTGAATTTCATTTTCCAGTACCAGCCTACACGTAACTGAGGTTATGCTAGGTTATACATAACTAGGTTTATGCTAGGCAACTGTGTGTATATATTACCCCTAGGACACTAAGTTCTTTAGGAGCTGGAAGCACGTCCTTTTTAAAAACAGAGTCTAGCAGAGTGTCTGGCACATTGTGAATAAATATAATAAATTATCATATTATCTTTTCTTATACAACTTACAAGGGAAATAGTGCAACCATATTACAGATAATAAAATTGGCATTCAGAGAAATTAGACAATTTGCCCAATGACATTTTTTTAACATCTTTATTGGAGTATAATTGCTTTACAATGGTGTGTTAGTTTCTGCTATATAACAAAGTGAATCAGCTATTCATATACATATATCCCCATATCTCCTCCCTCTGTGTCTCCCTTCCACCCTTACTATCCCACCCCTCTATGTGGCCACAAAGCACCGAGCTGATCTCCCTGTGCTATGTGGCTGCTCCCCGCTAGCTATTTCACATTAGGTAATGACATTTTAAAAGACAGTCCAGCATTCAAAATCTGAGGTCTAACTCTAAAATCTATGCTCTGTACTCTGTCTATTTTCATTTGTTTCCAGTTTAAATGTAAATTATAAAAACTTACTTTCAAAAAAGAGTTGAAGCAACTTAAATATTAACAGTTATATAGCAAAACAGATTTTTTTAATTTCAGAAACTTCCCATAATAAAGGAAATAATTATATATATTTTTTAAAACTTGAAATAAGCTATTTGTTTCTACCAAGTGATACAGTAAGATGTAAGCTCTTTAAAAGACAAAGCAAAGGAACACACAGTGGATTATATACATAGTTTAATTTGATAACAAGTGAAAAAATACAAGTTCTTTTCGCTAGCACAATTTTTTTTCTTATGATAAACATAAAAGAGGAAACAAGACTAAATTCTCCCTAGGACTAACAGGGACTCTAGAACTAATAATTAGATTAGATATGATCTAATGATTAGATTAGATATGATCTATGTTATCTAAATGATTTTGTTATCTAAATGTTTAGATTAGATAGTTACCTAAAATGATTAGATAACTAAGTTATCTAATAGTTATCTAAAATATTAGATAACTAAGATATCTATTAGATATCTAATAGTTATCTAAAATGATTAGATAACTAAGAGTAAGAAATGTTGTATTAGTTTTAGCTTATGATTCCATTGATAAGCTGGTGGAATAATCCAAGTGACAGTAGCACTGCTGAGGGTTCTATTGATTGTGGAATCTATAGCTTATGATACATATTCAGTGATATTTTTTGCGTGGGGATTCCTGATATGGAATCTGTGAATATAAAATAGTCATCAAGAAAGGTCTCTGCACCCTTGAACTTATGTGTTCAATTGTCTTAAGGTACTATTTTCTGGTGTTCATATCAGCAAGTTCATCAGATTCACAAAGGAGATTGAGATCCCAAAACATTATGAACATTTTAAAATATTAGCAGTTATGAAAATTACCCAATAAAATAATTATTGCAAACACATAGAGTGTCTACCAGCTGCAAAATATATGCTAAATTCTTCACAGGAAATAAATTTTCTGAACCTCACAGCTACCAGATGAAGTAACTACCATTATTATCCCCACTTTCCAGATTAGTAAGCTTAGATAAAGAAAGATTAAGTAATTTTCCCAAAGTCACACAGCTATTAGGTAGCAGAACTAGGATTTGAATCCAGGGAGTCCAGCAAAGGAGTTTACATACCTAATCCCCATACCATCTTGAAAGAATGGAAACTTTTTAGGTCAGGAAATCCTTGTTTTATTGCCTGATTTTATTCCAAATGCTAAAATCATGCTTGACTTATTGCAGATGTTCAATGAATGTTTGCAAAATTAATGCTTCCCTTTTCTCTTCTTCAAATAGATACCATTACATGTGTGTTTTTTCTCCAAAATTCAATTCCTTAATATATCCTATTGATTATTATTTATAATTCTCATATAACCTCATTGGCCATTTTTTACTGAATAATATGACATAACTATAAGAAAATATATATTTCCTCTCTCTGAACTTTTAGAGTTATGCTCCTAAAAACCACAATAAGATAATTTGCACTTGAAGAACATAAAGTCTTACGAGAAGCATAAGTTAAAATGCTAAAGGTCACAAGTGAATTGTAAAACCATGTATAAATATTTTATGTTTATTAAAATAAAATAGAAATCAATCCAATTAATTTCCGCTTATAATCTCTTAAAATATTTGTCCTCCACAATATTAGTAAGATGCTTGAAATCTGTTTTGCTTTGTTAAAGGTAACGTGCATAGCAAGAGACTTTTATCCCCTATGCCTAATTCTCATCAATTCAGTTCCGATTTTATGGCTAGGAATTTTTGACTCTGATCTCAGAAAACCCAACTGAGGATCTTGCAGTTCAGAATATCATCAGAGCTAAACAGTAATATTCAGAAACATTAATATTTGCTCAAATCAACATAGCCAAGAAATTATGTTGAAACTCTCTTCCTCTATGTGCAGTTACAGCACCTTAGTTCTATCCATAACTTAATTCCAGCTCATGTGGGCATGAGGACTGAAACACTCTGACTTGACTTTTGAATAACTTATTTTATACACACACACACACACACACACACACACACACACACATATATATATGTTCCACAAAAACTAAATACCGTCATTTAAAAGGTACCCAGATCAAGAAACAGATAATAGGAGCACTCAAGAACTCCCCCTCCCCTTGCTACCTTCCAGTCATTCCCACCCCTACCCTTTACAAGAGTAAAGAGTATCCAGATTTCTTACGCTATATATTAGTCTTATTTGTCTTGGTACTTTATATAAAGGGAACTATATAATATACAACTTTTTTCCTGACTTCCTTCTCTCAACATTATTCTTGTGAGATCCACACATAATGTAGTGAGGAACTGAGGAATGTTCATTCTTATTCGTGAGCACATGTCTTGATCAACACAGGTATATATTTTTGTTAAGTACATACCTGTGAGTAAAACTGGTGCTTCATAAGCATGTATATATTCAGTGTGAACAGATAGTGCCACACACTTTTCTAAAGTGACTGCAGTGATTGTCAACTCCAAGAGTAGTTTATGAAAATTTCTGTTGTTCCACGTCCTCACCAGCACTTTGTATTTTCTGTCTTTTTTATTTTAGTAATTCTGAAGATTATTCAGTGATATCAAATTGTGGTATATTTCTCTGTAATATGTATTTCTCAGATGGCTAATTTGCTCGTTTTTTACATGATTATTCACAATTTGCATATTCATTTTTTGTTAAGTGTTCCACACTTTCCAATTCTTATATTTTTAAAAATATATTCTAGTTATGAATCCTTTCTTGTATATATATCCTTGCTGATATCTTTTCTCATTCTCGATTGCTTTTTCATTATTTTAATGTCATCTTTTGATAAGCAAAAGTCCATAGTTTTAGAGTATTCCAATTTATTTTACTTTTATGGTTAGTATTTCATTGGTGTCTTGTTTAAGAAAACTTAGCCTAGCTCAAGGTCATTCTCCTTTATTTTCTTCCAAAAGCTTTATTGTTTTGCCTGTCACACATTTAGATCTTCAGTTCATCTGGAATTGATTTTTATACCTGGTATAGGCAGGAGTCAAATACAATTTTGTTTTCTTTATAGCTATCCAACTGATGCAGCACCATTTGTTGAAAATACTATCCTTTCCCTACTGACAATCTGACTTAACTTTCTACTATCTTTTTTTTTCCTGGCAGATACACTTTCCATTTTATATGCATATTCTTTTCTCAGCACCTTCCTTTATTTCTTTCATTACCAATATGTGTGCCTTAAAACCAATATATCTTGTTTTAAGGAAAAGATATATACACGTAAATCTTGCATAACCACTGGAATTCTTTTAAATGGACCATCCTTGTCAGAGAGGGCAGAACCCTGTTATAATTACCATGATTATTAGACAGTTGGCTCAGCAACTCCCAGAATGGGCAGGTCTGTAATAGGTTGAGGGGAGATGGTGAGTAGGTAATCAGCATGTGTTCCATCATCCTCTTTGCATGACTTCCTGTCCTGTGGAGCCAGGAAGTGTAAAAACTACATAAAACAACCACTACCACCGCCACTTTTTTTCTAGTTCCCTGTAGAGTTAGTGTTTATATGTTGTTGATTAGTTGAGTTCACACAAGATTTGTAAGACTGACAATAGCAGAGGATATCTTCCTGTACCTTTACTTATTTTTGTTCTTAAGTTCCAATGTGGAGAAGTTCACAATTTCCACAGCAGTGCTCAGCATCCTGTTTTAATTTGAGGTACTGAGTAGCAGTTATATCTGTTTCCTGATTCCTAAACCAGAGCTCCATCAAGTATCCTTAGAGACTGAAATCCTGTGTTCCATTTTTGTATTTGTGACAGAAGTTAATCATTTCTCCAAACAACCTTACTTGTTGCTCATTCTGGGAGGTTTGGCTGGAGATCTAGCTTACAGCCCACCATTTCAATATTTCTAACAATTGTATAAGCATCTGATTTCCTGTGATAAACTCCTTGGTGCCTAAATAACTAGAGCAGCTTATTTCCTGCAATTTTAAATTTTACTCTGTTGCATAAAGGAGGGACTACAAAATTTTACTGAAGGGTGAAGCACTGAAGGGAAGGAGGGCAAAAAATTCAGCAGCAAATTTTAGTTGCAGCAATTGACTCCAAAACAGAATTTTGACCCTCAGAGGCAAGGTTGAATAACTGAAACATAGATTGAGGGATATCAAGATAATGACACAATAGCACTGGTATTAAGGAAATAGTACCACTGAAGCAAATATGCTCATTATATAATCATGTACTATAATTTGTTATTAATTGTCAACTTCATTCATGTATTTGCTAATTTTTTTCCCCTATTTGTCATTAACCAATTCAGGATTAGCTCATAATAAATAAATTTAGAACTCTGAACTCCATCCTTGCTGCACGATGTAGCTACACTGATCTAAATGTTCAATTTTACTATTTGTAATAGAGATGATTACTCAGAGGAAACAAAAAGAAGTAATTGATACCTTTTCCTTTCTTATTATTTGTAACCCATCTAAATCCATAAAGGATCTGAGGTACTTTATATAATAAATCATTAAAATAAAGCTAAAATATGATGAGTCACATTAAATCAAAGATAGTACTTGTGCCAAAACATATAGATTGAGGCTAGAAGCGCCAACTGAGTACGGACTTTGACTTTAATCCTCTTAGAAGCCAAGGTAATAGAGAAAACATTTTTTCTATTACCTACATTTTATCATCTAAGGAAAGTTAAATTCCACACTATCAGGGTAAACAAAGATTTTCCAAATATAAATTGTGAGAAGAATTTACAGAAAGAGCTGCCAAACTGTAGTATATTAAATGTAATAAACATAATATTAATAAAATTTAAAATTGTAATGCAATTTAAAATGTAATAAAAATCTTAAACACATTTCTGTATTTGAAGATTAATGGTAGACTCTACACACTAACAGATCAAAATATATTAAATGCCATTCTGGTTTTCTAGTGACATCCAATATTAATCATTTAAAAAAATAGACTATAAACAATGAACTCAGTAAGTACATTTTAAAAAAATTATTGAGTTACATTATGTCCAGAAACTTAATCAAATATGATTTATTGCATTTTCATAGGGCTTCTTATCATTTACTGACATAATGACCTTATGGGAAAATAAATGTTTTGAAAATACAAAAGCAGAGGTAAAGTTGGAAATAAGTATGAACAAAGTCTTTTTTTTTACCAAAATCTTTATTTTTAACTTTGTTTTTTTTTTTAGGCTGTTCCTTTAAGAAATCTTTATGTTACCCAGAAACTGGTTTTGCCTCTTGGTGGGTATAGAGCCAAAAGGCACAGCAAAGCCAAAGAGCGGGAGAAGGAAGGATTTGTTATTTAGAGCAAGTAAGGAGAACACCGGGGATATTTCCCAAAGCAGCGTCTCTTGGAACAGCAAAACAGGGGAAGTTTTAAGCTAAGGGTACAGGCATATTCATGAAGGGGTTTGAGCAGAGGAGAATTCAGCATAGAATTGGGGCCAAGGTCTACAGAGTCCAAGCTTTAGTTGATTGAGTCAGGAGGGTCAATATAATCATTCCATCCATCACCTGGGTGCCTTAGTGCCTGCAGAATTCAGACTGTATCAGATTGTTATGCATATCCCTTGAGGAGGAACTAGGACTCTGTTTTGTTGCTGAACTATTGTTTTTTGACTGCTTTTCTTTTGTTCCTGCGTTCCCTTACTTCCCATAAGATCATTGATTACTGAGAACTGTTCAAGAGCAAGCATTGTGGCCAAGCTTAGATCACAAAATGGCTTAGGCCAAAAATGGTTTCTCTTATGTCAAGAAAGCCATGCCTGGTTCTCTTTCTCCAGGGACCCCGCACCCTGTCTCCTTACACTTACTGAACCTATTTTGTTCTAAAATATTGGTAGTGTAAAGATATTTAAGATACCACACTGCATGATCTAGGTTTTAGTCAAATGCTCTGATTATTTTTTTTTTTTAACATGGGTGAGGCAGAACAAATGAAACACAGACCTAACATTTCTGTTTTCCTGTTCTGAGCTATCTTTTTTTTTTTTTCCCCCTCAAGGTTTTAATAGCCATCCTCACAGTGTTTCTGCTCTGAACCCTTGGGTTCTTACCAGGTTGTTAAAGCTTTATTACAAGAGACAACTTCCATATTAATAATCTCTTACTTATCAAACTGATGTTTTGCACCTCAGATTCCAGTCTTATTTACATTCTATCAGTTCTTGCCAGCATATGTTTTCTAGGTGTTGTAGCTTCTGCAATGTATACTCTCTCTTTTTTATTGTGAAGCTGAGCTGTATTGGGATTTAACCCTCGTTATTTGTCGGATTGTCAGGAGGAGATTGTTTTATAAGGTTCCTGTCTCATTTGAGACCGCAGCATTGTCTTCCAGCATGGCCAGTTATAATCTTCTAGTACCAAAGAGCGAAGGGCCACATCAGTAAACTCAGTGGGCTCAGGGGAACCTAGGATTTCAAGTTTCAGAGCTGTACTTGACCAGATTTCCTCATCTCAACATGAGGGTCCTGCTTCTTTCCTATTATGGCTTTAACCTTGGCTTAGGAAAACTCCTGGGACTGAAAATTCAACATTTTCTGAAGCTCCTCCATTACAGTTAAGTCCTAAACCTGGTCCTCTGCTCTACCTGCCTTACAGATATAAATGGTCAGGGTTTCCATAATGTTGCCAAGGAGACACTGGTTTTCACACTGTGCCTTGAATTGGTGATAAATCGCCCTAACCCTGTCATTACCTATTTCAACAAATCAATGGAAGTCAGCAGCACTTACTCAGTTCCATGGTATTTATGATTAAGTATCCTGTCATGCTTCTCCAGTCACAGAGATGCTGTACCAGACAGGACATCCCCTTCCACTGATATCTCATTTCGGTTAACCACTGGTGGAATTTCTAACAGCTTCATTGTTATAACATATCAGTGGCTATTCATACTCCACTTACTACCAATTGTGGCCTCTCAGTGCAAGGTAGCTGGCAAGTGATCCATTTCCAAAATCTCACTTTAGAGTGTGCTTTCTAGAACCATCTTTGATAGTAGCTGTCTTAAATTGTATTCCCTAGAAATAAACTCTGAGACAGTGTTGCACCAGAAGATTTACTGGATTTGTCTAGGGGTATACACCTGTAAGGAACAGAGAAAGACAAAATTGGACAGAGAAAGAACTTATCCCACAATGTGGTTGGAAGTGAGGCCTCAACTGTTTTATGGAGAGCTCTGGAGCTAGCTGCTCTTTCAGAATTGTCCTGAGTTGAGACAAGGGAGCTAGAACTTGTATCCCTGAGTCAGTCAGTCACTGGCTTCAGACTGAACCCTGTGCAAGGCAGCAACTTTATACAAGGGTGTTCCCTGTGGCCATTGTTAATTCCCAGTGAAGAGCACACAGTACAAGCCATCAGCTGCCAATATTCTTTGCAGCTGATGGTAGGTGCATTGACCCTAGGGAGGGGGATCTAGGTAGAATATCATGGTATTCGCTATAACCTGAAAAAAGTATATGGTACAGTTTACTGCATTCAAGAGATTATAATCTATGGGCAAGAGGAAGCTGACATTTTTGAAACAGTGAAAAGGACATTTATGTGTTTAATAATGTTGTGAGGTATTTGTTGTAAATCCTATCAAACTATACATGTAGAACAGATTGTGGGAGATTCTAGCAAGTAAAGGCAAGCTGATATTCACTGGGTCTTAAATGTTTTCCCTGAATATACCCATAAATTAGGAATTCCCACCATTTCTGCCCTATCTTAGAAGTACTGGTGACAAGGCTTCTACTAGTGTCTTGAGGTCTTCATTTACTTGTTCTGATAGATAGTCTTTTCTGATTGTGAGGCAGGAAGAACTTGGCATCAGCTGGATAACAGCAGCCTTTTGGGTATGACAGGTTTTGCTTCTGCACAACCTGGACTCGTTACCTGTGTTTTCTTTCATGGCTTTCTGCCCTCACAGTGGCAAGTTCTCCTCACTGCCTTCTTCCCTCACCAGCTCTGTGAGGAAGCATCTGCAAATATTACACCTCACCTAACCCATCACTGGGTGTTCTAAGTTCTACTCTGGCTGCCTGATAGCATTCTGTTTCTTCCCACACAGATAATCACATCTTCCTCTTTGCTTCCACAGTACTTTGCGCATACCTCTTTTATCCGCCTGCATCAAAATTATTAGTTTTCCTGTCTGATACCACTTGTCTTCCTCTTGCACACCACACGCATGCTGCAGAAGGATGACTGAATCTTACTCATTTTTTTTTCTGTTCATTCACCAAATGATTATTATACTGGAAAGGCACCAGGAGATCCTCAGATACTTAAGGCAAACCACTGTTCTCAGTGAAATCATAATCTATTAAGGGAAACCAAACCATAACAAATAAAATTGCAATGGATCATAATAATATTCCTACACTTTCATGTCTTTATATGTAAACATTGAGTCTGGTAAATTTTGAACTATTTAATTATCCCTGAACACAGCACCTAAGTACAGACTTTGCTTTTGCTCAGACATTTCCTTACGCCTGAGTCACTCTTCCTTCATGTAACTAAATCCTGTTCTTCCTTCACGACTCAAAGGAAGTGGGTGGTCCTGCTTTGAGAAGGTCTCCAAAGACTTAACCTGATACATTTGTTTGGGTTGGGTGAACTTCCTCTGTACTTTCATAGCAAAACCCAAGCTCTATCTTAGCACTTATTAATGAATGCCATTATTTAAAAACAGTTGCTATTATTTATTAATAACTACTGCTCATTCACCATCTACTCTGTGCTGACCACTGTCCAATATGCTTTGCATGTACTTTTACAGTAATTTTTCATATAATCTTAGTAAACATTATTATTTTCATCTTACTGTAAGATAATACAGTAATCATTATCACTCAAAGGCAGCTTTTGGTGCCTGAGAATGATTACCTATCATCCAAAACCACAGAATCACTGTCTTCTTCCGCTTGGGAAAATCTATTATACTTTACCTCTTGAGAAATATTTCCTGTGGAGGTTAGTGAAATAATAATATATCTAAGACATTCCCAAGTTCTCAGAGACAGTGCTATTTTTTCAAAGAGTTATATCCTTGGCCACCTAGATTCTCTCACTTTCTGATGTTGATTTTTATAGGAACACTGTGAAATTTCACAAAAGTATTCATTAGGTCATGGAGATGCATTAGATTTTAGAAACATCTAGCTTTATAGAAGACAATGTGCATCAAGCCTGTGTAAATAATTCCCTCTTATTTACAAATCTTTCTAAATTGTTTAAATCTTATCTTTCTACAAGTGTCATCCTTAACCCTCAGGTAATTCTAGTCTCTTTGTAGATGTTCACCTGCCTCATTTAATTTACTGACAAAGGAAGAAAATGAAAATGGCCTATGGGTTAAATTTCTTCTGACAAGATGAAAACATTTTGTCAGAAATTCTGTGATCTTCTATTCAGGCTTGTGGAGCACTATTAAATATGAATCCAAACGGAAGACAAACAATGTGCATGTGCGTGTACATGTATATGCATGTCTTTGTGTGTGTGTGTGTATATATATATATATATATATATATATATATATATATATATATGCAAAAAGTAACCTGGAAATGTGTGACTTTCAAAGAAGCGTTAGCTGAATTTTAAAACAGTGTTTCAGAAACGTAGACCTTAAAATGTTCTTCCAGTTAAGGAGAAAATAATTTTTTAGACTTTAAATCTTTACCACATTATACTTACTTTTTATTTTTGCACCTGTTCTCTTAAGTATTATATTTGTATATATCCAAAGGTTTTGATGATAGTGACTAATGTAAATAATTTTGTGGTCACTCTAACAGAACAAATGCATTGCTTTCATTATAGTCTTCTAATATCACAGTGTTCTTTTTCCTGAATTTTTAATAATTGTGGCTATCAGATGATGGAAATCATTTCATGCTCAATGAAAAGAAAAATAGATTTAAAGCTCTTAGAAGTCAAAAGAACCACTGAAAATAGATCTCAATTTGCCTTTATAGCTTTCATTTCTATTTGTGAGTCGAAGAAGTCACACAGGGAAAGAAACAGGTGCTGGAAGGCTGCTCTTACAAGAGACCGCCTCAGGAAATGATAAGCATTGAGAAATATTTTCTTTTCCCTGACTCACAGTCAGGTGCAACTTTCTCTGTATTGAGCTTGTCAAATGCCTATGTCTACCCACATCCTGTCTCCCTTTCTGATTTCTTGTTACTGAAAGACAGCAAAATGCTAGTTTGCTACAAGCTATAGCTCAAAATTTATTTAGAAAAAAAAAACTTTAGGTTGTTGTGCTACTTTTCTTCTGAAGAATTATAATTTTCTTTGTGAAAAGCAAATATAATTCTTCTTACATGTCACTACTTTCAAGTAACATAGTATTTAACATAATGATCACCTCCTTGTAGAAAGAGGGAAAAAAACATGTTAAATCATTCTTTATTTTGAAGAGACATGAACAGGACTTTATTGAAACTCTTATTTATAAAAACAGTAGGCAAAAAATTGAAGAAATTAAATATGTATTCCTATCAAATTTTTTTATACTAATCATTAAAATGGAGTGGCGTTATTATAGGGAAAGTTCAATCTGCCTATAAATATTAAATATCCTGTGAAACCATAATTATATACATTCAGGTATATTTAAAACATAAAGAGCTCCGGTGAGCAAACCCCAAAACAAGCTGTCATTAAAAAGAATATTTTTGTCTTCTGCTTACCAGAAATCAAAGAGCTGTTTGAAACAAAATACGTACATGCTTTCCAGCTTTAAAACAGAATATAAAAGGATATCAGATAATTTGTCCATCAAGTATTTTCCAGTGACTGAACTGTGTTTGAAGGAGTTGAACAGCACAGGCTAATGAAAAGAGGGAGAAAAAAAGCCTATTATACAGCTGGAATTCTTTTCAGATAGTTCTTTAATACCCCTTTTCCTCTTCCGAAAACTTCCATTTCAAGATTGATGATTCATAATAACTTAATTAAAAAAATGTCAGTCCATGGGAAATAAGAATATTTGTCGCTTATTTGCTATATATTATGCCAGTTTACCAAAAGAAATGCATCCAAGCATGCTGTGTGGTCTGATTTACTGAGCTATGACTGCTTATAAAACCTACAACTGGATCTAAAAGGCAAAAAGATTATGTACGTGGGGCAACTGGATTTAAAGATCAGTGACTTGGGACTAGGTCCTTGGGCATGAATTTTATGATAGTTTTATACTTGCATTTATGTTTCATTTAAATTTAAAAGCCCTTGTCTATATCTGCCTTGCATTAGCTTCACTATTATAAAAATTCATGTCCAAATTAATATTTGTAATTTTGATAATTTTACTATTTTCTTCTTTATTTCTAATAATTATGTTTGCTTTAGGAAGATGATTTTAATCTTTCTCCCCATAACCCAAAATATCACAGTAAAAAAGGTGTTGGATTAATTGTTAGGAACTCTGTGTTCAAGGCTAGTTTGTCACAATGGCCTGAGACTCTTAATCTCTCTGTTGTTCAGTTTCCTACCTGTCAAAACAAAGAAACACCCACTGTTATCTCATGTTTTCACTCACCGTGTAAAGGAAATGCTTGAGGTTTTAATGCCTATATTTTATCCTATTTACCAATATCAAAGCAAAGTAGAGAGGATATCTTATTTTTCTTCTCTCCTTTTTGTTTTCTGTAATTTACTTTCCTTCAAGAAGAAGAGCATTTGAATTTGGTTAGAAGTCTCTGAGTCCACTTGTCTTCTGTGACATCAAAAAACCCCCGAAAACACACACAAAAAACTTTCCTCTAATTCAGGATTAGAGTGTTACAGAGCTTAGGAATTTAAGAAAACAAAATTTAAAATGATGTAACCATCCAACAGAGCAAATTTAATCTGTAAGTTAGATGTTTCTTGAGCTAATATACCTTTCTGTTAACAACCAAGTTGTTTCTTCATATGGTTAATAAACAGTAATGATAATCAATAACCACTGAGTTCTATGTTGTAGGAAGTATACGTTTATCTTCATAATAAAAATCTCTGAAGAAACTGATTTCTGCTTTTTACATAAAGTGTTAGAGTCATCTTTATACAATATTACGACTTTTTTCTTACCTATATATCAACTCATTTATAGTTTGTGCCTTTTAACTAACTCTTATTTTATTTTTTTTTGTAAAATAATATATCACTTATTTTAAAACTTAAGTAAGTATTGCCTCTTCTTAAATGATAGTATTTGGAAAAACATTTATATGAGAGTTAATGTGTTAAATTCGGTATTATTGAAATTTTAAAATGTCCATCTTTGAATTATAAAGTCTTCTGAGATGACCCCAGATTTACACGTACCACATTGTGGTACACTCTATAATGGGTACTTGAAGAAAAAGTTCTTGATAATTAAAAATACATTTTTTTTGGCAATAAAAGTGATATCTGTCACAAAGAATGAGAATTTTATGTCCTTTCAGCTTTCATAGATTCCATATTTTACTTTTTAACCATATTGAAAAACAACTTTCCTCACTTCTATGTCTGTGAAATTTAGTTGGATTTTTTCCCCCCATTTTAAATAAACATAAAAGGTAAGAGAGAAAATATTCAGTTCTGAATAGTTCAATTGAAGTGAGTAGAAAAGATGAAATACCGTTTAAAGGAAATGAAAAAAATTTCAGTTATCTCACTGGAGTATACTAAAGAGCTACATATAGAGAACAAGAAGTATTTTATGGGCAAAGAAAATGGAGTTTAATTATCAGACAGCTATCACCCACAAAACCTAAACCCTTTCACAGTGGAAAGGATACTTCCCAAGGAAGAGATTGAGTTATGATATTGTGCAAAAATAATATAACCAACACCAAAGAAAAGTTTCTTGAGATAGGCTGATAATTCTAAACTACTATTCTACATTTTCATGTTTTTTTTTAAAATTTAGAATTCAATAATATAGCTTTCAATTCAAAGCAATACCTTTAAATATCTAGATTTTTATTCTGATATTTCAGATTCATGTTGAATTTCTAATTCTAGAATCAGTGGTCTTATTTAGATGTTTGTAACAATTGAAACAATACAGGAAGTCCTCATGGAATTTTTATTTATTTTTATTGAAGTACAGTTGATTTACAATATTATATTTGTTTCAGGTGTACAGCATAGTGATTCAGTATTTTTAGATTGAACTCCATTAAATGTTACTACAAGGTAGTGGCTGTAATTCCCAGGGCTGTATAATACATCCTTGTTACTTATCTATTTTATACATAGTAGTTTGTATCTCTTAATCCCATACCCCTAATTTGCACCCCCCTTCCCTCTCTCCTCTGGTAACCACTAGTTTGTTTTCTATGTCTGTGAATGTGTTGCTGTTTCATTTTATATATTCATTAGTATTATTTTTTAGATTCCACATATAAGTAATATTATACATTGTTTGTCTTTATCTAACCTGTTTCACTAAACACAGTATTCTCTGTGTTCATCCATGTTGCTGCCAATGGCAGAATTTCATTCTTTTTATGGTTGAGTAGTATTCCATTATATATGTGTGTGTGTGTGTGTGTGTGTGTGTGTGTGTATGTTACATCTTCTTTATCCATTCATATCTTGATGAATACTTAGGTTGCTTCCACATCTTGGCTATGTAAATAATGCTGCTGTGAATGTTGGGGTGCATATATCTTTTTGAATTAGTGTTTTCATTTTCTTTGGATATATACCCCAGGGTGGAATTTGCTGGATCATTATATGGTAGTTATATTTTTAGTTTTTTTGAGGAATTCCATGCTGTTTTCCATAGTGGCTACACCAATTTACATTGGTCCCCTTGAACTAGGGGTCCCTTATCTCCACATCTCACCAACATTTGTTATTTGTAGACTTTTTGATGATAGCCATTCTGACAGGTGTGAGGTGATATCTCATTGTTGTTTTGATTTGCATCTCTCTGATAGAGATCTTGAGCATTTTTTTCATGTGCCTATTGGCCATCTGTATATCTTCTTTGGAAAAAGGTCTATTCAGGTCTTCTGCCCATTTTTAATCAAGTTGTTTGTTTTCTTGATATTGAGTTGTATAAGCTGTTTGTGTATTTTGGATATTAAGCCCTCGTCGGTCATATCATTTGCAAATATTTCTCCCATTCCATAGGTTTTCTTTTCATTTTATCAATGGTTTCCTGTGCTGTGCAAAAGCTTTTAAGTTTAATTAAGTCCCATTTGTTTATTTTTGCTATTATTTCTTTTGTATTAGGAGACAGATCCAAAAAATACTACTATGATTTATGTCAAAGAGTGTTCTGCCTATGTTATCTTCTAGGAATTTTATTGTTACCAGTCTTACATTTAGGTCTTTAGTCCATTTTGAGTTTATTTCTGTGTATGGTATGAAGAAATATTCTAATCTGATTGTTTTATATGTAGCTGTCCAGTTTTCCTAGCAACACTTATTGAAGAGACTGTCTTTTTTCCATTGTATATTCTAGCCTCCTTTGTCATAGACTAATTGGCCATAGCTACATGGGTTTAATTCTTGGTTCTCTATTCTGTTCCATTGATCTGTGTGTTGTTTTTGTGCCAGTACCATGCTCTTTTTATTACTCTAGCTTTGTAGTAATTTTGAAGTCTGGGAAGGTGATACCTCCACCTTTGTTCTTTTTTTTTCAAGATTGTTTTGGTAATTTGGGGCCTTTTGTAGGTCAGTATGAATTTTAAGATTATTTGTTCTATGTCCATGAAAAATGTCATGGGTATTTTGATAGGGATTACATTAAATCCATAGATTGCTTTGGGTAGTATGGCCACTTTAACAGTGTTAATTTTTCCAATCCAAGAGCATGGAATATCTTTCCATTTCTTTGTATCACCTTCAATTTCCTTTATTAATGTTTTACAGTTTTCAGAGTATATGTCTTTCACCTCGGTTTATTCCTAGGAATTTTATTCTTTTTGATGCAATTTTAAATGGGATTTTTTCTTTTACTATCTCTTTTTAATAGTCCATTATTAGTGTATAGAAAAGCAACAGATTTCTGTACATTAATCCTGCAACTTTGCTGAATTCATTTGTTTTAATAATTTTGTGGTGAAAACTTGTAGGGTTTTCTATCTGTAGTATCATGTCATCTTCAAATAATGACAGTTTTACTTCTTTTGGTTTCCTCTTTGATTTCTTTATTGACCCATTGGTTTTTTAGTAGCATGTTGTTTAGTCTCCACATGTTTGTTCCTTTCCCCATTTATTATTCCTGTAACTGATTTCTAGTTTCATATTGTTGTGGTCAGAAAAAAAATGCTTAATATAATTTCTATCCTCTTAAATTTGTTGAGATTTGTTTTGTGGCCTACCCTGTGATCTGTGCTTGAGAACGTTCCATGTGCGCTTGAAATGAATGTGTATTCTGCAGTTTTGGTGTGTAATGTCCTGTGGATATCTATTAAGTTCTGTAGATATCTTAAGTTCAAATGGTTTATTGTGTCATTTAAGACCACTGGTACCTTAATTATTTTAAATATGCTATAATTTTATCTACAAGATACATTTATTTAGACTTTTTAGAAAAGTAATATACAGTAAGTCCCCTACATACAGACCTTCAAGTTGAGAACTTTCAAAGACACGAATGTGCATTCACATGTCCAATCACGTAAAGTGTGAGTGAAGTTGCAGCTTGCCCTCCATCTCCTATTGCTGACAGTCCTTCAGCTCTACCATCTCCCACCTCCTTTCGCTCCTCCAATCAGTAACTCTTCTTACCTGTTCACTCGATGCCAGCCCCTGTATGCCAGCTGTTGTACTATTGTATTTTTCAAGGTACTGTAAGATTAAAAATGTTTTCTTTATTTTTTGTTTGTTTTTTATGTATTATTTGTGTGAAAAGTATTATAAACCTATTACAGTACAGTACTATATAGCTGACTGTGTTAATTGGGTACTTAGGCTAACTTTGTTGGACTCACAAATTGGACTTATGAACAAGCTCTTGGAATGGAATTCCTTCATATGTAGGGTACTTATTGTATTCAGGTTAAAGGCAAACTTAATATGATTATTCTATATCTATTATTTGTAACCAAAATAGTACTGTTATCTACTTGTAAAATACATGTAAGAAAATATCAATGAAATGGAGCTGACCTTCCTGACCCTTTTGCTTTTTCTGAAATTCTGTCTCACCATACTCTGTTTTTATATGCATCACATGCCTAGTATATTGAAATTTATTTCTCCTCTGCTACATTGAATTTTTTGACTTGTACTTTGATAAATATTCATTTTCTCTACCCCCAAAAGCCTGTCTCCCATTTCTTCACATATCATACTCATAGTCATTCCCCAAGAATCAGTTCAAACCTTTGTGAGCCTTATCCTACTTGTGAATGCAGAGATTCTTTTTATTTTCAACATCTTTTGTTGCCATAAAATATGTTCAAATCCAGCAATTACAATTATTTAGTGTTGTGATTTTTCTGTTTACATTTATGGGTCTCTCACTTGTGCAAACTAAGGTGCAGATAACATCCTATTCTTGTATCATCTGTGTCTGGCATAATTCCTATCTTATAATATGCATTCATCAAATGTACTGAAAAGATGATCAAATAAGTCACACTGATACTACAGAAAATAGTCAAGGTTTTATTCACTGAAAACAGAATGTATTGGTTGAATTTTTCCTTTGTCACTGAATATTTGGATACTATGATGATACTGTATTAGAGAACTTGGGAAATTACTGGGTCCATTAAATTTTTTTTTTAAGACAAATTTGTCTCACAGTACTATGGAAAATAAACTAGAAGCAACTGACAGATTGACATAAGAAATAATAGAGGAAGTCAAAACAGTAATATAATTACCAAAAGATGCTGAACAGCTGAACTTGGGCAAAGACAAAGTTAAGAAAAATGCAGGGCTTCCCTGGTGGCGCAGTAGTTGAGAATCTGCCTGCCAATGCAGAGGACACAGGTTTGAGCCCTGGTCTGGGAAGATCCCACGTGCCGCAGAGCAACCAAGCCTGTGAGCCAAAACTACTGAGCCTGTGCATCTGGAGCCTGTGCTCCGCAACAAGAGAAGCCACAATATTGAGAGGCCCGTGTACCGTGATGAAGAGTGGCCTCCACTTGCCACAACTAGAGAAAGCCCTTGCACAGAAACAAAGACCCAGCACAGACAAAAATAAAAGTAAATAAATTAAAAAAAAAAGATTCCACATCTTCCCCCAACGTTGGCTTTAAAAAAAAAAAAAGAAAAATGCAAAATGTTTTAGAAAACAAGATTTGGTGATAACTGGCTATATTCAAAATGGTGCTATAGAGAGAGGAGTCTCCAATGGACAAGGATTATTATTTGAGTGGCATTTATAAAAATACAAAATGAAAGAGGATAAAAAGATTTTATTTATTCTGTTTATAGTTTGTGAGATAGGAGTAAAGAATATGATTTTCTAAGTCTTTTTTTTCCCCAATTTTGCACCAGTTTACTTTTGATATTAAAACTCATTTACTTAATTATATTCCTTCCAATTTTATCCAGTCCTGACCACATATAAAATTTCTTTCCAAAGATTCCTTTTCATAGATCTTCATTTACTGAGAACACACATCCTAGTTTCATTGCATATGAAGATGCTTCTATTTTTACCCTTAGAAACCTTTAATTTCTAGAGAAGACTGGAAAGTAAGCAATTATGCACTGTCTTTTATATTAGCATTCTGTATATTGGCAAACATAAATACTTTTTATAATTTCTAGAAATATGTGCTTTCTCATAGAAAATTTCACAGCATAGCTCAAACATGTTTACTAATACTCTCAAATATATTTAGCTTCTCTGTAAACGGAAGCCTAGTTTCAGTAATTAATATTTCAGTTTCTCATCTTACTTGGGAATGAGCTAGATATTCAATGAATGTAACAACTTATTGTTCAACTTAACTTAGCAAAATTTGAAGGGTGTACTTTGCCAAAGAGATTTGGGAAACTATTTAAGTAGACATATCATAAAACAATCATTACTAAAACGTTCACATAAAAACTCTCAACTCATAGACATTTTTTTATAATGTATTAGACAAAGAAATTTAGTTATTTCTGATATATACATTTTAAAGTAATAACTAGAATTATGGCTTATACATTACACCAGAACATATAAGATTTTTAGAAATTTCATGTAATGTCTGAAACATTTATGTTAACATATTTCCATACAAATAACCCAAAGAAAGTTTAGTATTTTTGTTTGTTTCTCTGTTTTTTAATACTGCAGGCTCTTATTAGTCAACAATTTTATACACATCAGTGTATACATGTCAATCCCAATAGACCAATTCAGCACACCACCATACCTAGCCCACTGCAGTTTTCCGCCCTTGGTGTCCATATGTTTGTTCCTACATCTGTGTCTCAACTTCTGCCCTGCAAACAGGTTCATCTGTACCATGTTTCTAGGTTCCACATACATGCATTAATATACGATATTTGCTTTTCTCTTTCTGACTTACTTCACTCTGTATGACAGTCTCTAGATCCATCCATGTCTCAAAATAAGACTCAATTTCATTCCTTTTTATGGCTGAGTAATATTCCATTGTATATATGTACCACATCTTCTTTATCCGTTCATCTATTGATGGGCATTTAGGTTGCTTCCATGACCTGGCTATTGTAAATAGTGCTGCAATGAGCATTGGGGTCCATGTGTCTTTTTGAATTATGGTTTTCTCTGGGTATATGCCCAGTAGTGGGATTGGGGGATCATACGGTAATTCTATTTTTAGATTTTTAAGGAACCTCCATACTGTTCTGCATAGTGGCTGTATCAATTTACATACCCACCAACAGTGCAAGAGGATTCCCTTTTCTCCACACCCTCTCCAGCATTTGTTGTTTGTAGATTTTCTGATGATGCCCATTCTAACCGGTGTGAGTTGATATCTCATTGTAGTTTTGATTTGCATTTCTCTAATAATTAGTGATGTTGAGCAGCTTTTCATGTGCTTCTTGGCCATCTGTGTGTCTTCGTTAGAGAAATGTCTATTTAGGTGTTCTGCCCATTTTGGGATTGAGTTGTTTATTTTTTAAATATTGAGCTGCATGAACTGTTTATGTATTATGGAGGTTAATCCTTTACCCATTGATTCGTTTGCAAATATTTTCTCCCATTCGGCAGGTTGTCTTTTCATCTTGTTTATGGTTTCCTTTGCTGTGCAAAAGCTTTGAAGTTTCATTAGGTCCCATTTGTTTATTTTTGTTTTTATTTCCATTACTCTAGGAGGTGGATCAAAAAAGTTCTTGCTGTGATTTATGTCAAAGAGTGTTCTTCCTATGTTTTCCTCTAAGAGTTTTAGAGTGTCCAGTCTTACATTTAGGTCTCTAATCCATTTTGAGTCTATTTTTGTATATGGTGTTAGGGAGTGTTCTAATTTCATTCTTTTACATGTACCTGTCCAGTTTTCCCAGCACCACTTATTGAAGACAATGTCTTTTCTCCATTGTATATCTTTGCCTCCTTTGTCATAGATTAGTTGACTATAGGTGCATGGGTTTATCTCCGGGCTTTCTATCTTGTTCCATTGATCTATGTTTCTGTTTTAGTGCCAGTACTATATTGTCTTGATTACTGTAGCTTTGTAGTATAGTCTGAAATCAGGGAGTCTGATTCCTCCAGCTCCTTTTTTTTCCTTCAAGACTGCTTTGGCTACTTGGGGTCTTTTGTGTCTCCATACAAATTTTAAGATGATTGTTCTAGTCCCATAAAAAACACCATTCATAATTTGATAGGGATTGCATTGAATCTGTAGATTGCTTTGGGTAGTATAGTCATTTTCACAATATTGATTCTTATAATCCAAGAACATGGTATATCTCTCCATCTGTTGGTATCATCTTTAATTTCTTTCATCAGTGTCTTATAGTTTTCTACATACAGGTATTTTGTCTCCCTAGGTAGGTTTATTCCTAGGTATTTTATTCTTTTTGTTGCAATGGTAATTTCTCTTTAAGAATATTCATCATTAGTGTATAGGAATGCAAGAGATTTCTGTGCATTAATTTTGGATCCTGCAACTTTACCAAATTCATTGATTAGCTCTACTAGTTTTCTAGTTGCATCTTTAGGATTCTCTATGTATACTATCATGTCATCTGCAAACAGTGAAAGTTTTACTTCTTTTCCAATTTTTATTCCTTTTATTTCTTTTTCTTCTCTGATTGCCATGGCTTGGACTTCCAAAACTATGTCGAATAAAACTGGTGAGAGTGGACATCCTTGTCTTGTTCTGATCTTGGAAGAAATGCTTTCAGTTTTTCACCATTGAGAATGATGTTTGCTGTGGGTTTGTCATATATGGCCTTTATTATGTTGAGGTAGGTTCCCTCTATGCCCACTTTCTGGAGACTTTTTATCATAATTTGGGGTTCAATTTTGTCAAAAGCTTTTTCTGCATCTATTGAGATGATCATATGGTTTTTATTCTTCAACTTGTTAATATGGTGTATCACATTGATTGATTTGCATATATTGAAGAATGCTTGCATCCCTGGGATAAATCCCACTTGATCATGGTGTATGATCCTTTTAATGTGTTGTTGGATTCTGTTTGATACTATTTTGCTGAGGATTTTTGCATCTTTATTCATCAGTGATATTGGTCTGTAATTTTCTTTTTTTGTAGTATCTTTCTCTGGTTTTGGTATCAGGGTGATGGTGGCCTCATAGAATGAGTTTGGGAGTGTTCCTTCCTCTGCAATTCTTTGGAAGAGTTTGAGAAGGATGGGTGTTCACTCTTCTCTAAATGTCTGATAGAATTCACCTGTGAAGCCATCTGGTCCTGGACTTTTGTTTGTTGGAAGATTTTTAATCACAGTTTCAATTTCATTACTTGTGATTGGTCTGTTCATATTTTCTATTTCTTCCTGGTTCAGTCTTGGAAGGTTATACCTTTCTAAGAATTTGTCCATTTCTTCCACGTTGTCCATTTTATTGGCATAGAGTTGCTTGTAGTAGTCTCTTAGGATGCGTTGTATTTCTGCGATGTCTGTTGTAACTTCTCCTTTTTCATTTCTAATTTTATTGATTTGAGTCCTCCCCCTCTTTTTCTTGATGAGTCTGTCTAATGGTTTATCAATTTTGTTTATCTTCTCAAAGAACCAGCTTTTAGTTTTATTGATCTTTGCTATTGTTTTGTTTCTATTTCATTTATTTCTGCTCTGATCTTTATGATTTCTTTCCTTCTTCTAACTGTGGGTTTTGTTTTTTCTTCTTTCTCTAGTTCCTTTAGGTGTAAGGTTCGATTGTTTATTTGCAGTTTTTCTTGTTTCTTGAGGTAGCCTTGTATAGCTATAAACTTCCCTCTTAGAACTGCTTTTGCTGCATCCCATAGGTTTTGGATTGTAGTGCTTTTATTGTCATTTGTCTCTAGGTATTTTTAATTTCCTCTTTGATTTCTTCAGTGGTCTCTTGGTTATTTAGTAATGTATTGTTTAGTCTCCATGTGTTTGTGATTTTTACGTTTTTTTTCCCCTGTAATTTATTTCTAATCTCATAGCGTTGTGCTCAGAAGATGCTTGATATGATTTCAATTTTCCTAAATTTACTGAGGCTGTATTTGTGACCCAGGGTGTGATCTATCCTGGAGAATGTCCCGTACACACTTGAGAAGAAAGTGTAATGTGGTGTTTTTGGATGGCATGTCCTATAAATATCAGTTAAATCTATCTGGTCTGTTGTGTCATTTAAATCTTTTGTTTCCTTATTTATTTTCATTTTGGATGATCTGTCCATTGGTGTAAGTGAGGTGTTAAAGTCCCCCACTATTACTGTTATTGTCGATTTCCTCTTTTATAGCTGTTAGCAGTTGCCTTATGTATTGAGATGCTCCTATGTTGGGTGCATATATATGTACAATTGTTATATCTTCTTCTTGGATTGATCCCTTGATCATTATGCAGTGTCCTTGTCTCTTGTAACATTCTTTATTTTAAAGTATATTTTATCTGATATGAGTATAGCTACTCCAGCTTTCTTTTGATTTGCATTTGCATGGAATATCTTGTTCCATCCCCTCACTTTCAGTCTGTATGTGTCCCTAGGTCTAAAATGGGTCTCTTGTAGACAGCATATACAAGTCTTGTTTTTGTATCCATTCAGCAAGCCTGTTTTTTTTGGTTGGAGCATTAATCCATTCACATTTAAGGTAATTATCGATATGTATATTCCTGTGACCATTTTCTTAATTGTTTTCGGTTTGTTTTTGTAGGTGCTTTACTACTCTTTATTTCCCACTTAGAGAAGTTCCTTTAGCATTTGTTGTAGAGCTGGTTTGGTGGTGCTGAGTTCTCTTAGATTTTGCTTTTCTGTAAAGCTTTTGATTTCTCCATTGATTCTGAATGAGATCTTTGCTGGGTAGAGTAATCTTGGTTGTAGTTTCTTCTATTTCCTCACTTTAAGTATACCATGCCACTGCCTTCTGGCTTGTAGAGTTTCTCCTGAGAAATCAGCTGTTAACCTTATGGGAGTTCCCTTGTATGTTATTTGTCATTTTTCCCTTGCTGCTTTCAATAATTTTTCTTTGTCTTTAATTTTTGCCAATTTGATTACTATGTGTCTTGGCGTGTTTCTCCTTGGGTTTATCCTGTATGGGACTCACTGCACTTACTGGACCTGGGTGGCTATTTCCTTTCCCATGTTAGGGAAGTTTTCAACTATAATCTCTTCAAATATTTTCTCTGGTCCTTTCTCTCTCTCTTCTCCTTCTGGGACCCCTATAATGTGAATGTTGTTGCATTTAATATTGTCCCAGAGGTCTCTTAGGCTGTCTTCATTTCTTTTCATTCTTTTTTCTTTAGTCTGTTCCATAGCACTGAATTCCACCATTCTGTCTTCCAGGTCACTTTTCTGTTTTTCTGCCTCAGTTATTCTGCTATTGCTTTCTTCTAGTGTAGTTTTCATTTCAGTTATTGTATTGTTCATGTCTGTTTGTTTGTTCTTTAATTCTTCTAGTTCTTTGTTAAACATTTCTGGCATCTTCTCGATCTTTGCCTCCATTCTGTTTCGGAGGTCCTGGATCATCTTCATTATTCTGAATTTTGTTTTTTGGAAGGTTGCCTATCTCCACTTCATTTAGTTGTTTTTCTACGGTTTTATCTTGTTCCTTCATCTGGTATATAGCCTTCTGCCTTTTCATATTGTCTATCTTTCTGTGAATGTGGTTTTTGTTCCACAGGCTGCAGGATTGTAGTTCTTCTTCATTATCTAAGTCTTAAACATACTGTCATTATAGTACTAATAGGCAATTTAGATAGAGATAGAAAATAAGAATAATGTCTAGGGATTAAGAAATATTTTTAAACAAAAAAAATATTTTGGAGATCATAAGAAAGATAACTGGTTAAAGCAACAGCTTACCAGTTAGATTATGTAGAATGATATGAGAAGTGAACAAGAACATGAAGGATAGAGAGACAGGAATAAATGTACACAAAGCGAATTGAGAAGAAAAAATCCAAATGAGGAGAATCCTGTGAAGATGGGCATCAAAAAAACAAAGGGAGAGGGTGCTTTCAAGAAAGAGTAATGGTAAACAGCACTAAATCCATGAAGATCTGAGTGAACTAAAGCTAGTTTTAGAAATATTAGACTATTGCTTTCATATCTATTGTAGATAATGCTGCAAAGAACATTCATTGGGGTGCATGTATCTTTTGGAATTAGTATTTTTGTTTTCTTCAGGTAAATACCTTGGTTGTATGATAGATATGTGTTTTATGTTTTGAGGAACTTCCACACTGTTTTTTTTTTATAGTGGCTGTACCTGTTTACATCCCCATCAATCATGCATGAGGTTTTCCTTTTCTCCACATTCTTCCCAACACTTGTTACTTCTTGTCTTTTTGATGATAGCCATTCTAACAAGTGGAAGTGATATCTCATTGTGCTTTTGATTTGTCTTTCTCTGAGAATTAGTGATGTTGAGCATCTTTTCATTTGCTTGTTGGCCCCCTGTATGTCTTTGGACAAATGTCTGTTCAGGTCCTCTGCCCATTTTTTAATCAAGTTGTGTAATTTTTCTTATTAGAAAGTTTCATATTATGACCAATAATGACAATTTGGTGACCATTTTTTATATAGTGAAAAACTAAACGTAAACAACAAAAGAACTTCATACAAACACATGTACATGTAAAAATAATGTTTGCTCAAAATATGAATTAAAATTAAATTGTGCCACCTAACCTAACAAGAGAAATAGAAAATATAAATTTAAACAATATAAAACTCTAATGTCAAAATAGAAGGGTATTGGAAAAAAAAGGTGATACATTCTCATGGGTGGGTGGGGGGATTAATATACTCAAGAGACAGATACACTCCAAGTTTAGCACAGAATTTTTGTTAAATATTTATTATGTGCTGTTGAGATGTGTACTATTATACTACTTGAAATACAGACTTTAAAAATTTAATGATCTAATAAGAATCGCTGAAAATGTTAATATACTTGTAGAAAAATAAGATGGCAAGAAAACACTGGAAAAAAGCACAATAGGAAATATCTTCTGTCAAACTTAAAACACATAAAAAATTGTTGAAATTGTATGAAATCTAGGTTTTAAAATAAATGTTAATTGACAAATTCTAGAAAAATAAAGCCTTTATGAATATTTGGTAGGTGACTAATAAAATGTATATTAGCAATAAAATAGCAAAAATATCAAATATTAAATATTATTATGAAGAAAAAATAAATTTATTTCTCACACCCAACAGAGCAATAAGATTTCAGATGAACTATAGTCTTTAAAATTAGAAAGAACAAACAACAATTTAGATGTTAGAACATGTAGTATCAGTAGGACTGTTAATTGATTATCTTTTTCTTGTAGTTAGTTGACAATCCCCTGGCAACTCCATTTTATTCTCTGTTTTTATGAGTTTAGCTTTTTTTAAATTCCACTTATAGGTTATATCATACATACCTTGTCTTCCTCTGTCTGACTTATCTCACTTACCATAATGTGCTATCCATGTTGGCAAAAGTGGCAGGAGGTCTTCTTTCTCATTCTTGAGTAATATATATCACACACACATGTATACATACATGTATATATATATATATAGCACATCTTTTTTAACCATTCATCTATAGACAGGCACTTATATTGTTTCCACATTTTGGCTATTATGAATAATGCAGAAAACATGGAAGAATGTATCTCTTTGATACTCTGTTTTCATTCCCTTTGGGCATATACCCAATGATGGAGTTGCTGGATCATATGGTAGATTTATTTTTAATTTTTCAGGGAACCTCCATATCATTTTCCATAGTGGCTGAACCAATTTACATTTCCACCAACAGTGCACAAGGCTTCCCTTTTCTCCACACTCTCACCAACAACCTTTTGTCTTTTTGATGATAGCCGTTCTAACAGGGGTGAGGTTGTTATTTGCATTTCCCCGATCATTAGTGATATTGAGCATCTTTTCATGTACCTATTGGCCCTTTGAATGTCTTCTTTGAAAAATGTATATTTACTTCCTCTGCCCATTTTTTCATTGGATTGTTTGGGGATTCTTTGTTGTTGTTGAGTTGTATGAGTTCTTTATTTATTTTAGATTTTTACCTCCTATCCAACATATGGTTTGCAAAATTTTCTCCCTTTCTGTAGGTCATCTTTTCATTTTGTTAATTGTTTCTTTTGTTGTGCATAAGTATTTAAATTTAATGTAGTCCCACTTGTCTAATTTTGGTTTTGTCGCCTTTTGGTGTTGTAGCCATTAAATCATTTGCAAGGCCAACATCAGAAAGCTTTTCCTGTATAGTTTCTTATAGAAATTTTAGAGTTTTAGGTCATATGTTTAAGTCTTCAATCCATTTTGTGTTGATTTTTGTGAATGGTGTAAAATAGGGGACCAGTTTCATATTTCTGCATGTGGAAAACCAATTTTCCCAGCACCATTTGTTGAAGAGACCATCATTTCCTCATTGTGTATTGTTATCCTTGTATTGGGTGGGCCAAAATGTCATTCGTTTTTTTCTGTGAGATGGTTCTAGTAGCACTTAGTTGTCTTTAACTTCGTTTGAAACAATTTTGTTAGATTGTACGTGATAGCTGTCATATCAGCATGCATTTAAAAAAAGACTTATCAAAATTGGTGAATTTTTGTGTAGCTATTTTAACATTGAAGATGGTAGAAAAAAGCAACATTTTTGGCATATTATGTTTTATTATTTCAAGAAAAGTAAACAAGCAAACTGAAACGCACAAAAAGATTTGTGCAGTATATTGAGAAGGTGCTGTGACTGACTGAATGTGTCAAAAGTGGTTTGTGCTGGAGATGCGTCACTGGATGATGCTATAAGGTCGGGTAGACCAGTTGAAGTTGATCATGATCAAATCAAAACAATAATTGAGAAGAATCACCATTATACCACACGGGAAATAGCCAACATATCAAAATATCCAAATCAAGCATTGAAAATCATTTGAACCAGATTGATTATGTGAATCACTTTGATATTTGGGTTCCACATAAGTTAAGTGATAAAAACCTTCTTGACCGTATTTCCACGTGCAATTCTCTACTGAAATGTAATGAAAACATTCTGTTTTTAAAACAAATTGTGATGAGCAATGAAAAATGGCTACTGTACAACAATGTGGAATGGAAGAGATCACCAGTACCAACCACACCAAAGGCCGGTCTTCATCCAAAGAAGGTGATGTTGTGTATATGGTGGGATTGGAAGGGAGTCCTCTATTATGACCCCCTTCCAGGAAACCAACTGGTAATTCCAACAAGTACTGCCCCAATTAGACCAACTGAAAGCAGCACTCGATGAAGGGTCCAGAATTAGTCAAGAGAAAATGCATAATCTTCCACCAGGATAACACTAGACTGTATGTTTCTTTGATGACCAGCTAAAAACTGTTACATCTTGGCTGCGAAGTTCTGATTCATCCACCATATTCACCAGACACTGCAACTTTAGATTTCCATTTATTTCCATCTTTTCAAAATTCTCTTAATGGAAAAAGTTTGAATTCCCTGGAAGACTGTAAAAGGCACCTGGAACAGTTCTTTGCTCAAAAAGATAAAAAGTTTTGGGAAGATAGAATTAAGAAGTTGCCTGAAAAATGGCAGAAGGTAGTGGAAGAAAAGGGTGAATATGTTGTTCAATAAAGTTCTCGGTGAAAATGAAAAATTTGTGTTTTATTTTTACTTAAAAAATGGAAGGCACTTTTTGGCCCACCCAGTAGAAGAGTCGTTGACCATACGTGATCTCCAGTTTGTTCTGTAGCTCTCTGTGCATGATTTTATGCCAATACTGTACTGTTTTGATTACTGTAGCTTAGTAGTATATTTTGAAATCAGGAAGTATATATACAGCTTTGTAGTTACATATGAATTGTAGAGTTATCTTTTCTGTTTTTGTAAAAAATGCTATTGAGATTTTGGTAGGGATTGCATTGAATCTATAGACTGCTTTGAATAGTATTAACACTTTAACAATATTAACTCTTCCAATCCATAAACACAGGATGTCTTTCCATTGTTTGTGTCTTGTTTAGTTTCTTTTATGAATGTTTTGTAGTTTTCAGTATACAAGTCTTTTGTCTCCCTTTAAGTTTATTCCTAAGCATTATATTGGTTTTGGTGCTATGTAAATGGAACTGTCTTCCTAATTTCCTTTTCAGATAGCTCATTATTAGTGTATAGAAACACAAACATTTTTTGTATGTTGATTTTGTATCCTACAACTGTACTGAATTTGTTTACTAGTTCTAAAAGTTTTTTGATGGAGTCTTTAGGGTTTCTGTATATAAGACTATGTCATCTACAAACAGGAACAATTTTACTTCTTTCTTTCTGATTTGGTTGCCTTTGTTTGTTTTCCTTGCCTAATTGCTCCGGCTAAGATTTCTAGTACTGTGTTGAATAGAAATGGTGCAATTGGGCATCCTTACCTTGTTCCTGACCTTAGAGGGAAAGTTTTCAATTTTTCATGATTGAGTATAACATTCACTATGGGTTTGTCATATGTGGTATTTATTACCATGAGGTATGTTCCATTTAAGATGGATTTTGGAGATCCAAGAGAATATGTCAAATAGGCAATTGGATACAGGTAAAAATTAAACATTATGGTTACAAATTTTGGAGGTGTCAGCATATATGTAAAGTAATGGGGCTGGATAAGTTCACTTACAAAAGAGAAGAGAGAAGAGAAGTAAAGAGGTTCATTTCTAAAAATGATAAGCTGAGTAATTTAAGCCATAACTTCTGTTGAGATTTTAAAAGATGGACAGAATATCTGTAAAAATCTTCTTGAAATCAGGGGATAGCTATGAACTCAATGAAGAATATTGGGTGTATGATTAGAAGTAATGAAAATGCAAACTAAAAGAAAATTCAAACACAAATTGTGAAATACAATTAAAGCAATACTTAGAAAATTTATAGCATTAAAATGCCTACATTAGAAAAGAAGGAATGTCTAAAATCAATTACCTCAACTTGCAAATTAAAAAACTAGAAAAAGAAATCAAATTAAACCTAAAGTAAGTAAATAATGAAAATCAAAGTGGAAATCTGTAAAACAGGAAAATGAAAAAATGAGATACTCAAATGAACCCAAAAGCTAACTCTGAAAATATCAATAAAATCAATCAATCTGCATCATCTGATCAAGATAGCAATATCTGGAATGAGACAAATGACATCATTGCTAATTCTAGAGATATTGAAGGGATAATAAAGGAATACACTAAGAAACATTATGCCAACAATTTTGACAACTTAAATGAAAAGGACAGATTCTTTGAATGACACAAAATTTCAAAACCCGTTCATGAAGAAATAGGTAGCCTTAATGGCCTCATAATGGATAACGCAATTTAATTTGTAGTTAAAAACTTTCCCACAATAAAAAATTCCAGAGTCAGATTGTTTCACTGGAAAAGTCTACGTAACATTTAAGGAAATAGAAATATGGTTTTTCATTCAAAGTGTTACAGAAAACTTGAAGGCAAAGAAACACTTCTCCATTCTACTATGAGGACAACATTACCCTAACACCAAACTCAACAATAATATTAAGAGAAAACTATAGGCCAATATTCCTTATAAACATAGATTTAAAAATTTGAAACAAAAATATTAACAAACTAAATCTAACCATTATAAGAAGGATAAGGTATAATGACTCAGTGAAGCTTGTCTCTGTAATGCAGAGTTTGTTTAACATATGGAAATCAAAATAATTCACTGTAATTCAAAGTAATTCATTAGCAAAGTGAAAATGAGAAATCATATGATCACTTCAATAAATTCAGTAAAAGTATTTGTCAATCTAATATCAATGCCTAATAACAAATCTCAGCCAACTAGGTATAAATGGACACTTCCTCAATTTGATAAAGGACATCTAGGGAAAAAAATCTATAGCTAACATCTTGCTTAATGATGAAAGGCTCAGTTTCCCCCAAGTGTATTAAAAATATGAGGAAAATCATTCCCACCATTTCTATTCAATATTGTACTGGAGAGTCCAGCTACTAGAGACTTGTTTGAAAAAAAAAAAAGGTATTTGGAAGATTAGAAGTAAAACAACTGTTTTAATTCACAAAAGATATGATGATTTATGTGCAAAATCCAGTGGAGTCTACAAAAACTACTACTCAAACTAATATGTGAGTTTTGCAGCACTGAAGGATACAAGATCAATGTAGAAACATCAAATATATTTATATATACTTGTAATTAACAACTGGAAATTTAAATTTAAAAAGTAATACCACTTACAATAACATCAAAACATATGAAATACTTACAGATAATCTGACAAAAGATGTTATAGTAGACAGAATACTGGTCCTCCAAAAACGTCCACATCCCAGTGCCTAAAATGTGTGCATATGTTATGTTACATGATAAGCAGAGATTAAAGTTGTAGATGAAGTTAAGCCTGCTAATTAATTGACTTTAAGATCTGGACATAATCCTGAATTATCCTGGTGAGCCCAATATATTCCAAAAACTCCTTTAAATGTGAAACAGGGAGGCAAAAAAATCACAGTTGAAGGCACTCTCCTGTTGGCTTTGAAGATGGAACAAGGTACCACAAGCCAAAAAATGCAGGCAGCCTACAGAAGCTAGAATAGGTGAGGAAATGAATTCTACCCTTGAGTCTCCAGAAGAAAAGCAATACCTCCACCTTGGTTTTAGCCCAGTAGAACCTTTTAGGACTTCTGACCTTAGGAACAGCAAGTTAATAAAAGTGTGTCATTTAAAGTGACTAAGTTTTTTAGTAATTTGTTACAGCAGCAATAGGAAACTCAAATAGTTGTGAGTGGCCTGCACACTGCAAGTACAAACATTGTTGAGAGAATTTCAAGATCTAAATAAATGGAGAGATAGAACTTTTTTCATGGCTCAGAAGATTAAAAAAAACCCCACAATAATTAGATACTACTACACACCTATTAGATTGGCAAAAATTCAAAATGCTGACAATACCAAGACGTGGAACATCAGAAACTCTCATTCATAGCTGGTGGGAATGCAAAATCAAGCAGCCACTTTCGAAATCATTTTAGGTTTCTCACAAAACTAAACATAGTGTTACCACGTACGAACTTGGAGAAGGTATTTGTATCCAAAATATACAAAGATTTCTGACAACTTATTAGAAAACAACCCCTCAAAAAATGGACAACAGGTTAAAACAGATAGTCAGCAAAGAAGATAAACAGATTGTAAATTAGCCTTTGAAAATATGCTTAAATCATTAGGGAAATGAAAGTTAAAATTATAATTAATGAAATACCACCACATATCTAATAGAATGGCTATATTGAAAAAGACTGACCATACCAATGTTGACAAGAATGAAGAGAATTTGGAACTCATATATTCTGTGAAGGATGATGATTGAATAATTCTCAAATTATTTTATAAATTTTTACATAAAAATATCCAGTATACAATTTTAGACAAACTCCTGAGGACTCAAGATAATGTAACAGAAAAGCAAGTTAAACTATAGAAAATACAGAGACGTACAAAAAAATTATATAAGAAAGGTATAAGACATAGATTCTAAAATAGCTATGCTTCATATGTTCATATGCACATAAAGGCAATATTGCAAATTTCAACAGAGATATGAGTACTATGCATAACTAAATGGAAATTTCATGACTGAAAACTACAAATAGTGAAAACTAAGAACACAAGTAATGAATTTAATAGCAGATTTGACCCAGCTGAAGAGAAAAGTATTGAACTGAGAGACAGTTCAGAAGATGAGTCACAAATGAAGCACTGAGAGATCAATATTGTGAAGTACATAGGATATAATAACAGACATAAATATAGAGTAAAAAATGTCTAAGACATATGCAATTAGACTCCCAGAGGAAGAGAAACAAGGGATGGGCAGAAGAAATATTTGAAGATATAGTGGCTGAGATATGATCAAAATCAAATAAAAATAATAAAGTACAGTTTAAAGAGGAATAGTTTAAAGAGGGCTATTCAAGTTGGATAAATTCAAAGAAAATCACACCTAGTACATGACACTAAAATTATTGAAAGCCAAATACAAGGAGGTCATCTTTAAAGTAAGAAGAAAAAAAAATACAGTGTACCTTCAAAAGAGTAGCTGTTATTGGAAGGTGACTTTTCAATAGTCAGATAAAAATTAAAGCCAGAAGATAGTGGAAGGATATCTTCATTTATCAAAAGAAAAAAACTGACAAGCTAAAATTGTATATCCAGTTCACAAGTAAATCTTAAATAAATCTATTCTTCAGGAAAAATAAAACAGTTAATCAGGCCAAGGGAAAATGATTCCAGATAGAAGATTTAAAATGCACAAAGGAGGGGCTTCCCTAGTGGCGCAGTGGTTGACAGTCCACCAGCTGATGCAGGGGACACAGGTTTGTGCCCCGGTCTGGGAAGATCCCATATGCCACGGAGTGGCTGGGCCTGTGAGCCATGGCTGCTGAGCCTGCGTGTCCAGAGCCTGTGCTCCACAACGGGAGAGGCCACAACAGTGAGAGGCCCACATACCACAAAAAAAAAAAAAAAGAAAGAAAGAAAAATATGCACAAAGGAATGAAAAGGAAAAAAAAGGTAACTACATGGGTATATAAAGATAAATATATATTTTAATATTAATAATAATATCTGGTTAGGTTTAGTATATAAAGAAAATTAAAATATTTTAAAATATTTGTATACACTGTAAATTAAGTGAAATAGACCTAATGTCCCTACATTGTACCGAGTGAGATAAAAATGTTAATTTGTATTTGAAACTGATCAGTCAAATATTATAGTTTTAGTAGAAAAACTTCTAAAATAATAGGAAAAAACCTGTTTAACCTTAACAACACTTGAAGGAATGAGTAGAATAACAAATAATCTAAAAGAATGCAAAATACCTAATATAGGAGCACATAAATATAAAAAGCAAATATTTACAGGTATAAAAGGAGAAATTGGCAGTAATATAAATATACAGTAATAGTAGGGGACTTAAAAATCCCACTTACATCAATGGATAGATCATCCGGACAGGAAATCAATTTGAAAAAACAAACAGAATAAAACAACCGACCAAACAAAAAAAGCCTTAAATGACACATTAGACCAGATGGACTTAATAGATATCTACAGGACATTCCATCCCAAACCAGCAGAATATACATTCTTCTCAATTGCATTTGGAATGTACCCTAGGATAGATCACATGCTAGGCCACAAAACAAGTCTCAGCAATTTTTAAGGGAATAGATATTTCATCATGTGTCTTTTCCAACCACAATGGTATGAAACTAGAAATCGTTTACAGGAAGAAAAATGGGAAAACACAAGCATGTGGAGACTAAACAATTTGCTACTATAAAAACAATGAGCCAATAAAGAAATAAAAGAGGAAATCAGAAGATTCCTTGAGACAAATAAAAAATAAAAACACAACTCTCCAAAATCTATGGGACACAGCAAAAGCTGTTCTAAGGTGGAAGGTTATAGCAATATAGACCTACCTCAAGAAAGAAGAAAAATCTCAAATAAACAACCTAATTTTCCATCTAAAGGAATTAGAAAAAGAAGAACAAGCAAAGTTTAAACTCAGTAGAAGGAAGAAAGTAACAAAGATCTGAATGTAAATAAATAACAGAGACCCCCCCCTAAAAACAGAAAAGATCAATGAAATCAAAAACTGTTTTTTTTTAAAGATAAACAAAATTGAAGATTCTTTAGCCAGACTTATAAAGAAAAAAGAGATTCCAGGTAAACAAAATTAGAAATGTAACAGAACAAGTTACAATCAATATTATAGAAATATGAACAATCATAAGAAAATAATATAAAAAATTATATGCCAACATATTGGATAACCTAGAAATGTATAAATACCTAGAACCATACAATTTTCTGAGACTGAATTAGGAAGAAATATAAAATCTGAACAGACCAGTTACTAGTATTTAAATTGAATCAGCAATCAAAAAACTCCCAAGAAACAAAATTCCAGGATTGAAGGGCTTCACAGGGGAATTCTACCAAACAAAGAAGAGTTAATACTTATTCTACTTAAACTATTCCTAAAAAATTGAAGAAAAGGGAACACTTCCAAACTCATTCTATGAGACCAAAATTACCCTGATACTGAAACTAGACCAAGACTCTACAATAAAAAAGAAAATTACAGGTCCATATCTCTGATGAGTATAGATTGTTAAAATCCTCAATAAAATATTAGCAAGCTGAATGCAACAATACATAAAAAGGAATGTATATTGTGATCAAGTGGAATTTATTCCAGGCATGCAAGGATGGTTCAGTATCCACCAATCAATCAATATGATACACCACATTAACACAACAAAAGATACAAATCACATTATCAACTCAATAGATGCAGAAAAAACATTTGACAAAATTCACCATTCATTCATGACAAAAACTTGTGAGAAATTTGGCATAGAGGGACCACACCTCAACATAATAAAGATCATCTATGACAAGCCCACAGCTAACATCACACTTAATGGTAAATAGTTGAAAGCTCTTCCTCTGAGATCAGGAGGAAGACACTTCTATTTAACATAATATTGGAAGTCCTACCCATGCAGTCAGACAAGAAAAAGAAATAAAAGGCATTGAAATAAGAAGGGAAGAAGTAAAACTGCCTCTACGTGCAGATGACATGATACTGTATATAGAAAACCCAAAGACTCCACCAAGAAAACTATTAGAACTAATAAATGAATTCAATAAAATTGCAGGATACAATATTAATTTATAGCCATCTGTTGCATTTCTTTAATAAGAACTATCAGAAAGAGAAAACAAAACAAACATACAGAAAACAATCCTGTTTAAAATCTCATCAAAAAAAAAAAATACATAGGAATAAATTTAACCAAGGAGTTGAAAGACCTATACTCAGCAAACTATAAAACATTGATGAAGGATGTTCAAGATGATATAAAGAAATTGAAAGTTATCCTGTTTGCATGGATTGGAAGAATTCTATTGTTAAAATGTCCATAGTACCCAAAGCAATCTACAGATTTAATGCAATTCTTATCAAAATACCCATAGCATTTTTCACAGAGCTAGAACAAATAATCTTAAAATTTGTATGGAACCACAAAAGACCCAGAATAGCCAAAGCAATTTTGAGAAAAAAGAACAAAGTTAGAGATATCACAGTCCCTGACTTCAGACTATACTACAAAGCTACATTAATCAAAACACTATGTTACTAGCATAAAAACAAACACATAGATAACTGGAACAGAATAGAGATCCTAGAAATAAGCACATGTACATATGCTAATGTACATGTTAATCCATGACAAAGAAGGCAAAAATATACAATGGGGAAAAGACAGTTTTTTCAATAAGTGATGCTGGGGAACTGGACAGCTACATGTAAAAGAATAATATTAGAACATTTTTTCATACCATACACAAATAAACTCAAAATGGATTAAACACCTTAAGGTAAGGCCTGAAACCATAAAATTACTAGAAGAAAACATAGGCAGGATGGTCTTTAATAAAGTTTTTAACAACATTTTTCTGAATATATCTCCTGAGGCAAGGGGAAACAGAGGCAAAAATAAACAAATGAGACCTTATCAAACTTAAGTTTAAAAGCTTTTGCACAGCAAAGGAAACCATAAGCAAAATCAAAAAAGAAATCTACTGCATGGGAGAAGATACGCAAATGATATGTCTGATAAGGGGTTAATAACCAAAAAATAAAAGGAACTCATAAAACTCTATCAGAAAAACAAATAACCTGATTAAAAAATGGGTAGAGGAGCTGAACAGGCACTTTTCCAAAGAAGACATACAAATGGCACATGAAAAGATGCTCAACATCACTAATCATCAGGGAAATGCAAATCAAAACCACAATGAGGGGCTTCCCTGGTGGTGCAGTGGTTGAGGGTCCGCCTGCCGATGCAGGGGACACAGGTTCGTGTCCCGGTCCGGGAGGATCCCACATGCCGCGGAGCGGCTGGGCCCGTGAGCCATGGCCGCGGAGCCTGCGCGTCCGGAGCCTGTGCTCTGCAGTGGGAGAGGCCACAGCAGTGAGAGGCCCGCGTACCGCAAAAAAAAAAAAAAAAAAAAACCCCACAATGAGATAGTACCTTATATTTGTCAGAATGGTTACCACTATTAAGACAACAAATAAGGACTTCCCTAGTGGTGCAGTTGTTAAGAATCTGCCTGCCAATGCAGGGGACATGGGTTCAAGCCCTGGTCCAGGAAGATCCCTTATGCTGTGGAGCAACTAAGCCTGTGTGCCACAACTACTGAGCCTGTATGCCACAACTGCTGAAGCCCACGTGCCTAGAGCCCGTGCTCCACAACAAGAGAAGCCACCACAGTGAGAAGCCCTCACACTGCAATGAAGAGTACACCCCACTCACTGCAACTAGAGAAAGCCCGCGCACAGCAACAAAGACCCAATGCAGCCAAAAATAAATAAATAAATTTATGAAAAGAAAAAAGACAACAAATAACAAGCGTTGAGGGAGATGTGGAGAGAAGGGAACCCTCATACACTGTTGGTGGGAGTGTAAATTGCTACAGCCACTATGGAAAGTGGTATGGATGGTCCTCAAAATCTTAAAAATAGAACTACCATACAGTCCAGCAATTCTCCTGGGTATATATCCAAAGAAAACGAAATCACTAATTTAGAAAGATATATACACCCCAGTGTTAATAGCAGCATTGTTTATAATAGCTAAGATGTGGCAGTGTCCATCAACAGATGAATAAAGAAGATGTGGGATATATATACAATGCAATATTACTCAGCCTTAAAAAAGAATGAAAATTTGCATTTTGGGACAACATGGATGGACCTGGATTGTACTATGCTTAGTGAAATAAGTAAAAGAAAGACAAATATGGTGTTTTCAGTTATATGTGGGATCGAAAAAAAGAAAAAATAAGACAAACAAATGAATGCAATAAAACAGAAAGACTCAGATATACAGAGAACAAACTAGTGGTTACCAGAGGAGAGGTGTGGGGGGATGGTCAAGATAGAGGAAGGGGATAAAGAGGTACATACTACTAATTTATAAGAATGTAACATAAAACACAGGGAGTATAGCCAATATTTTATAACTTTATGTGGAGCATGATCTATTAAAATATCAAGTCACTATGCTGTACTCCTTAAACTAATATAATATTGTAAGTCAACTCTACTTCAATAAAAAATAAAAGAATGAAATAAAGGATTAATTAAGAAATATAGAATAAAAAATATAGCATAAATGAGAGAAATAGGATGAAAGTTTAAATGTGAATATTAAAAAAATTTTGAATGTAAAAATATCTTTTCCAAATAAAAGCAAAAATAATACACTGGGTAAAAACAAAAACACAGCATAATACAACCATAGATATCTCTGGTATACACATCTATAATATAACACAGAAAGTTTGGAGGAAAAAACAATGAAAGGTATGCCATGCAAACCCTACCCCAAATAATGTTGTTATAAATATTAATATCAAAGTAGATGTGGAAAAAAGGACCAAGAGATGATACTTCAAGATTCAATTTCTAAAGAATATTATATCTTCAGCTCCTAGTATAAATTTGTATGTACTTACTACAGTTTCAAAATATATAAAATAAATATTAACATAACTAAAAATAGATATAAACAAGATAGCAATCATTGTTAAATATTTATTATACCTCTCATTTCAGCTGTTAGAATAAAATGACAAAAATTAGTAAGAATACAACCTGATAAATACCCTTGATCTATATGTGGTACACAACACATTGTAATTGCAGAACACACTTTCATTTTGAATTAGTTTACAGAATTGACCATGTGTTAGGCATAAAGAAGTTACAACACATTTCAGAGGCTTGAAATCATATAAAACATATTCCCTCTCCATACAGCAATTAACTAGTAATCAGTAAAGCATAACTACAAAATCACTAAATGTTCAGAAGTTAAGGAATATACTTTTTAAAAATAAAAGCGTAAATTAAAGAATTTCACTGTACACTAAAATATATAAATTAAGCTGACTACAACAAAGAACAGAATGGATACAGCTAAATTTATGAATCTAGAAGAATTTATAAATTTAAATGCATACATTAGGAAAGAATACAAGCTGAAAACCAGTGTTTTAAACTTACTTCTTAAGAATTCAGTAAAAGAGCACAAATCAGCTCGAAAGAGTGAAAGAAGTATTAAAGATAAAAAGAAAATTTTCATAGAAAACCAACAAACCATAGAAAAATATCAGCAAAGCCAAAAGTTGTTTCTTTGGAAAGACTGATAAAATTGATACACCCTGGAATGTGAACGAAAAGGGGAATGGAAAGGTAAAACAACAGTATGGATCCTTAAACAACCAAACAAAAAGGGGTATTATAAACACAACTTTAATCCAATAAATTTGCAAATTTAGCTGACATGCATTTTGGGGGCAAGAAAATTCAGTCTTTGTAAATTTGCAGAGAATCATGAAAAAAGTAAACACGTAGTGTGTGTGTGTGTGTGTGTGTGTGTGTGTGTGTGTGGTGTGTATGTGTGCGTTTCAATAAGGCCAGCAGGTATAATCTAGACAAGGACATTACATGAAAGGAAAAATATAAACTAATCTTATTCATGTTTCATTTTGCAAATTGAAAGAAAGTGTAAAACTTTTAAAGAAAGAAAATATCTTGTTAATCAATGGGAAAACTCAATATTGTAAAAATATCCATTCACCCCCAAATGATCTATAGATTCAATGCAATGTTATTCCAAATGCTAAAGTAATTTATAGAAATTTACAAACTAAATCTATAATTTATATTAGGATACATTAGAATGCATAGGACCAAAATTAACCAGCATAATCTTGAAGAAGAGTCTGAGAGGACATGCTCCACTATATATCAAAACTTACTGTAAAATTACAGCAATAAAAACAGTGCTGTATTTCTGTAAAGATAGTCAAATAGACCAGTGGAGGTGAGCTCTATGATTTGTGTAACTCAACTTTGACAATTCTACCTTGCCTTTCACTCCCATAAATCTTTAAGGCTATGGCATATTTTTTAAGAGTGGAAGCGGAGGAAAAGTACCAGGATTATTTGATGCAGGGATGGCTCTCTCTATATCCTTGGTATTAATTGGCAAAAGCCTTGCAGCAGAATAAGGGTATGAATCTTACCAATGCAATTTAAAGAAAATAGATTTAGACCAGAAGGAATTACCTAAGTAGGAGAGAGAGAGAACGTGAAGCAGAAGAATAATTAACAAAAATACAGTTCTCTGGCTGTTAATATCAGCTTTGGTGAAAACAAGACCTTTAAAGGAGAAAATGAGAATATTGGTAGAGAATGAATTAAGATCAGATTTTCTGGTTGCTGAAAGCCTTCCCATGCTTCAGTGGCCACTTTAACCTCCATACTTACTGGAAAAATAAATCACTGATAACTGTTGATTTTCTGCAGACCATGGAATCCAGAGGGTAGGCCATTTTGTGAAGAAATCACAGTGGAAGACTGACTGATTTTTGCCAGCAGAATAAACACTGGGAGGCGGGTGGAGGGGTGTCTTATCACTTATACTAGATAATGCTGATTTAAAGGGATTATTTGGGTTCTCAACTAATTCCAAGAGGCTGCAAGCTTCTGTGAGCAGGCCAATGTAGGTAGTATGAAAACTAATCTGTCCCAGTGGGTAAAGATAAAGGAGTTTTCCACACTTACCCTAAGAGGAGAAACTGCCCTGTTCCATCTCTATGTATCAAGTAGAATCCACCTTCTGAAGTAGAAGTATCACAGATGCTGTCAACCCTAAATTGGCATATGATGGTAGGGAGACACATTTAAATAAGTGTTGTTGACACAGACCATAATAGATGCTGTGATACAGCCAGCTCCCTCTTCCCCACCAATCTGGAAATTATTTTTTGTATAACCTTGCTAATAAGTGCCAAGAAAATACTCAAGAGGCAGTGACTCATTTGCTAGTTTAGTTACTCTGCCTGAAAAAAAGCAGGGGGGAGGTGATGGGAGTGATTACTATTTACCTGGTGGAGATTTTAGCTAGCTATTGAAAAATAAAAAGGGAAAACTAATTACTAATAGAAAACACATTACCAAATTTTAGGATTTAAGAGAGATTTCTTCCAACTCTAGCTGTCTTAGTTCTGGTGTCTATAACAAATTACCAAACACTGGGTGGCTTAGACAACAAACATTTATTTCTTACAGTTCTGGAGGCTAGAAATTCTAAGATCGAGGTTCCTGGTAAGGGCTTTCTTCCTGGTTTGCAGATGGCTGTCTTCTTGTATCCTCACATGGTGCAGAGAGAGAGAGGAAGCAATGTCTTCTGTCTTTCCTTGTAAGGGCACCAATCCCATTGTGGAGCTCCACCCTCATGACCTCCAAAGCCCCTATCTCCAAATACAATCATATTGAGGATTATAAGTTTTGGGAGGACACACATATTCAGTCTGTAATATGGCCCCCCAAATGACACTCAGACTTCTTAAAGTGACCTATCAAATTCACTCTATATAGCCAAACTTACATGAATTTAAATCCTATTTTAAGTGTTGTGATAAGGAACAGAAAATACTTGAACATGGTGCTAAATATACTCTCTCAGATAAAGAAATGGAATGTAAAAATGATTGCCAGAAGGGTTATAATCAGTTCACCCAACCCCCAGCAGGGGGTCCAAGACATAGGCAAGATGGTCTGGGGGTAGTGTGAGAAATTTGGGGGGATAACTAGTGTGCAGTGATCCCACAGCAGAGTTGGGGAGCATTCTTACAGGTCCAGATATGAAATCTAGAGGACACATAGACAGTGGAGGGTATAGAGATTATAACTAAGCTACAAATTGGAAACTGTGTCTGGATAATATGCTCCAAGGTTCTGTTGGCCTTGTTTGAATGTAAAATTGGAATTGATATTACGTGTGGAAGGGATTCTATGTAGTTTTAACTGGACATGCTGAATGGGAACCTTTGTATTTCCCGAGCACTTTCTGTAGGAAATTTAAGCAATATAGAATTCCAAAAGTATGAGACCACTCTTCTCATTAAGGAAATGATTAAAGTGGCAGCATTAAATTTCACTCACTCTTGGAGTATGCCAATAGGCATTTGGGGTTAAAATAAGGTTTTACTTAAACCATAGCCAATGTAATAAAGACTGTACAAGAAGGGTAACTGGCCAAAGGCGATTGGTGTGCCATAGTAGACTTGGCTAATGCCTTCCTTTTCATACCTATCTGAAATTCAGTATGACACCGTTTGCATTTTTGTGAAATGATTTGCAGTATATGTTTATGGTTTTTCCACCGGGATCTTTCAGTTCACTGGCACACAGCATAATTTAGTGTAGTGGCACTGAAATTGATAACAAATAGGAGTAAGCTGGTTCCTTGCAGCTTGCAGTGATATCATCCTTGCAGTGATATCATGGTAATTGCCCCCTTGGAGGAAGGAATGTGGGAGAATTTAAGTCTTCCATATTGACAAGTAGTAGCTGGCTGATAAACACAGCTGAACTATACAGCTGGTCCACTGTGTTAAGTTCTGAGGAATTGTACTGCTTGGAGAAACCAGAGATACCCTTCAAACAGTGAGAAATAAATGTCTTTGCTGACTGCTACCAAACAGGAGGCCAAAAGACAGGTGGATCTTTTGGGGTTTTGTGAAAACACATTTCCTACTTAAGGATTCTGTTAGTCCCAATTCACAAAGACACCAGAAAGAAACTGTATTTGAATGGAGCCCTGAGCAAAACCAAGCACTAAAAGTGCCACTTGAACCTTCTGACCCAGTTGCCAGCTGGTTTAGTAGTGTCTGTAAGTAGATGTGCTCACTGAAGCCTTTGACAGAAACTGGATGTTGTACTCAGCAAGATCACTGGGGATTTGAACTCAAAAACTGTAGATCATCTCCAAAGATGCAGAGGATCTTTTCAGACCTTTGGAAAGATAATGTGCCAGCTTGTTACTGAGGGCATTGGTGGAAAGCTACCCTAAAAATTAGTGATAACAGATAACCCTGGGACCAGAAATGCCTTTCGTGTCTTGGGTTATGTCAAAGGAGGAAAGAGAAGGTGCAGTTCAGCAGAAGTGACTAATAAATGGAAATATTATGTTCAATAGCATGTGATAAGAAGAAATTCAGGAGATGTAGCCAAATATATGAGCAGCTTACTTCACTGACTCCTAGGTCAATGACAGAGCTCTCTGCGGATCTCCCTAGCTCTCCACCTCCCTATTAGCTGCTGCTCTACATGCAGATGCCAAAAAATAGTTTGCTTGATTCACTGGTGGCAGTTCTTAAATCTAGAGTTGAATCGCAATTGGAAAGTGACCACAACACATCCCACAGATGGTAAAGTTCTGGTGAAAAAAGAAAGGGTAAATCTGTAAAACAGGTAGAAGTAAAAATTGTTTATTTAGGAATAAACAGGAGGAAGAAGTAGACTTGGACCTGAGTACAGTATTTGAATATTTACATATTCTCGTGCCAGAGTCGATGGCATTTCCAGGTGGTTCTAGATAACTGAACAAGAATCACAGCCCTGTTCTCCGAATGGAATAAATAGCTTCTGTGAGGCTTTAGAAGAGTCAGAGTTAAGGTAGGTTGAGCAGATGCTCACCAAAAAGACAGGGATAGGAATACTAGGACAGATGCCTTCAGCTATAAAACTAGCTCCCTGGGTTCATGAAATAAGTTGGCATGAGGGAGCAGGGCCATGCACAGTTGGACCAAGAAGAATATATTTCCTTCTTATCTGAGCCAATAATGTGGGAAGGATCTCTACCAATTGGCAAAAAATTTTACTCGAGGGTGGACTTATACAAAGTCACTAAGTTGGCATTGGACTCCCATAGGAAAGTTACAAATGGGTATTGACTGGAAGTGATACTGTATTATTCTAGGCCTGGCTTATTCTGAAAAAGAAGCAATTGCAGAGAACACAAAGAAAGCTTAGAATGAAGAAGTAATTGATCATTGTGGTCCACATGTCTTCATTGCCACTAATGTTTAAACATGAGAGGAAATGTAATGTTACATATACATATCATGTACCATCTAACCCTCAGAGCTGTATTCTTATTGGAAATTAGGATCAGTAATTAAAATACCTGATACATAAGTGTCAGACAGAAATTTTGATGTTGCTAAGGCTAGGGAGCAATTTGATCTTTCAAATATCATTGAGGAGTTTTGTATTTGCACACCACTTTAAAAATCTACTTCTGATTTTTAACTGTTTTTAGTATAGACATATTCTCTTATCAGCTGTTTTGTTCCGATAGAAGTGCATGTGTGCATGAACAATCTGACATGTTCGTGAAGGTTCATCATAGCATTGTTCATAATAGTTCAAAAATGGAAACAATGAAGATTTCCACTGACAGTAAAATGGATAAATTATGTGTATATATAGTTGAATTCAATAAATAAATATATAAAACAATGAAAAATGACTTAACTACAACTCTGTGGGGCAAAATGTATGTCTCACAAATATAATACTGAGTTGAGGAAGCCTGGAACAAAATAACACATGTCGTATGCTCTCCTTGTAAATAAAACTCAGAAAGAGACAAAGTAAATTTTTGTTGCTATAATTCAGGATAGGGTTTAACACTGGATGAATTCAAGGGGTATAGCTGGAAGAGTATATGAATGGACACCTAGATGTTAGACAGCTGGTGAGTGGCAGACCAATGATTTGGACTTAAATCAACTGATTATAAAATCCACATTGTATCCACTGCCCAACAGTGTTTCCACACTAAAAATCCTTCTTCTATCATTAAATTAGTCAGGTTCATGTTTCAAGATTGTCGTATATCCACAACACAAGCAATCTAGTCCTAGATTTTACAACACTTTAGGGTATCTGTGTATTTCTACTGGTGGCTGGCCATGCATTTCTCCATGCAGCTTCTCCACATAGCTAACCTGATCTTCCTCACATTATGGCAGTCTTAGAAATAAGTGCCAGGCTGGGCTTCTGTAGTTCAACATTTTTAAAAAGTGACAAAAATTCTGTCTGGATTAAATTTGCCCTTTAATTATCATTCTGCAGTGAAGGATAATCCAATATTTTCTGCTATGTATTTCACCTGTCACTGGTCAACATATTTCTCTTTCCAAGTTTTGTAGGCAAAACAAAAATATATTCCAGCTATTTCTGTTTAACAAATCATTCCAAAATGTAATGTCGTAAAGCAAAAATATATTATATCATGGTTTTGTGCTTTGACTGGGTTCAGCGGAGCTGTCTTTTTGCTGGGGATCTCTCGTGTTTTCAGACAGAAGTTGTATGGGATGGAACAATCTGAATGTTTAATCAGATAATTGGATTCATAGGTCACATTGTATCACTTCTAACACCTTATATTCTTTATGTGAAAATCACAGGAGGAACCCAGATTTAAGTGTTAAGAATCAAAAAAGACTGTCAATACTGGGGAATATGCTTTACTTGGGGGAGGCAAGCAGATTTGTGGAGACTAGCAACCACAGAATTTTTCACAGAAACTTACTTATATTTAAAACACCATGTTATTTTCTTAGGGTTGTATATACACACAGACATACAAATTTCCACAACTAAATTCTCAGCTTCCTTTACACTTTGCAGCTGATCATCTTTGGGTTCCTTTGTATAATCTCTACCCTACCGAGTTTCTTCATATCTCTGGCGTGATAGGGATTAATCAAAGACTAAAGTAATCCAAATGTCATTTATCCCAGTTCAATGCTGTAGGTTCTCTGTAACACCTAAGGAACAAATATACGTGTATATATTTTTAGATCAGCCTCCAGGGGAAACATATTAGTTAGCTTCCTTAATTTACAAAATCTTACAAGATACATACAATCAATTTGAAAGATTCCATTTCACACAAACTTTAAGTGGATCATTTTTGTTGCTGTTATAAATAGTGCAACAAAGTATTGTTTGAGTATAACACATTTAATCAACTAGCTTTGGGCATTGTAGTTTTAGCACCAAAAAAACCACATTATGTCATCATTTGAGAAAAGGTCACTTGTCTCATAGGGTGATTTTCTGTTATTTGGACATTTTCTTATTTTCAAGTCTTGTCATATCTGACCTTTAGCTTAGAGGTAACGTTTGGCCTTTTGCTGCTACTGTTTCACTAAATACCTTTAAAAATAAAATAGCATATTGCAGAAGCTGGTGTATTTAGGGAAGTTTAGCAATACAAATGCAATGTAAAAAAATACAGGAGAAAGAAAAATAGATGACTATGTATGTACTGTTATACTTTCCAAATGATTCTTGGATAGCAGAAAGTATAAAAGCAAAACTTACTGAATGTTTCATGCTGGGAGATCCTTATTTGTATCCATAATTTTGTGGGGTTTGTGTGCCTGTGTGTATGAGCCAGGGCGGGGGTGGGGAGAGGCAGTGGTAAGTGAATTGCAGTGTTTAAAAACCTTTGATAGGGATAGCAAGCTGAGGGGAGAATCCACTTGTGGATAATTCCTACTGCGTGCAAGTTACTACTTGTGAAGCAAGTGTAGAATCTCCTCAAAAGTCTAGGTAGACATATTTAACAAATCTCAGTTTTCATGAAAGGGAGGAAAGCAGTGACTAACATTTATGAAGGCACGGATGTCATCTCAGGAGATAAATAGATAAAATGGGCCTTAATACGTAGATATTTTTAAGCCACTAAAAACTTTGTGAATCTAATACTGATAAAATTGACCTCTGAATAAACAAACAAACAAAAGCTACATGTGAGAAAGCAAATGTATGGTTTATAAAAGTTTTGGTCAGAAAATACTACCTTATTAAATTTAAAAGAAAACACAAGCAAGAGTTGTATCTTCATTTACATCCATGATCTTCAAATCATCTTCTCTTTACATTGTTGTATGACAAATTGCCCCAAACTTAGTATCTTAAACAACAAACATCCATTATTTCACACTTTCTGCATGTCAAAAATTTGGGTGGTTTTAGCTTAGGATCTCTCATGGATTTGCCGTCAAGGTGTTGGTCAGGGCTGCAGTCATCCAAAGACTTGACTGGGGCGGAAGGATCCACCCTCAAGCTCACTCCCGTGTTTGTTGGCAGAGGTCTTCATTCCTCAGCACATGGGCCCCTTCATGGTGCAACATGGCACTTGCTTGAGGGAGGGAAAGAGGTAGAGAGAGAGGTGGTGGTGGTGGTGAGGAAACAAAGAACACACAAAAGGGAAGCTGCAGTGTCTTTTATAACCTAATTGAGAAGTGACATACCATCACTTTTGCCATTTGGTGTTCGTGACACCACAGACCAACTGTGATATGATGTGGGAGAAGATTATGCGTGAGAGAAGGAGAGTGGGTCATTGGGAGCCATCTTGAGGTTAGCTACCACAATACCAAATGGGATATTTAAAATTTAGTACATCTATTTCAGTCTTTCTAAAATCCCTATTTTATGCAATTTTTCTTTTTATAAATATGATAAATAATTTAAAGGTGTATTGTGCTGATACATATAAATGGAATCTATGAACATTTTATAGGTATATATAATGCACATATGTGTGTGTGTCTGCTATTCAATTTATTTTCATTATGTACTTTCCTGTTTCTCTTTTGTTTAGAAATAGAAAAGGAAAATTCTTGCCATGTAAATTTTTACATTCTAATAGGAAAATAAACTATTACTTGGTCAATGCCTACTGAAAATCATTCCTTAAAATCAGGCAAATTCTTTAAGAATGATATTATATATTGATATTATTTTCTGAGTAGATTAAAGTGATGAATGGTAGCTTGAGTTTTCCTCTGGCATACATAAAATATCCTAATAGAATATCATTGAAAATATATATTTTTATGTACATTCATATTTTAAGTGATAATCTTCTCATATTAAACCAGTGATTATTGACAGGACATTCATCTTGGACAATCAGATGCATGTAATTTTCAGGTTCTATTCTAAAATTATTATTTAATAGTTCCTCTTAATTTAAAAATTTCATGGAGATAAATACAGTATTTTCTCTGAGGGATAATTCTGTGCAATTTTGTTGAATTGTAGGGCATGACAAATTAATTTTAAGCTAACATATGTCTGAGTTGATTAGCTTATACATTACATTTTAAACATTTTAATTAGCCATAAAATGCCAATAACTCATAGATTTCCTTAACTTTGAAATAATTTACACAGGTGACATTAAAAGACTATATTAAAGAGTGTTTATCTTTTTCATGAAACCAGTTTTGGGACACTTTGTTGTACAGTATCAATTTAAATCTTAAATAATTTAAGCAATAATTTAAATCTTAAATAATAATAAGCAATAATTTAAATCTTAAATTCTTATAGGAAGTTATGACAAATCTTAGCTGTTAGATATTATTTAGCTTTCATCACACATATTGTCATCATATCCTTCCTTAGATTTGGTAACTGGCTTAAGTTTTAACTGGGATTAGGTGTTATCTGTACCAAGAGGATAATTGCTAAAATCGGCTCTTTTGGATCAGTTTCCATGAGCTACTTTTTCCTCCTCTCACATGGAGGACCAGTTTATAGAGATAAGGATGACATTAGTGCTATTGAGTCATGGTCCTCCTTTGTGAAAATATAGCTTATTGTAAGTTTGCTATTTGTATATAAATGTATTGTGAGTTAGTGCTTACTTATTTGCATACACATCCATTTAAGGAATAAAAATTAATTGTAAAACTGCATTAAATATAACTCTTTGTCATTTTTAGCATTAATTTTCATTTTCTACAAAATATTTCTTTAAGAAAATTGAGATATTTACAGTAACAAAGTCAGTCACTTTGAATATTACTGGATGGCACCAAAAAAGGTTTATTTAGATAAGTATATAATTTTAGTATACATGTATGAATACCTATCTAAATAATCCAAATTGAAATTTATTCATTTGAAGACCTTTAAATTGAACTAAATCGTCAGCCACTTGCCACATTATCTTCTTTTATCAATTCAAAGAATTTCTGAGGTTAAGTATTATTTTCTTTTAAGGAAGCAAGAGTAGACAAATCAAGTGATTTGTCTCAGGGCCATGCAGGAAAGAAGTAGTAGAGGCAGAAATAGTTGTTCTAACTTCTAGCAGAGTTTTCAAAACAACCAGAACATCTATTATAGAAATGTCCCCAATGGCAAAAAATAAATGAATTTTCCAGTTTAAAATTACTCCCACTTATACTATGCCATGAAAGCCGCTCTCATGAAAGTCAAAGAGGCATCTCTCAGTCTTCACTGTATGCCACCTTTTCTTGCACAGAACAGCCTTCCTCCTTGAGACACTCCTCTTGTCCTCCATATTGTAACTCTGGGTTTCCTTTGCTACTAAAGTCTTTAATCATCTTTCTCAGCTCCACCTTCACACACTGTAGCTTTTCTGCACAAAGCCTTCGGTCATTTTCTCCTCTAATTCTGTAAGAAAAAATGGTTTTGTGCTGACTTTTAATTTTCCTTCCATTGTCTTTCTAGCCTTGCTTTCTGATCCTTCCAGGTTAGGAGTGAGAAAAGAAAGACCTTGTCTCATATTGCCTGGAATGTGGCAGGATTTTGAAGATGCCATATTTCTTACCATTTCCTAAGTTTCTTTGGAGATAGCCCATGCTGTTGTTGCCATGGTTACTCATGGCAAATGTCCCTCTCTTTTGGCTGGTCACTCTGGACTTGATCCACAAACCTGGGCAACCAGTGATCTTCTACCTTTTACCTTCTCAGACTCCTTCCCTGTCCAGGAAGCCTTCATGCACAGGATATAAGACAATCCTATGCTGTTTCTCTCCTGTGTAGCCTGCATCTAATTCACAGGAAATGCTCAAGCAGCTTTGCTTCAGCCAAATCTGAAAATGGAGTAACTCCAAGGCCACAGCCTTTAGTCTGATGCCACAGGTTGCTTCATCCAGACTTTTGCTCCTTAGATTCCTCTGGCAGGACTCGGACACCAGCCCACCTCTATCCACCCTGAAAGATAAACATGTTCAATCCTCCAAGTAATCAAGTAATTGGATGACAGCCATATTCTCTTGGATTCTGCCTAGGAGGCAGTGCTCTCTTCCCTTTTCCCTCAGTGGCCCGGGCTCACAGTTCTCACTAAAGATATATTTTTTGAAAATGATCTCTCAGACTCCATTCTCCTCCCCCTTTAATACCCTTTGGGAGTGAGGAGTTTCTAGAGTTATTTTGTATCAAACAGTAGAATTTACTTTGGAATGTGGTTCCTCTGATATCTCCATTTTAGCCGTTGATTGTAATAAATGAAAAAAATCAACGAATAAAGGAAGTTTCTAAATTTATTTCTCAATTCTTCCTTTTATGAATGTTCTTTCAACCTTTCTGTTTGAGGCAATAAACTAAAGGATTTTCTGTTAGTGCTAATGATTTTCAGAATTTGCTAATTTCTTTAAATTTAGGACAAAAACTGCAGTAGAAAATTTGAGAGAGCTCATAGGGAGCAAGGTTTGAAGTGGGGGGTGTGTACAAGGAGTTACGAACCACCTATCAGAAATCCAGGAATCCTTAAGCTGACGTGGAAGAGTACAGAATTTATATTTATAGAGTTGCCCAGTTTTCACTTTTCACGATTAATACTTAACTAGTCTAGGGAATTCCCTGGCAGTCCAGTGGTTAGGACTCTGAGCTCTCACTGCAGGTGATCCAAGTTCGATCCCTGATCAGGGAACTAAGACCCCACAAGCCACATGGTGTGGCCAAAAAATATATACTTAACTAGTCTATGAGATAAAAATATTTCAAGAAAATTAAAAATATATATTTTTACGTTTCAATGAACAATTTTAAAGTCAATGTAAAAATTAATGAAGTATAACAGTTGTCCAGGGACCTATGGGAAATATGATTTGGTGAAGATTGTGCAAATAAAAAATCCGGTACTGTTTCAATCATTTGAGCTGAAAGAGTTTACCAGAGTTCTAATAATATCTGAAACATTTACATCTGATCTGAATCATTTTCAGTTCTGGTGTATAAAGCAGGGAAGCTAATGTGATATTGTAGGGAAAAAAATCCACATAATGAGTGATCAAAGAGCCTAAAGGGTTCCTATTATATGTCTTAGATTTCATTTTACCTCTTATTTATGTGTAGCAGTGAGGTGTGAAAACTGTTCTTTGGTTGTTTTAAGTATCAGTAAACTGCATCACACCATACTTCTTTACAACTTAATGAAAGTAGGTGAGATTCACTTTACAATTAATTCCTACATATAAGTGAAAAAGGTATTATTCAATTGTAATTCTTGTTCAAGTGAAGTTTTCCAGTGAATGATTCATTAGTTCTTTCGAGTCTATTCAACAATACTTCTCTTTTGTAATATCTTTTTTGCATTGAAGAGCTTTCCAAGGCACTCCTTTTTTGTACAATTTATACTCAGTGAAGATTAAGTTATTGAATGAAATATACTTTCACTGGAGTGCTAGGTAGCCATTGATGACATATATAAGATCTAGCTTAGGGGCAATGTTACAATCTCATCCAATAGAGGACTAAATAAATGCATTTTTTAAATAAATGCAATTTATTAAAAACAGTTTTTAGTGTTGTTATTATTAAATATTTAAAGTTCTTTCTCATGCCCAACTGCCTAGAATTTAGAGAATTTTGGACTCTTTAGTCTAAAAGGGGTTAATTTATTTTTGTTGAATTATTGCGTGCTTGGTCCTAAGGCATAAAGGATTTCAATCTTCTGAAAACTGGTCGGTGTTATGGACTGCATGTTTGTGTCCCCCACCCCGCACCCTGCCCCTAACAACCCACCAATTCATATATTGAAGCCTTAGCCCCCAATGTGATTGTGTTTGAAGATGGAGCCTATGGGAGGTGGTTAGGTTTAGTGAGGTCATGAGGATGAACCCCCATGATGTCATTAGTTCCTGTAAAAGGAGAGAAGGAGATTAGAGATGACTCTCTTTGCCATGTGAGGAAACAGCTGGAAGGTAGATAACTACAAGCCAGGAAGTGGGCTCTTACCAGACATTAGATCTGCTGGTGCCTTAATCTTGGATTTCCCAGCCTCCATAACTGTGAGAAAGAAATGTTTGTTGTTTAAGACACCCAGTCTCTGGTATTTTTGTTACAGCAACCCAAACTGACTGAGTCAGTTTCTTTTTACTTCCAAAGTTAGATTGCTTTCCCATCCTTCTGCTGTGTTGGCAAACGTATTTAATCAGACGTTGAGATTCTGAGTAATAGCCAATCTGTATCATAATTTCTTTAAAAGAAATTTGAAGATGTCAGTTCAGGAGCAAACAGAGCAATATTAATGTTTTCTTTCCAAGACAATTTTCATTCACACAAAAAACTGTTCGAGATCATATGTTGAACAGGTACTGCTTGTTCTGTGACTGAGATGCCCCCAAAAGGTTAAATTCTACCTTTAAAGTGACAAAAGGCTTATCTTTAACAGCAGTATTATTAATAATTCCATTACTGTTCTTATTTCATTTTTTTCTATTTTTCACAGTGTGGCTAAAATTATACATTGCATATTATCTTCTACAATGCTAACATAGTCATATAGCTTAGGACACAGATTTGCCAGCATCTGAAATAGGGCTCTTTTGTAGTCATCTGAACTTAAAAGTATAATCAGAAATGTTTGTAAGACTTTAAAGTAATAATTAAATTTAACTGATGTTCTAGAATGACTGCCTTTTTCATCCCACAGCTCTGAGTCTTCTTGTGATTAGGCGTAAATTAGAACTACTTGGTGTAAGAGAATATTTTCCTTGTCAGAAAAGTGACCTTTTTTGTCAGGTGTCAAAAAAGTGAATCCTTTGTAAGAAGAATCAAAATTCTTTTCTTTTACTATACATTTTTTTCAAGGTCCTTACAATTCTAAATTCTATAAAACACTATTAAGTGCTTTTGCTCAAAATATGTGGGATCCCATTTTTAAAAAGCTTGAAAACCATAATGACAAAAGTATAGTATATTTGAGGTCATCATAATAATAGCAATTCATCAAGCCATTCATCATAATTTGATGAACTTGCTGGACAAATAAGAAGTCTTTATAAACCAAGTCCAGTGAATAAGAAGAGCTGTCAGCTGGAGAGAACTATTAGTGAGCCAAAGTGTGAAATGGGAATAAAAAGTTATTTTTCTCAATTGCTCTGTGGACATGTTTTTTGTTAATTTAGAATAAGAAATGTTACATTTTAAAATACTAAATGGTTTTTCACAAAGATCTTTAGAAATAAATATGAGCTCTCATCTTTGTCAAAATGCATATTTATAGCAAACGTATTATCCTTCTTTTAGTGAGAATTATCCTTCTTTTAGGAGTAATTAATCATAATGAAGGACATATTGCCCCATAGGTTTCTCAGGAAGATATAGAAAACCCTGAACTTTCCCTTAACTTCCAAAACATAAGGGTTGATGTAATCGGTCCATATCTTTGAATAGATCACCCCCAAAATTCAAACTCTACAATTATTCTCTAAATATTAATCTCTATTGTATACAACATACCAATTATGCTCTACATACTAATATATACAAATAATTTGGGGAGATTATAAAATACATTAAAATTCATTCTATTGATTTTTTAAAATAAACTCTTTCTAGGACTTCCTATTTTTGGTGACATTTTCTTTTCTATTACAATTATTCGAGGACCTTCTTCACCACCTTCTTCTCCCATTCACAATGGTCACCTAAATATTTTACTTTTTCTCTCTTGCAGGTATGAGTACTCTTTTCTTTGCAGATAACTTGTTTCCATGCTCTATCCCAACCTTTTATCTTTTGTAGCTTTTATATTCTCTGTGTGGACTATTTACAGGTGGTAATGAAAATGCACAGCATGTAGTGATTTGTGGTTTTGCTGAAATCCCAGGGTTAGGCTCTACTCCTAATGAGATCAAAGTGCCAAATAGTGACAAAGATAGAGACAAAAAGGATTGAGGAAGAGGATGAAATTTTTAAAAATAGAGGTTCTTAAATGTCATGCAGAACATTTTAGACTTGGTTTGATGGGGAATATAGAAATGATGAAAGCATGTAAAATAAAGGAAGCTGAACTTTTAATGTAATACGCATTTATATATGCTAACAGAGGAGAAGCATTACCCTTCAACCAGCCAGCCATACATTACTAAATGTCAGTTATCTTCTGTTTGGCTTTTGGATTTCCATGGGACTCTAATTCAGTGCATTTCAGGGGTTTGCCTGTCCCGCCTATGTTCTTCTGAACTAGCCCTGAAATGAGGAAACAAGTTCAGTGGGGCATTGTGTGACCTGATGGTGTACTTCACTGCTTATGAATGATATTTTCATATGTAGTGCATCCCCACTCCACTTCTGCTGTAGAAACCGCCTGACTGCTGGGTTTAAAAATGTTTTTAATTTGATTTTGCTACTAAGAGATTCCATCACCCATGTGATTTACATTTTTCATCAATAAAGACTCTTGGGAACTCTTCATACTCCAGCAGTGAGAGAAGTAATGTTTGAACCTTTTTAGTAGTGACTATTATACGTTGCTTACAAATCAAGCAGAGAAGGTACTTTATTGCTACACATCTCTGTTGACATCACAGACATTATTTAAGGAACAAAGGAGAAATTCTAGTTTGCATGGTGTCACAGCTCACTAGTGGGGTGGTTCTTGGCCAGAGAAGGAAAGAGCCTATAGTCAGCAACTAACCAGGTGTCAGCATGAAGCTTGAGCCAGGACTGTGACTGAGAGGAAATCAGGAGCCAATTTAAAAAATGTGGGTTTTGTTGTTTTTCATTATATTGATCCTAATATTTTAAAAAATATTGCTTTTTAATTGCAAAAACTGCTAGTTTCTTACCTCTAAATAGCAATGATGAGTTTTCTTTTAATTGAAGCACAATGGACTTACAGTATTATATTAGTTTCAGATATTCCACATAGTGATTTGATACTTTCATATTATGCACCATAAAAAGTTGTAATATTGTTGACTGTGTTCCCTTTGCTATACATTACATCCCTATGACTTATTTATTTTATAACTGGTAATTAGTACTTCTTAATTACCTTCACCTATTTTGCCTCTTTCTCCATCCCTCTCCCCTCTGGCAACCACTAATGTGTTCTCTGTATCTGAGAGTCTGTTTCTGTTTTGTTATATTACTCATTTTTTAGATTCCACAGCTAAGTGAAAACGTTATACAGTATTATCTCTGTCTGACTTACCTCACTTAGCATAATACCCTCCAGGTCTATGTTATTGCAAATAGCAATGTTTCAATTTTTTTTTTATAGCTGAGTAATAGTCCACTGAATATATATACCACATCTTCCTTATCCATTCATCTGTTGATGGACACATAGGTTGCTTCCATATCTTGGCTATTGAAAATATGCTGTAGTGAACTTGAGGTGCATATATCTTTTCGAATTAGTGTTTTTATTTCTTTGGACAAATACCAGGAGTAATTGCTGATATGGCGTTCTATTTTAATTTTTTGAGGACCCTCCATACTGTTTTCCATAGTGGCTGCACCAGTTTACATTCCCACCAATAGTACAGAAGTGTCCTCCTTTCTCCACATCCTCGCCAACACTTATTTATTGTCTTATGGATGGTAATCATTCCAACAGATGTGAGATGGTATCTCATTGTGGTTTTGATTTGCATTTCCCTGATGATAAGTGATGTTGAGCATCTTTTCATGCACTTGTTGGCCAATGATGAGTCTTTAAAGGCCTCTTTACATGATTCTATATAATCATTTCTTAGGAGCTTTTTGCAAAATTGTCACTCAAATTAGAACTCCTTTACAATATCAAGACCCATCTTATTTAAAATTCCATATATTTCTTAGAACTTTGGATGTGTTCCTACTGCATGTAGCTGATTTGCTAGTTTGACTAGAGTATAACATAATCTTCTTCAATGTCAAATATATTTTGGGAATCCTTAGAGACTATGCCATGCTTGTTACAGTTTCAGGTGGGTTTATCATATCCCAAAATTCTTTCATTATTTGTTTAATTTAATTGACTATGCTTACACTTCAAGTGATCTGTATATAACCCTGCTAAAAATATAATTTAAATTATACAACATTTCAAAATGGAAAATTAATAAACAACAGTAAAGATTTCAAAAGTCACATATTTCAAGGTCCTTTTTCCTCTTGTAAACTCCCTGAAAGTTAATAAAATTTTAAAAATGTATATTTCTAATGTATTTAATGGAATACAAATTTACTGGGAAATATAATTTTATAAGTCATTTTTAATGGTTTGACAAAAGACCATAAGGGAAATGAAATAGAGAAGTTTTTTACTCATAGGCCCTGGGGAGGTACATGGCATGCTTCAAGGGGTCACATGGGGAGGTCAAGGTAGAGTGCAGGTAGCAGAGTGTGGGAGGACCTGCCTTTATCAGGGTCTGGGGTGGAATGCTCTGGGGTTCCCGAGTAAAGGCCAGGTTGGTCAATTCAGACCAAAAAGAGCAGGGCTTTGGTAAACTCCGGGGTGGGTGGGTGGCAGGGAGTCTTACCTAAGGGGCACACAAGGGGATGGCCCTGGGAGGCATGAGAGATTGTTGCTCACAAGGGCTATTGGGGAAGTCATATCAGGAACTTACATTTGCTTGTGACTCTGTGGGCTGTTATCCAGGATATGCAATCACGGGAGGGGCTAGTGTCACATCAAGGACCTGCAGGCTGCTTGGCTACACAAAATAGATGCTGACGCAGTGGTATCATGGAGTAGTTTAGCTACTTGACACACACACCCAGATCAGTACACGTCACACTGGCGCAAGTTGGATAAGGTTGGTGGAATGTATAAATGTCAATATATTGTTTGTGATATTATACTGCAGTTTTGCAAATTTCAGTGGTGGAAACTGGGTAAAGTATACACATGAGCACTTTGTATAACTTACAACTTTTGGTGAATCTACAATTGTCTCAAAAATTTTTCAATGAAAATGTAGAAAAAGATATATATTCATTATAAAATACTTAGAAAATGCAAACAAACCAGAAGAGGAAAGTTGCCCCTGTGTAGATATCTGTGGTCTCTTTTTTTCTCATCTTCCTCAGGGCTCTATTTGAATTTTGTGTCATCATAGAGCACTATCCTGGCCACTCTACATAGAATGCAATAGTGCATGAATTACAATGCAGTAATCTTGTACTGCATAACCCAATCACTCACCACGTCTTTGTTCATTTCACTTATTATCCACTGACATAGTATTTCTGCATTTTTAAATTGGTTGTTTTCTTGTGTATCATTATTAAAAATCCAGGAGGATGAGGTCTTTTATTCATTCTTGTATTGCCAATTCTAATAAAGTGACTGACATTGTAGGAGTTTGATAAATATTTCTGTATGAGTTAAAAATGGAATCATTCTACACTTAACTGCTTTATTTGCTTGTCTATCATGTATTTAAAATTTTTATAGTAAGCCAGGTTGTACTTTGTGCTCATAATATAATGATAAAATCAAAGACTAGATTTCTACCTACTTAGAGACCTAACTCTATTTTTACTATTATATAATTTTCTAAAATAGCACTAAAATAGTTACTAAGTATTCTATTAAATGAATGAAATGCAATTTATCAAATATCTACATTTATACATCATTATGATTTTAAACTGTGGGCATTTATAAATAATATTGTGATGAATGAACTTGAAGTTAATATTATGTCTTTATGGGGTTTATTTCCTCAGGATAAATTCTGAAGTTCATATGTATAATGTCATTCGTTCAAATACTCAGGTCCTATTAGAGCTAATGAGACTCTGATATACATTGTGTTTGGAGTGGAGACTTGGTAATATTCTAATTTAGTCATTTTTTCCCCTCTTTTACTTTCTTAGTAATGATCACCAACCTCAGTCTATTCTTGATTACTCACAGTTGGCTTTCCTTATGCCTGGACCCTGCACACAAATGTTACTAACACACAACTCAAATTTCTGACAAAATTATCCACTGCTATGCAGAGCCTTACAAATAATAAACATTTTGGTTTATTTTAGTTCATTTGCCCACCGACTGGTTAATATCTGAAAATAATTAACTTTTTTTTCTTGTATGTCTGTGAATTCTCTTTACTTATAGAATTTATAATCCATGCCTCTTCATTAAGTACTTTTAAGTTTTCAATTTGTTGTTCGTTAGAATTGTCCAAAAGATTATAATTACCCAGTCTTAACCTGTGTCCAGAGATATAGCAGTAATCCACATAGTTTGAAAAGACTGCAAGCAGGGAGTGAGAATACTAGAAATAAGTGGGGAACAGATTTCCAAGTCTTGGGGCAGCTTATTAGCATCAATATGTTACTATTTATTTATATTCCTGCATTTGAATTTTTTCAATACAAGCTATAAGGATAATGGTACTTTGGGCCTCCTCTATTTAGGTTTGTGATTTTGAAAATGTCCCAGGGCTGCCATCACAGTTCACTGGGTACTGAAGAACTAGTTTTTTTGAGGATGGTGAATACTGGCACTTGTGTTACACTTTCCTATTCTAAATCATTGCTAAAAATAACATCACATCACTTTCCCAGTGAACACAGGTATAACATTAGAGCTGTTCCCCACAATTGTTACACTTCTACCAGAGTAGGTGTTTGACTTGAAACTTATTTTCCACTTCTTTTCTGGTTGAAAGTTAGTTGATGATCTTGACTACATGACAACTAAATATTGTGTCTGATGAAGTTTTCATTATCAATAAAGTCTATCCCAGGTGAGATCATTGTACTGTGGTCTGATCAAACAATATTAACTGAGAAAAAGGAATTGTATACTATTTTAAATACTATGTAATTATCATAGCCCCTTTATGACTTGTGGGAAGTATTTCCATATCCAGTGTATTGTAATGGAGGAAATTATAAAATTGGAATTGAAATGGACCTCATACATTACCTAGTCCAACCTCTTTAGATTTTATTTGGGGAAACAGAGGTTTAGAGAAGTTCAGTGACTTGTCCCAAGGTACACAGCTGCTGAGTGGCAGAGGCAAGTTCACCAGTGTATCACCAGTATGACAACCCTGGTGGTACCTAATAGCATTAAGAAAGCATCGTCTGTATATAGTGACTGTATAATTCTTGTATTAGAAAATTGCACTTACAGATTATGACACACACATTTAAACTGAAAGCCTGTATTAAACTTATTTTAGAACAAATTGAATGCATCTGGAAATATGGGTTCTGTTCAGACCTTCAAAGGTATTAGACATGAGTACAATGAATGCTGAGTTTAACATCAATTTCTCAGAATGAAGTGGAAGATTATTCTTTCTTAACATGCTACACATATGAAGTGGCTCAAGTTTAGATGAGCACTCATTAGCTTAATTCATAATTATTTTAAGGAGTTCATCGCCACTCATTTTTTTTTCACACAGTTCCTAATTTGTAGCAGTCATCCTCATGGTTTTGTTCATTTGACACATCTTAAGATATTTCTTAGAATTCAGTAAGTGTTTGTGAAGCTCTATAATGATTTAAAAACTATGTGTCAGTGTGTAATTAACACTAGTCAGATATGTCTTAGTCTGAGGAACTTCAATTTAAGAAGATAGCAGAGTGTAAGTAGTGAGGAAAAAAGGGCATTTTCCTCATCACAGCATGTACTTCCCTGCATTAAAATACATCCCCACATTGCAATGAAATGTCTCATCTACAAGTGTTGACATACTTAGTGAAAAAATAAATATCTTAAAATTACTAAAATACAAAACATTAGAAAAATCAATGAAAAACATAAAAGGTATGTGACCAGTCCATTTATTTTCTTTTGTAACTGTATACAAAATGCAAATTTTTGATCAGGATAGAAACCTAATATAATGTTGAATTCTAAATGTCCAGCCTCTAAAATATACCTAAAATTTGTCTCCTTTTTTCCATCTTCATTGCCACCATTACCTCATACCTTTCCTGATACAATAACTTTTAAGTGACCTTCCTTTCTCCAAGATTATCCCCCCACTCAGGCATCTTAATTCCCTCTTCTCTTGGCATGCAGACTCATTTTTATCTGTCTTTAAACAGAAAACAAACAAAATCCCCAAAACAAAAAACTGGAAACCCAAGAGACACAAGGAACGGGGAGGTGCTGGACATGCTCATTACATTGATTTGGGTGATGGGATCATGGGTGTTTGCATATGTCCAAACTCACCAAATTATACAGAAGAAATACGTACAGTTCTTTGTGAAAAAGCAACCAACCAAACAAAAACAAAAAACAACTATCCTTGGATCCCCATCGTCTTAAGAGTAAAATCCAGAATCTGCAATGGACTGCTCACAGGGTCCTATGTTAAGAAGCCGCCATTTTCTTCTCTGATTTCATCTAGTGCCCATTTCCCTTTCTTCATCGTGCTCCAGCCACACTGGCTTTCATTTTGTTTCTTGAAAATGCCAAGTCCTTTCCCATCCTATGAACTTTGTATTGATATTCCCCAAGACTTTTTGGGGACAGATGTCTTCTCCTAATTCATATGGTACCTCCTCAGAGAGGCCTCGTTGATCATTCTATGTGAAGTCATTTGCATAGTATCTCACTTTTTCTTTAAGCTATGTATCTTAAATGGAAATCACGTTAGAGAATTACTTGTCCATTGTTAGTTGCCACAATTAAGGTCCATAAAGCTAGGATTTTTTATGCTGTATTTACTACTGCATTCTCATTATCTGTATCAGTGCTTAGAACATATTAGACACATAGGTGTACACTATCTCCCAGCCCTTGAGTTTTATACATCTGCCCTATGAAGTAAATCTATATAGGAATAGTGAAGTGGTAAGCTTTAGAAATGGAATTGAAAATAATTGTTTTAACATCCCACGTGACCTTTAATAAATTTTCAAAATTGTTGATTACAGAGAGGTGATGAAGTATTGATATAAACATTGATAAATAATATCAAAAAAGTTACTCTACCTTCCTCTTTTATTTTCATCATCAACACATGGTACAGGCAAATGAGCTTTTGGAACTTACATTTATAAGAGACATGATGATAGAGAAAGGTCAGCTCTATCAACTGACTAGGTCGAAAAGGAAAAACAAATTAAAAAAAAGAAAATGTTTGAAAATTCTTTCCCTTATGACTCTGGCAGTATTTTTTTCTCTTAATAATTCTTCAGTTGCATGTTTTTTGTTTGTCAGAGATATTCTGTGAGTCATTGTGCATACTTAGGAGACAGTTTGACTCAAGGGATTCATGAAATAAAGAGTCATACAATTAGATAATCGGAAATCACTTTTAATTGCATATTTGCACTAAACCAAAATAGTACTCTTCAAAGGAAAATTATCCCAGCTTTCAAACAATGATTCTTTTGTATTTTGTATTATAGTTACTAAATTGTTAGGACAAGGCCCTCTCCCACGCACAAAACATTACATAATCAATCTTCTGCTCTTTTATCTGCTTTCCCCAAACACTGACAGAGTAATCTTTATCAGAGGGTGCAATTTCATAGTTATATTGAAGCTTTCTAAAATGATCAAATTCATGCATGAATTAATTAAATATTATTTTAGAAGTAATATTTTTATTGTTTTGGATAAAAATGTATTGATTGAATCCAAATGGGCATAGTATTTAGCAGGTGACATAAACACCATGATCATGAAAAGTTTGCAAGTTTTTGAAGACTTCATCATAATTTTAAGGTTGAAAACAATTTCATGAATGTCTATAGTAGAGAGAAATATATGTATCAAGGCATTATATATTATCCAAATACTTGTCTAAGTATTTCATAAGAGAGGACTTTGAAAGTGTTTTTTTATTGGTTTTATTATTTGATTAATTATTCTGGTCTTAAATTGTTTAATATTTTAGGTTTTCGGTTTATATTTCTGGCCAAGATCAGTTAATGGCAAAGCTGTTTTGGGTGCCTGCTAAGCACAAGAAACTGTGTTAGAGAAAAAGTTATCATGACACACTTTTCTCTCATGATAAAACAGAGGTTATATGTAAACATGTAGTGAGAGGGGAGAATCACAAGTGAAAATTTTAAAATGGTAATACAGGACTTCCCTGGTGGTGCAGTGGTTAAGAATCTGCCTGCCAATGAGGGGACACGGGTTTGAGCCCTTGTCTGGGATGATCCCACATGCCGCGGAGCACCTAAGCCCATGAGCCACAACTACTGAGCCCATGTGCCACAACTACTGAAGCATGCATGCTTAGATTCCATGCGCCACAACAAGAGAAGCCAATGCAATGAGAAGCCCACGCACTGCAACGAAGAGTAGCCCTCACTCGTCACAACTAGAGAAAGCCCTCATGCAGCAACGAAGACCCCACGCAGCCAAAAATAAATAAATAAATTTATTAAAAAATTAAAAAATAATAAATAAATAAAATGGTAATACAAATTCTCAAAAATTACAGAATGTCGTAAAAATAGATAATGGTGGGTACTAGTAATGGAGACCTCTTAAGATGCCCAGGAGGGTATTTCTGAGAAGTTGAAATTAAAGGTGAAGCCTTCATTACAAGAAGAAGTCAGCCTACTGTATAGTACAGGGAACTATATTCAATGTCCTGTGATAAACCATAATGGAAAAGAATATAAAAAAGAATGTATATATATATATATATATATATATATATATATATATATGTATAACTGAATCACTTTGCTGTGCAGCAGAAATTAATACAACATTCTAAATTAACTATACTTCAAAAAAAAAAGTCAACCATGTCTACATCTAAGCAAAAACCATTGCAGGCAGAGGAACCAACCTTTCAAAGACCCTAAGACACAACACCATTGTGCAGATTCAAGGAACTAAAAACCAGGGTGGCAGGACCATCGTGAGTGAAAGGGAGAGCATGATGGGTGAAGCTGTGTAAGTTAGCAGAGCCTACAGAGACTTGTTGGCAATTGTAATATATTGTATTTTATATGAAGGGCAGTTAAATTATTTAAAATATGGGATCCACATAATCTAATTTTCTTTTTGTAATTATAGTCTGAGCATTTTGTGGAGAATGAATTTGAGTGAAAGGAAAGGAGGAGATGAGGAGATCATTTAGAATGACACCATGGTCTTCTACACAAAATATCAGAGTGACGTGGTCTAGGATGTGGCAGTGGATATAGAGAAAAGTGAACTGAGTCTACACCCCTTTGGTAAACATGACTTGATGGAAGTTGGGGATAGAAAAAAAGGATAACTGTTGGGAAAGGCAGTGGTGTGTAGCCTTTCTGTTCCCACTCAGCCACATAAAAATGGGTCTTGGTCTTGGGATTGGAACACTTCCTTACCAAGAGATAAAGAGCCCACTGAGCTTGTGCCAGGCTTATCACCTTGTGTGGGAACATCTTTCCTTGTTTCAGGCTCAGTGATTGCTCTTAGATTGTCTCTTAAAGTGTGTACATCATATGGCCCACAGCCAACCCCACTGTTATATCTGTCCTCCAAGGACAAGGGGCCAGGATGCTTTCTACTGTGGCACAAGAGGGGTACATATGGGCAGATTGTCCTGTGACCACTGCCTGGAGAGACCCACTGGCCATGGGAGACAAATGCCCACTACAGAAGCTGATCTTGCTCTGTCTCTCCTCTATGTGAGTAAGGTGTTATTACACAGTATTTGACTGTGTTGGGTTTTCCTTGGCAACTTCTTTACCAAGTTACAGTGGGGAGAAGTATTTAGAGTCCTCCCCTGGGATTGTAACCAGTGCACAGTACTCTCCTCTTTGATAACCAGTGTATGGTAATCTGCTCTACAGTAACTTGAATATTTTTAAACTTGAGCAACTGAAAGATTAGAAGGGTACAATTTGGGGTTAGGGAAAACCAAGAGTTTAGATTTCAACATGTTGAGCTCAAGTATACAAGTGTATATACCTGAGAGAAGAAATTGGAAAAATCTGACATTCATGAGTAAGCCAACAGTTTTTAATGTCATGAGAATGAGATTATCTACAGAGATAGTAAAGAGAGAGAAAGTGGGGCCAGGACCAAATCCCAAGAAATGACAACATTTTAAGGTCTGGCTAACATGCAGAAATTAACAAAAAAAGAGTGTGAAGGAGAAGGCAGAGAATTAGGTAGGAAATTAAAATTATGTGCTGTCATAGAACCCAAGAGGAAAGCAATTTACCAAGCAGTGAGTCCCCTGTTTCAATGCTACATTGTTAAATAAATGTATATATACTGGCTTTGAAGAAATGAACGTTGTTAATAATCTCTGCTGAATTGGATCCATTGAAGTGGTTGGTGGATGGGGGTGAGAGGCTGAGTGGAATTGGATCCATTGAAGTGGTTGGTGGATGGGGGTGGGTGAGAATCAGGTTGAGTGGTGGGAGGAGTGATATGATGTCAGGAAGTAGAGGTGCAATTTTCTATATAAGTTTATGGAGAACTTTTGCTGGTGAGGAATTTGAAGTCAAGAGAGGCTAAAATTATTTAATCTGGGAAACAAAAGAGCAGCTTCATATGTAGGTGAGAATAATCTAATAGGGAGATATTGATAAGTCAAGAGAAAAAAGGAAAGACTGAGAAAATAAAATCCTTTACTGAGTGTGATGGAGGAAAAGATTTACCTATGATAGAAAAAAAAATTTGGTTCATTAGAAGGGAAGGAGTGGAAACTAAAATTAGACACTGGAAGGTTTGCAGATTTTGTCATGAGGAAATGAATGAGCAAAGCAAAAAAAGTTTTTTTCTCAAAAATGTGAAAGCAGGGCTTCCCTGGTGGCGCAGTGGTTGAGAGTCCGCCTGCCAATGCGGGGGACGCGGGTTCGTGCTCCGGTCCGGGAGGATCCCATATGCCGCAGAGCGGCTGGGCCCGTGAGCCATGGCCGCTGAGCCTGTGCGTACGGAGCCTGTGCTCCGCAGCGGGAGAGGCCACAGCAGTGAGGGGCCCGCGTACCGGAAAAAAAAAAAAAAAAAAGTGAAAGCAAAGTCAGTGACAGAAAGTATGTAGGTACATTCAGAGAATGTAGGAGAGAACTCTCTAGGAGAGCGAGGAGAGAGCTCATGAAATAAATTTGAACTTCTCATGACAGTCATTGTATAATGCCCAATTTCATGATATTCTCTAATGGTATTTGGCTGCATGGCTTGTTAGCAATCTTGACCTAGGTATATTCACCAAAGTGGATGGTAGATGGGGCATACAGGTGTAGGCATGGAGAACTTGGATGGCTAAATTCATTCAGCTGTTCCAACTGTTTCATGGTTGGACCATAGTAGTTTGGTGGATACAAAACTTTTAGCAATCTAAGTACGGTTGTCTATGCTATTGCTATGGTGTGAATGTCTGTGGCCATGTTGAAATCCTAATAATCAGTGTGATGGTATTAGGAGGTGGGGCTTTTGGGAGGTGATTACTGCATGATAGCAGAGCCCTCATCTATGAGATTAATGCCCTTATGAAAGAAGATCCAGAAAGCTCTCTTGCCCTCTTTTACCATGTAAGGGTACTATGAGAAGTCTATGGCTCAAAGGGAGGACCCTCCCTCACCCAAACATGCTGGTACCCCCACTTCAAACTTCCAACCTCCAGCTATATAAGCTACCCAGTCTTTAGTATTTTGTTAGAGCAGCCCACACAGACTAAGACAACTCCCATGAGCTACTTGGGATATTTAAACCGTGTGCCTCCAAAATTATTAACTGTCTGAAAAAAAATCAATGCATTTTAAATAGCCCTGCTTCTACTTCTTCCTTCTGCAATCACCTTCTGCCTTCCCTCACAGAATATCTGTAAGTTCAAGGTAGAAAAGCATATATATATACATATATATATAATGTATATATATATATATATATATAAAATAGAGAGAGAGATAGAGATACATTGTATATATAGAAGGAGAGAGGGAGAGGGAAGAGGAAAAGGGTCCAAGGTATAACCTTAAATAAATAATTGAAAATATATAAATCTTAGGATCCATCTAAAACCTAGGGTGATCCTTGAATGATTAAACAATGGGAAACTGCTGAATCATCCAGACATCACAGATGCAAGTGCTTAAATTTTGTTTTTTGATGATACTTTTTTGTGTCCTTTTACTTATCATCTGTATCTCTTCATCAAAGTTTTCTCCAAGTTCTGGCATGCTATATTAATCAACCCTCTAAATAACTGATTAGAATTTTGCAGTCTTCAATAATCACTTTGTTGCCGGTTTCTTGTTTTTATTTTGACAATTGTGATTTTTATCTGAATGTGCTCTTTGCTGATGCCAGGTGGCTCCCATTGCATAGATTCAATGTGTGCACATATTTGAGAACACAAATGGGATCCTTTCTCCCTGAGATTCTTCTTCTTCCTTTGGGTACTGTTCCTTGATAGAGGAATGCTGACTGGTGGCCTTTCTCAGTGACAGTCTTAGGAACACTGTGACAGTGCCTCCATTGTGAGAATTTCATCGCCTCTGGTGAATGGCAGCTGGGAACACATTCTGAAGCCTCATATATGGGATAGCGGAAAAGTTTAAAAGTGCTTAAATTCATCCAAGTTCTTGAGTTTCCCCTATTTATGTTCTCCCTTAGACCTTGCTTCTCTCTGCTTGAAAATTTTGAGTTCTGTTGGAAAATGCACTTATAGTTTGGCCCATTCCCTGATCCTACTGAACCAGGTGCATGCTTGTTCTCTCAACCTGGTCCTATCGGAACTTTATCTTCTAGAAAGATAAGTAATCTGTACTTAATGCAATCATTGTCTTCCTCATAAATTGTTAGGTAAAGAGAAATGGAATTAATGTTGCTTTTGCTTTTATCTATAGGTTTCCTTTCTTCTGATATCTTTGAAAAGATTGGAACTACTTTTTAAAATTTGGCTGCTAAAAAAACCAACAAAGTTTTTCTAGATGATACTAACACACATGAAGTATAGATTAGATGAGGTAATGATATCATGCTCTTCTTAACCAGGAATGATATATTTGCAGCACTGAATCTTGCTGAATGTCATATGTAAAAAAGAACATTGTCAAAGTAGGCTATATAGAAGTTGGTGTTTGGAACAGTTAAAGATCAGGCTGTCATTACTTGTGAAGAATTGGTTAAGAAAGTAGGAAGAACTGAGCTAGTTATTTGAGCATGTGATAGGAATAAGAACTAGGATGAGAAGCTGAAATTACTTGAGCAGAATTTGTCTTAATAGATGAAATCACACAATAAACATTGGAACTCCTCAACATTAAGAATGGGCTCTCTCAGAATGCTGAGATATTTGTGCTGGTGGGGGCATTTAATCTAGGGCTGTATGTGCATTTGTCAAGGGTGATGTGGAAATAATTCTTTCACTAGACAGGTGGTTGGATTGATGTCCCTTCCAAATCTAATGATCTCTAATTTTGTGAGGGTCAAAATGAAAATACTATCTCTTAAGGATAATCTGATATTTATGAAATATTTCTTCAATATTTGCTATTGTAAACATAAAAGTAATAGATTGTACCCAGAAGAATATAAGATTGCAAACATGTAAACCATTAGAAGAAACAATTAATATAAAAAGAAAAATTAGATCATATAATAAGTGATAAAATAGAAGAGAATCACAAAAACATTAAGGATAATATAGCATCAGTTGACAAAACAAAGAACAATCTCATTCAAATCAGTATGTATAAAAGGTGTAAAAGCAGCCACATTGATAGAGATAAATCAAAACTCAACTACTTATTTGCAAGCAACATGTCTATAGTAAAATAAGAAAATCAAAGAGCAAAACTAAATAAAAAGTAGACAAGAAAAATGCCAATTCAAGGAAATTAGGGGTCATATTCTTAATAATGGATTAAACTGAATTAAGAGCAAAAGTTTAAAAGGAACAATGATAACAGTACATTATATAAACCCAAATGATGATGTATCTATCATGTATATTTGTGCTCCAAATAATATCATATTATTTGTTCACTTACTGAGCATCTTTTATATATCAGCCAATCTTCTAGGCTTCCAGATTATAAATAAACAAATAAAAAAGAAAATAAAGAAACAAAAAAACCCTTTCTTTTTCTTCATGTAGCTAATATCCTTACTGGTGAAATAGAAAATAATCATGGGTAATTAATAGTGTTATGAAGAAAATCTAAAGCTGAAGAAGGCAGCAAAACAATAATATGAGAAGACTTTAATTCACTTCTTTCAATAAATGACAATTTAAATAGACAAAAAGTAAGTAATAATATAAAAGATGAATAACAACAAGGTAGAACTCATTTTTAACATATTGAATTCTATATTCTGAAGGCAGAGAATAAAACACTTTTACCCCCAAACGTTCAAGGAACAGACACAAAGCTTGATCATAATTTAGGAAAATATCAATTTTAAACATGGAAATAGTATAAAAAGTATTTTCTGTTTCTGAAGTGAAAATGATTGAAATTAACTCTAAGTTAGGAAAAAAAATATTCCTTGAAACAAAGAATCAAAATTTCAGTATACACAAAAATTTTGTTTTAGAATATCCAGATGAAATAAAATTTCTAAAGATAAAGATATTAATGGAAATGGAAATACTACTATTTTAAAGGCCTAGAAAATTCCATTTAAGCAGTAGTAAGAATGAAAATAAATGAATTTAGAATTCAACATAAGTGTTATAAAAAAGAAACAATCAGTTTAGGGAGAGTCTGAGGACAAAAAGATATGGCAAAGATCAAATGGAAATTAATAGGCTAGAATTAAAATGGCAGGATCAGTAAATCATATAAATTGGTTCTTTAATTAACTGAAATATGAGCTCAGAAAACAAGGAGAAAAATGTATAACATTCATAAATATTAGAACATAGTAAGTGAGAATATGAAAACAATCACAAATACAAGCAACTAACACAATTTACATTTTTACCACCATTTAGAATTGTTTGCAGGCACTAGCAATCCAATTAAAGAAGGAAAATAGGTCAAAATGATAAAAATTGCAATGAAGAAATTAATGCCATCATTATTTGGAGATAATATGTTAGCACACCTGGAAATCTAAAAGCATTACCTAAACAACTAGTTCAAAAATTTGCTGAGGACAGTAATTTTACTCATTGATAAATCTGAGATAAAATAGTGCCATAAGTTCTTGGTTTAAAATTTTCCCTATCTTTTGCTAAATAAGGACAAATGAAGTCAGGAGGCAACAACGTATACTGAATCCCTAAGACTAACAAGCCCCTGTGAGGAAGATTGGAACTTATTCTTTATCTTTCACAGTACACAAGGAGAAATAGGTGGTTACCACGAAAGAAGCTAAGAAGAAATCAGTTAAAATTTTAACAAATTCTTAGAGGCCAAGTACAGGCTGGCATATTAATGTGGGATTTCTAGAGTTCCCAGTCACAAGGGAAGTTGGCATTCACTTGCAAGCACTTTTCCAAGAGCCATTTTTTGTGTGTGGAAGAGACAAGTAAGCAAGGTCATGGATATGCAGCCTATACAGTCACATAGGCCTCACATTTAGAAGAGCTCTGCATCTAGTTTAATGCTCTGCTGTCACCCTCTTGAAATTATTAATAGTTTTTGAACAAGGGGCCCTAGGTGTTTAGTTTGCACTGGGAGTCACAAATTACATACCCAGCTGGAGCATGATTGGTAGCTGGCGGGATACAGAAAATAATCCCTGTCCATTTCCCTAAACTTTTCTGTCTTACAAAGCAGGGCCCAAGCAAAACTCCATTGCTTCTGGAGGTAGAGGCAAAATCTTTCTGCCTTTGGTGGAGGGATAGGAAACTGTCTTAGACCCATGCTAAAGGCAAAGATCCATTGCTGCCAGAGGAGGGGCAGAAGCAAAAACCTTCTGCCCTCAGAGTAGGCATGTTCATGAACTTGGAAGACTCATTACTGTTAAAATGTTAATTCTCCCTGATTGATCTATGAATACAATCCCAGTGACAATTCCAGCATTTATTTTAAAATTTGACAGTTCAATTCTAAAATGTAAATGGGAAATTAAAGGATCTAGAACAGCCAGCGCAGTTTTGAAAGAGAACTGCTAGTGATCATTCACACTACCTCATTTCCAGACTTACTCTGAAGTTGTAGTAATCATGATACAGATACAGTTATATTTGTGTAAGGATAAACATGCAGATGAATGGAATAAAACAGAGTTCAGAAATATATCCGTACATATATGGTCAACTGAGTTACACAAATGCTCTGAGGAAATTCAACTGAGTAATGATGGTCTTTTCAACATACAGTACTAGAAAAATTACACATCCATATATAAATCAAACATACACATAAATGTAAAAACTAAAATTATAAATCTTATAGAAGAATCTAGAAGAGAAAATCTCACTGAATTTGTGTTAGGCACAGATTTCTCAGATATGCCAAAAGAGCGTGAATGTTAAAATAAACATTAGTAAACGGACTGCATTAATACTAAAAATGTCTACTCTTTGAAAGACATTAAAGATATTTAAAAAACATGCCACTTCTAGGAGAAAATATTTGAAAAACGCATAACTGATAAAAGATTAGTATCCAGAAAATATTTTAAACAGCCCTCTCAATTCAATAATAATAAACAAATAACCCAATAAAAAGAAAGGCGGTAGGTAAAAGATTTGAATAAACTCTTTAAGAAAATGGAGATATACATGGTAAATAAACATATGAAAAGATGCACAATATCATTTTTCATTAGCATAATGCAAATTGAAACCACTTGAGATGCCACTAAACGCCTATTAGAATGAGTTGAAAAAATAAAATTGACAATACCAAGTGCTAATAATGATTGGAAGCAACTGAAACTCTCATACATTGCTAGTGAGCATGAAAAATGCTAGAGCCACTTAGAAAAACATTTTGGTGTTTTCTTTTAAAATTAAACATACATTATCATTAAACTAAGCAATTGCCCTATTATTTAGCCAAAGGAAAATAGATATATCTCTCCTAATACCTCAAATGTAAGCATTTAGTAGATTTTTTTCTTAATCACCCAAAACTCAAAAGAATCTAAATGTCCATCAACTTTTTATCAAATGGATAACATTGTGGTACATCATACAAAAAAAAAAAAAAAAAAAAAGGAACTACAAACTGATACATGTAAGTAGCATAGAAAAGGAACTACAAACTGATACATGTAAGTAGCATAGAAAAGGAACTACAAACTGATACATGTAAGTAGCATAGATATCGTAAAAGAATCAAGCTAAAAGAAAGACCCCAGACAGAACAGGCTACATATTCTATGGTTCAATTTATGTGACATTATGGAAAAGACAAAATTATAGGGAGCGAAATCAGATCAGTGGTTTCCAGGGATTGGAGATGGGAGACATAGTAGCACAAAGAAAAGTTTTGAGGTGATAGAAATGTTTTACATCTTGATTGTAGTGGTTATTACACAAATTTATACATTTGTGAAAACTCATAGAACGGTATATCCTAAAATCCAAAGTGTGGGTTTTACTCTGTGTAAATTATACCTTAAAAAATCTGATTTAAAACATTCTCACTCATATTAAAAAAATTGAATATAAAATCATTTTTATTTATCAAATTGGCAAATATCCAAGCATTAGATGTCACCTTTGTTTGTTGCTGGTGATTAAAGAAAGCAGTGCTCTCATATTTAGTTGGTAAAGTGTAAATTGACATAATATTTATGTAGAAAAATTTGGCTATAACTATTATAATTTATATACCACTTGACCCCTCAAATCTCCTTCTAGGAACTTATACTAGAAATACAGTTTTACATATACACAAATATTTATTACAGTAATACTCATTGCAGTATATTTGTAAGTTTAAAACAACTTAAATGTCTGTTAGTAAAAGACTGAAAAAAATTATGGGGTGTTCATGCAACTGGATACATACTATGTGGCTGTTTAAAAAAAATAGGTAATTTACAGATATGAGTGGGAACTTGACACAGTAAATAGAAAAAAGGCAAGGGCCAGATAACTGACAATAATATGCTAAAATGTATGATTCAAAGTATATATGTAGGTGCCCCTATGCATGGAATGTCTCTGGAAGTGTACACAAGTGACTATTACAGCATTAGTATATGATGAGTGTGAACTGGAGGATGAGGGACACATGTGGAAACAAAATGTATGTTTCACGGTTTATCATCTCATGATCTTGTTATGGCTTTATTTTGTGTTATTTGCATATACTTAAGACTATAGTGACTATTTTTAGGAAAAAAGAAAACAGAAATTAGAAATATTTAAGAACAGTGGCACCTTGAGCATGTCTGCTTCTCCCTCCCTCTTCTCAACTTCCCTGTAGTGAGAATAAAAGCCAGAGCAGGTAAGTTGCAGATTCTAGGTCAACGACTATCAGATTTAGTTCACTATCCAAATCCGGCAGTTCCTGCTCCTGGATGGCTGGGAGAGTCAAGGTAAAAGTGGCCAGTGGTAGGACTTGCCTTGCCTCTCTGCTTGCGTTGAAAGTCAACCAACTAATGAAACAAAATGCCTAGATAAACAAACAAAACAAAAAAATGAAACCAAATCACCTTGAAGTGCCTCATTCTGTTCAGTGCCAGTTCTGTTAGAAATGGAGAGAATTACCGTGAGGCTGGGTGAGAGTTCCCACCTGCAGCCTGGGAATCTGGAAGCACAGATGCTCCCTCCTCATCCCTCAGCCCAGAAATTTGACTTTACTGTTTTTGTTTTGTGTTGCTTTTGTCACCATCAGCCTTCTAGAGCAGAGACTGCTGCACTTTCTTTCATTCTCTGGCTCCCATTTGAGAAACAGACTGACCCAGTGCTGAAGAAATGAAAAGTCCTAACAGGAAAAAGAAAAAGTCACTTATGAGTATTAAGGAATCAGAGGGAAGAAGACAAAACAAAGAGATTGAAGAGTTGGCTCTTATTGATTTTTGTTAAAGAAATCCTCTGTGAAATGTATTAAGTCTCTTAGGGAGAAGCAAATAGAGTACAAAATATTTTTTAACTCTAAGTTAAGAATTTTTGAAGGAAAAATTCAATACATACACTGAAAAGGAAGATGGCCAAGGAAAATCTAGCCAGATAGATTCTACTATGTTGTAAGGAAAAGTAGTAACCTTGAATAAAGAAAGAACCTTGAAGAAATTGAATGAAAAATTAAAATACCCCCAACCAAACTCCCTCAAATTCAGATGGTTTGACAGGTGCCTTCTACCAAACTTTCAACATTTGAGATAACCCTTATACAATACATGTAATTTTAGAAAATAAAAATGGAAGAAAATGTTTCAAAGCCAATTTCTGAATAAAACAACTGCTTTCTAAAGCCAGATAAAGGTAGTATAAATAAAAGAGTTATAGGACCATTCACTTACAAAAATATTTTCTTTCCTTTAGAAATCTTAAATAAATTCAAACTAGAAACAACAGTGTAATGAAAATAATAATACATCATGATCAAGTAGAAGTGAGGTTGACTTAATATCAGAAAATCTGTTGGTATAATCTACCTCAGTGATAGGCTGAAAGAGAAATAAATTATCTGATTATCTAAAATAATGGAGAAGACATATGATAAAGTCAAAAAGTAGTTATGATGAAGAAGTCTCGTATTAGAAATGGAAGGAAATTTCCTTACTTTGATAAAGCCTATCTAAACTAATAACTAAATATTATACTTTGGGGAAAATGTTAATATATTTGGCAAAAGGAAAAGAATACATGGTATTACTTCTAGTTTATAAATGAAAAACTGAAAGCTCTGACTTAATAAATAAATAAAATAAGAATAAGAATATGAGATATGAAAGGAGAGGGACAATACTTTTCCATGTCTGTGGATGAAATGAGCATTATCATAGAGTAGTCACAGTACCAGAAAAAATTAGAACGAGTAAAAAGTTGCAGCAAGTTTGCCAGATACAAGAGCAGCATAAAAGTCAATAATAGTCATAGAACATAACAGAATAAGATGAATGTTTATAAATAAACCAGCATTTGTTAATGAACCAGCAATTCTACCCTTGACTATAAACACAAAGTATATCAAAAATTGATCCATAAAGAGGTGTATCAAGGAGGACTAACACTTAAGTTATCCTTCATTAAGGAAAGGGATGCATACATGAACTGGTATAGAGCAGTCAGAAATAAAAAACTAGATGCACCTTAGGCATCATTAATAAATCTTTAAAAACATCCTATGGGCAAAGTAGTAAGAAATAAACTTAGTTAAATGGCACAATATCATTTACATAAATTAAAATATATCTTTACAGATTTCCACTTTGGTGAAGGGTAGAGATATTCATGACAGAAAATGTTCCTGCCTCCCCCACCAAAAAAAAAAATTGTTGAAAAGATCAGAATGCTCCTGAAGTAAGGGGAATAAGAATTGTTAATTTAAGATTCTAGGGTGTAGAGAACCACAGGGTTTTGAGCTGATAATTTGCAGCCACTTTTTTGCTAGTGGCATACCTGATTCTGGGTGCCATCAAGAGGCTGAGAATCTTGGCTTTTTCCTAGGAGACAAGATCACAGTTTGAAGTCATAGAAACAAGTAGAGTTTTGTTGTTGGTGGTGGTGTTTTTATAGTCTTGCATGGCTGGAGTGATCAAATTGGACTTGAGAGTCATCAAACACATGAAGGATTTTTTTTGAAGGGATTTGCCTGTGTTTGAAGCTTTCTTGGGAGGGCTATGAAAACACAGACCCTACAAGTAGCAATGGTGATTTGGTAGCTCTCTGTGCTGTGGAGACAAGGAGGAGAGTTCAGGGTGTACCTGGGAGAAGAGCACGGATAAACATACCAAGGAAGTGAAGAACCCTGGGGGATAAAGCCTTAAGAACAGTAATTTTCTGGTAAGTAGAAGGAGCTCAACCAAAATCCTGAAGTCAGCATTGATTACATAATGAGAAGAAGGGTGAATCCTCTCTGGAGAAAGATAAATCAGAGGGCATTTCTACAAGCTTTTTACTTGCTGCTAATCTATGATGTTAGGATACAGTTTACATGGTGAGGGGTCTGCCTGGTGTCAGGAAGGGGGTTTCTGGGGTGCCGATAATGTACTGCTTTTGGATATCTGAGCTTGTTATGTCTGAGCATTCACTTTGTGACATTTCATCAACATTTTCACTAAACATTATTGGGCTTTCACTTAAATATATTTTACTTCACTTAAAAACTTACTTAAAATTCACATACAGATGAAACAATTTTAGTTCCAATGATCCCTGTGCCAAAGCAAATGTATTCCAGGACTCTGCAGTTAGGTGAAAATAGATTTTTGTTAGAACAATTATGCCGAGACATTTCTTAATGTTATCTTCCCATTTCTCAATTAACTCTATTAAGTTGTGTTATATTAATATACTGCTTGATTTAATTTGCTAATATTTCACTTGGATTTTTGCATCCCTGTTTATAATCATTTTTGGTGATATCTTCATCAGGTTTTGGTGTTAAGGTTATGTGACTTCTTAAAAGAAGTTGGGGTATATTTCAGTTTTCTAAGGGATCAGGGAAAAAATCTATATATTGTTCAAAATACCTGCTCTTTAAAGTTTGTTTAGAACTCCTAATAGATAAACTAAGCTAAGAGGCTAAGGAAATACACTGTGCTAAATTGTTCAGGCCTAGTCAAATGCTCCATCCCTGGGCTCTACTTTACTTGCTAACACTGGAATTGAGAGTGAAGAAAGAGCTTAGGTCCCCAGAGGAAAGCTAAAGCATAGTTACTAGTAGGGTGAAAAGATGCTTGATGGCAAAATCAATAGCTGTCTGCCGAAAATACTCAAGACCGCTTTCAATTTTTCAAAATTAGACAAAATATAGTTGACTGTTTTGGTTTGTTTTACTCTAATAATACCTCAATTATCCATTTCATTTTATGTACAGAGGTGTTCTAAATCACACAACTACTATTAACTCAAGTTCTTTTATTCTCATACAAAGAAATTTGGAGTAAAGTCTTTGATTCTAGATTTTTCTTCCCCAGTGTTAATGGTTCTAGAATGTTCAACAACTTCAAACTACCCTCTTAGGATACATGGTAGCCAGAATAATGTCCAATTTGTATGTCCACAGCCAAATCATTGAAACCTGTGAATCCCATGTTACCTTATAGGCAAAAGGGACTTTGCAGATGTGATTAAGAGTATAGATCTTGCAATGTGGTAATTATCCTGAATTATCCAGTGGCCCCAGTATAATCGCATGAATCCTTAAAATCAAGAAACATTGCTATCTGGGTAAAAGAGATGAGACAGAAAAGAAGGAATGGAGATTCAAAGCATGAGAGGAACATGGTATTGCTGGCTTTGAAAATGGAGGAAGAAGGCCTTGAGCCAAGGGATGCAGCAACTTCTAGGCTCTGGGAAAGGTCCCAAGACAAGAGCCAGCAAGAAAATGGGGACCTTGGTCCTACGATCTTAAGGAACTGAATTCTGTTAACAATGTAATCAATCAGGAAATAAATACTACCCTTGAGCATCCAGGAGATGAATGAATGCAGCTTACAGACACCTCAATTGTAGCCCAGTGAGACCCGTAAGACTTCTGACCTGCAGAGCTGAAAGATCATACATTTTTTGTTCAAGCTGCTAAATTTGTGACAATTTGCAAAGGCAGCAGTAGAAAACTAATATGAGGTATTTCAGATGATAAATTCTATCAGGACTTTGTGCATCCCTTACATCTCTTACAGTTATTACAATTCGGGTATCTTCTAGAGTGTTCTGATGCTGATAATCTATCTGAGTAAGTGACTGCTGTTTTGTGTATTTAAAGAAGGTAGAAATCAATTCATTTCACAGGAACCAGGAAATTAAAATTTACGCAGAAAGTAACTTTTCAACTCATTCTTAGTGTCTAAATTGACGCTAGACTATGTAGAGTACCCTCAATTTTCATTCATTCAGCAATGAATGTAAAACGTGAGGAAAAAGGTATTATGAAAAACAATGTTCTTTATTTTGATATCCAAAATTAATAGAAAAGCGTCTCTTCCATGTAAGTACAATGAATACTTTAATCATGTATTATTTTAATGTCAGTTGTAAAGCTGTCTAAATAGCATATGACTCTTAAGGGAAAGAAAAACAAGAAAAGGAGAGAAAGAAGGAGAAATTTTAAGTTCAGTACTTTTCATTTTGTATCACTGAAATCTTAAAAAGGAAGTTAACGGTTAATCAACACAAATTTAATGCTATCATTTTAAGTCTGAATAGGCAGTTATTTTAATGCCCGTCATTATCACAATATCTCTCTGTCAATATGAGGTCTGTAACAGGCAATACAACTCTCTCTAAATATGATGCTTCAAAGAGTGCCTGTATAGATTTAAATTTGGTGGCTCATAGTATTTAATAATGTGTTTCTTTTTGTATTTAACATGTGCTAAAAAGCACCATTCTTATAAAGGTCATTTATTTCTGGCTCTGTATATTTGACATCTTGTCAAGCTATTATTCATGCCTCACTCTGGTACATAACTTTACTACAGGTACTGCACTTAGTACACTAATGCCCTAGTGGTCTGAAACAGTTAATGGAGCTCGCTAAGCATCTAATTTAATACATGAGAGTGACTTGGGTACTGATGATGAGCTAGCTCAATATATATTATAGAGAATCAGTCATCTTGTGAAAGTAGTAGTTAAATACACTTTCACTGAGATTTTTGTTACAAGTGGGAAGATTTAAAAGTGGTGATGAATTAAGAATTCCATTTAGAGTCAAGCTAAATATTTGGCTATACGGCTAATGTCTAGGGTGTATTTAAACACCACGAGAGTGGATGTAGACATAAGTAGGAATAATTCATGCATCTGATGGACGATTGGATGAGGTAACTTTAAGGTCGTTTTTAACTCTGAGAGTGTATGATTCCATGCATATTAGAAATCTAGCCCTGGAACAAATATGCATGAGCAGTCACACTATAAAATTGGAGCATAAAGAAGAAACTATAAAAATAACCAGATTGTGGGGGAAGATGGACAGTTAAAATAAGAGCCCTGCTTTGAATCAGAGATTTAAAATAACTTTAAAATGTTTTAGTTTGTGTCCTTTGACTAGTGGTTTCCAGGTTTTTAGGATAGGGACTGTCTGTTAGGATAATAGACAATTTTATTATCTCCTAAGATACACAATTATTATCTCCTGAAACAATGTATGATAGCAAAAAAAAAAAAAAAGCCATGTTTCTAAATGATTTTTTATGCTGTGTTAACTCCTGTGTATGTTGCATTGTTTATGTAATCAGCAGACCAGGCTGAGTGTACATGTCGTTTTGTAGAAATAATCTTGTGCTACCACAGAGGTCCAGGGCCATAGATTATGGACCACTTCTTTAAAGTGTCATTTCTTAAGAATATGAATTTCTTAAGACTGTAGATTGGGTTCCTCAGTTGAAATTTCGAAGTTGAATCTGAAGTCCCTAGGCCCCTGATATGTAATAAATATTATTAGAAAGAACACACACACACACACACACACACACACACACACACACACACACACACCATCAACAGGAGAAGGTAACTAATATGTGTTTCTTACAACCCATTTACCAGGCACAGGGTGAAGAACTTTATATTAAATGTCACAAAAATCTTAAGAATCATGTTGTTATTATTTTACACATGACAAAAAAAATAAGGCAAAGAGATGTTAGTTAACTGGCTTAAAGACAAGCAGATTTCAACCCCAGTGTATCTGTTCCCACATATTGTGTTCCTTTCACTAAATGATGATGCTTATATATAACGAAGTATAACCAATATTATAAAATCAACATTAATATATTGGAAAATATTTTCTTATTTGCAAACACATGAAGTTTGAATTGGCAATGTAAGTAATATTTTCAGTAATCTGAGGCTTTTGACTTTTCTCATAGACTCCAAGACATAGAATACCTGATAATGTAAATATTCTCTTTTTTCTTTCTAGTAATTTATATAACACTTTCCATGTGCCACCAGGGATTACTTTACCCTTTTAAACACCTTAAGTTAGGGACTAGTTTATCTTCATTTTACACATGTGGATTCAGAGGCATAAAAGATTAAATGACATCCCCTAAGTCTGTAAGTAGTAAGTGGCAGAACCCAGAATTTGAGCTTAGTCTAATTCTAGAGTCTATTAATTATTTACTCATGGCTTTAAGTAATCATATAGAATGATTGAGCAAATACCAAAAATATGCATAAGAGGATACCTGGAAAGCAATGGAAAGATCTGGTTTCCAGAAAAATCCCATTCAACACCATCTGGCTAGGTGATTTAGGGCAACATAAATACTCTCATTGGATTGGAATTTTGCAATTCTCGAGTGATTTCATATATAACACTTAATTGTAAATTATTGAAGGTGTTAAAATAGTTATGGTTGTGTCCATTTTACAAACTAGTAAACTAAATCTAAAAGAGACAAAGTTCACTTTAATAGGTGGTAGACTTTCTGTGTTGACAGGATTTATTCCCACTCAAGTTGTCTGTCCAACAAGTAAGTTACACAAATGTTACCTTAGTCAGTTTATACTTTTTGAGATCTCTGGAGTTTGCACTTTTGGATTTGGGGATGTTTGAAGTAGAAAACTTCTGGCAGAATAGATTTAACGATATTTTGAGACAACGAGTTCCAAAGTAAAAGAAGAGGTAAAATTAATGGCTTAAGTGAAAAATATTAACTCAAGTCTCACCATCTCATGAGAATTTAGTCTTCAAGGCTAAATTTGGTAAAATAAAAGAGCTATGTATGTATGCATAAATACAGATATGATAAGAAGAAAATCTCTATTAAGCTATGAGCTTTCACATATTTATTTTTCTCCTTTTCTAGCCAGTTCCACACACACATACCTGCTGCCTAAGAAAAATTATTTACTTTTGGTGCAATGATAGGTAAAAAGTATATGCCTGGAAAAAATAGAAACACTTGGAAAGAAAGGACTTGAGATGGGAGATAGCCATTGAGTTAGGGATGTGAGGAGAGAACAGTCTAGTAGATAAAGGAGAGATTTTTAGATGCAGGAGAGGGAGGCAAGAAAGGAAGAGATATGAGCAGCTCCTTTGAGAAGTAATGGAAGGAAGGGAGGGAGGGAGGGAGGGAAGGAAGGAAAGAAAAGAAAGAAAGGAAGGAAGAAAAGAAAAAGAAAGAAAGAAAGGAAGGGAGGGAGGGAAATCATTCATAGTTGCTTAGGGAGTTGTGTGTGTGTGTGTTTATGTGTGTGTGTGCAAGGTTTTTTTTAAATTTAATTTAATTTTTTTATACAGCAGGTTCTTATTAGTTATCTAGTTTATACATATTAGTGTATATATGTCAATCCCAATCTAAGGTTACAGTGTTTTGTATGAGTTTATGTGCTTTGATAACATTTGACAATTTTTGAACTTTCCTTACACCTAAACTTAGAGAGACTTGTTTTACCTGGGTTAAAAATAGAATGCATATGACAGCAACAGAAAATGTGTAAGTTCTTGTTTTCATTTGTTCTGTCATCTGAGTTTACTGCCCTCAGTGCCTTTGCTTTCCTATTGGGTGGTAGGAGAATTGCCATCTGTGTCTTTCCCCAGTATACTGAGGAGATGAATTAATGCCTCTCAATTCAAAGTATATTGTTCTGCAATTAGAATATTGTTGCATATTCCTGTTCGGCTGAACAGTGCATCTTTATCTGCAAGTATTGTTACACAAGATGCTAAGCTGATTTCAGTCTCTAATGACAGAAAGACAGGGACACTACTTTGTCTCCTTTGGATAAGTTAGATGTAATATCTTGTGTATAGAGAGCAAACTGACCTTGTGAATACTATAGTTAATTAAGTGAACACCATAATTGAATGCCAGTTTGCTCTAAAAAATGGTCTGCCACCTTCTGAGATTCATCTAAGTGCAATTGAGACAGTCAATGTGTAGGTGTTTATGGGCTCAACATCAGGTCATTGCAGGTGTTCTATTAACAATTATTGCCTTTATTATCCTGCTTATGAAGGGTGTTAAGCTTTCTTGCTGGATGTGCATATTACTTAATATCACAGAAGGTATGCTGAGCATTGGTTTAAAAGTAACTTTGGGTTCAAGTGACCTGTGACAATTAAGTGATTGATTTTAAGAAGGATTCTGGAAAAATCCACACATCCTGCAATTCGGGGCATGAATCTCCTGGCATTTGCCATTAGCAATGTTTTCTACTGATGAAAATAGTGGATATTTATAATGTGTTTATTCGAAGGAACATTTGCCAGAAATAGCTGCAGTTTTGTTCTATAAGATGTTTATCTATTAGCACTGGATAAGGATGAATAGTTTGTATTCTTTTGTTTAGGAAACCTGCTGCCTCTCCCTATAGAGTATACATCTTTACAGTCTACTTAGAGAAGAGAGTATATTTTCCCTTTACTTCAAAGGTATTAAACTTTGCCTTGTTCAGATGGATTTTGTCACCAACCACATACGATACATTCTCAATCATATCAGAGAAAGATGATAGGAGGGAAACAGTTAATTGTTACATTTTGTGGAGTTAGATGGTCTAAGAATTTGTAGCAAATGTTCAGCTGTAGCCAGTTGGCACACAAACTGCACAGTTTCCATACAAATTACCCCAAACAGGAGCGCTGAAGTGCCTCTTTGCGTTCCACATCCACTTGGAATTTGATATTTTCCATTGTTTTACAGAGAGCTGAAAGCAATGTCAGTGTATTTAAGTATAATGTGTGAATGGTGGGGGTGACAAAAAGATGTTCAAAATCCTTTGACCAATTTCTATCACATGATTTCCCAGCATTTCTATTACCCATTGTATTTTAATTTAAAAAATCAAAATGTCATCTGGCCTGGGGTGTTAGTCAGATTAGGCTAAGCCATTCTTAGCCAGCAAATAAGCCCTGGAATAGTAGTAGCCTAAGTTTATTTCTCCAGGGGAGCTCCCTTACAAGTGTTTTTTTAGGATCTTACCTTGTGGTTTGATCTTAAGGGTCACAGTCATGGTTTGAACAAGATAGAGGGTAGATCAGGGGCTTTTCAGTGTCTTAGCCAAAAAGTGACACTTGTGACTTTTGTTTATACTCCATCGACTGGAACTAGTCACGTTACCCTGACTAATTGTAAGCAGGGTAGAAATTTTTTTCTTCTGGGTATCCAGCAAGGAGAGGAGAAATGAATAATGATGAGAGTTGGTAATTGCTTCCACCCCCAGAAGGGCATCATTTCTCATTATGAGTAGATTCCAACATAATTGCCTGTAATTTTTGCTTGTTGTTACCTAAGCTTATTGATCTTCTGAGCCTTTGAGCCTATAGAACAAAGTTGTGTAGAATTGGGACATCTTGGTTTTCTCATGAACTTCTTTAGGTTACTTCGATTTTGTTAGTCCCTAGTTATTGAAAGATTGGTTCAGCCTCTAAAACTGCTTTGCTTTCAATATCATGGGAAATAGGAGATGTGGACTGAACGTTTCTGGCAGAAAATTCACATGACAGATGATTTCAAATTATCACATGTATGAGGGGAAGGAACATATGTTTATCATCATTAACCACTAATATTTGATGAGCACCTACTGGTGTTTGTCATTTTAAGAAGCCTTAATGATGGTGTTAGGAGGTTTAGAAAAGCCTACATGCTGATAAAACATTGTTTTAGGCCAAGGATTCTTAACTTGGGTCCATGAAACCATGTAGAATACAGATGGCCTTTGGTGTAGTATATATGAAACCTTTAAATTGCATGCAAATTTTGTAGATGTATGTGTATGGTTTTTTTTCTTTTTTTTTTTTTTCCTGTATTCTCAAACTGATCACTGGTTCAGAAGAGGTTTAGGAGAAGATCTTTATTTTGCCTTCACAGATACAGGAGAAACAGAGGGAACAGGATCTGAAGTAAGGAATTAGATTGTCTTGCAAATATCTTAGGTCAGCTTTTATGTCTGGTATTATGTTTCTTAAATAATTGTTTTTAAAATTAATATGTACTTAAGATATCATTTTGAAACTTAAGAGTGGGCGTTCTCAATTGGACGTCTAGGGTCTGAAAAGTACTCTCCTCAGTTGTGTTTTTAAACTCAATGATAAACTGTTTGCTTTTGGATTAAATGATCTTATCCACATTTTTATCCTGAGTAGCTGTCTTATTAACTTAGCAGCATTGCAGTTGTTCATGAATTTAATGAAATGAGGAAAAACGTATTCATTGATATTTTAGGTTGCTTTAGAACAAAGTATTTTAATGAAATTATTTTTGTATTTCTTTTAATATGAAAGAGTTCAACATTTTCTTTTAGCAATTCAGGAATAAAATATATGGAATGACCAGTAAGACTTTCCTATAGCATGAATAAGACAACATCTATGAATCTATAATAGTAAATTAGCTTTTGGGTCTTTTAAGAACACAGAAACTGGGTTTAAAAAATACTGTGACTGGTAGATAGGAATGAAGAATTTGAACACATTTCCTTTACCAGTGATTTTTAAAACTTTTTATCAGAACCTCTGTCCTTTAGTTCTTGCAACTTCATCTCAGTCTAGGATTAGTTTCCTGTGACCAAATCCTTTAAAGCATGGGAAAGCTCAATTTTTAGAGCAACATCCGTATTTTTGTCCCCAGTTTGCTACTTCTCTCTAAATCTTATCTTTTGCAAAGTAAGTATGGCAGTTAGAGCTGCCTTTTATTCGAAATGACTACTTTGTGTAAATCCACATCAGATGTACTAGAAGAAAAGACAATACATTAGGGAACTGGTGGAGGAATAGACATATTTGTAAATAAATGCATATCGAGAAAATAATATTGAGACAAAGAAAAGAGAACTGAAAATAAAATTATTAATTTTCTTCCTTTCCTTCCTTCCTTCCTTCATCTTTTTTTTTTTTACTTTTACCACAATAGCTGTCTCCTGTAAATAAAATTGAGACCCTTATCAAATCTAAAGATGACAATATTTAGATGTGTATCTTCTGTAAGACAGGCTAGGCTTTATCAGAACACCTATGTTGAAAGCCATGCCCAGAAGAAACATTTTCTAGTTTTATAAGTAGAAAACAAGAGGTTATGAAAAGATTATGTTTTTTTGGTTTTTTTTATTCCAAGATAGTCTGTGGTAGTTATTAACATTAAACTGCTATGTAATTTTGTCTCTCTCACTCTCTCTCTGTCTTGCTTTACTTTACTATCTGATATTGGACACAGCCTGAATGTATTCTTTTATAAATAGGAAGAATTGTAAGATTTCTTTCCAAATCAAGTAGCATAAATATAACTCACTCTCCTCAGAATGGAAATCTAAGATCCAAGGATCTTGCTGACATCAATTCTGTTGGATAATTTTGTCTCTTTCATTGTAATACATATCTATAGAGCAGTGCACACATTTTCAAATGCAGTAGATTCACAGGGGAATATAACGGTCAAAGCATGAAAATGTATCAGCTCATTTCTGATATTTCATGAGGTGATTTGGCTTGGCCCTAACGTATATAGCAGCTTAAAGCAAAAAACTGCTTCAAGCTAAATGAAGTGACCCATACATATACCCTCCCCAGACACATACACACACTTGATTGATTTACCTTCTTTCTCTTACACCAGTTGTCTGTATGTGTTGCTTAACTGGTGTGCACAATGCTGTTGTCCCTAAATTGTTGACTTTTCTTGACAAAAGTTTTTAATACAGCATTTCAAACATGAATAAGAGTGCTGGTTTTGAGAATCCAAATAATGAACAGAAGAGAAAGGCTTAAGTAATGAGAATATTTAAATAATAAAACACTTTGAAAGAAAGAAATAGAGAATCAAGACTAAAGAAATCACATTGTTATATGAGACAAGGCTATAAAATAAATAAATTAGTAACAATGAAAGCTTCACACATCACAGTTATCTCCTTTAAGTGGAATTGAGAAACATTTGCAGTGAACTGAAATTAACAACTATAAAACTGAGTATAAGAGGATACTATTTTGTAGCATCTGTTCTCACGTGGCACTATAGAAGCAATTTCTTTACATAAGGAGGTAATTGTCCAAACAACAAATGCTAGATTTCTATTTTAAGCCAATGCATTAAAAAAAAAAAAGAAAGAAAGAATAGAAAAATAGAACAATGAGCTACAATCATTCATCTTCAGAGTCAACATGATGTCCTTCTTTCCAACTTATCTCTTTCCACTTCAAAGAGCCGCATTGTTTTCCCACACCCAATTCCACCGAGCAACTTACAAGACTTGTAAAGATAAAGCACCATATTTATTTTAGTGTTATGTATTAGGAACTTATGACATTTAAAACTTTGATTTTCTACTTATTTAAAATATTATTTATTGTACTATATATGTTCTAAGTTACCTGTATTTATATTTTCCACAGCTATCTGTTATTAACAAAACTTATAATGCAGAAATATATATATGTGTGTGTGGATATATATATATATGTGTGTGTGTGTGTGTGGAGATTATATATATATATATAAAATAATACTTGGGTGACCAACCCAATTAGATTTTCTGATAAAATTAATATTCTTTTTTCTCTTTGGGAAGAAAAAATAAAATTAAAAATCGTTTCTAACGTTTTAATGCATTTTCTTCATTGGATGATAAATTTCTTGTAGGGGAAAGATTAGATTCTGTTCCTTTTGTCACTATAGATACTTCTCAGCATAGTTCCTCATTAATTGTTCTTAAATGAAATTAAAGAGAACAAGACTTCTCAGAAGATAATTTTCTTCCCATTTCACAAACTATAATTGTTGGTGTTTCTCAGAGGTGAACATTATTGGAGGCTCTCAGCAGCATCCTGATTATTTACTTCTGGGCATCATTTGATCTTTTCATCTCTCATGATTCAATGACTGGTTATAAGTTGATGGTTCACCCCCCTCCCCAATCTATAACTACAGTCAAGAATTCAACATGTTTATAATTGAACTTCTTAACTATTTTCCAAATTATAATCATCATTTGCTTAATCCACATCTCTGGCAATATCTTGACTCTTCCCATTCTCTCAGTCCTCATGTACAAATTCTAATGGCTCTGCCTACCAGTCACATTTCAAATCCATCCATTTCTTTTCATCTCCTATGCTTCTACCTGGCTGTCTATTAACATCTTGTGAAATAAAAGTCATATTTTATGGCAAGGCAAGAAAAATTTAAACATAAAAATTATTGTCTGCCCTTTGGTCTCCTCTCTCCCCTCACTGTGCTTTGTGTATCTGCATCATGCATCGGCCAGACCTCTCCCACTGGCAGAAATACCTGGTCAACTGTAAAGAGCACCATTCTCCTAGTATCAACAAGACAGCTGCTTAAAAGATAACATTCCTTTTTGATCTTGTAAGGGGTCACATAACCCACCATTATGATGCTTAGATCTGGATTATGTAAACTGTCAATAATACGTCATTTGATGTACAGCCCTCTGTCTCAAAAAACTTATGTAACTGTGCCTTGGCTTCTAACGGGCAGAACAGTTCTCAGAGCTTTCTGAGATGCTCTTCCTGGGTTATAATTCTCAAATTTGGCTTGAATAAAATTTTCCATTTCTTTCTTAGGCTGACTGATTAATTTTCATCAACAATCACTTAGTTAGGTTATTTCACTAGCATGTCCAAACTTGAAATAACTTTGTCTTTTCAATATAAAACAGGTTTGTTTTTTTTTCTGCTAATCTCCCAGCTAGCATTTCTAATGATCACATGAGATAACCTACTGAGCCCTCTATTCAAAATGCTGGTGGCAGAATAGATGTTTCGAGGGACGCTGTAAAACTTGACTGAAGTTACATTTGATGGCCAGAGGAGCAATAGGGAATACCACTTCCCCAGTGGGTAATGATGTGCTGATGCTCAAGTTTATTCACTTGTCTTCTTGAAGGTGAGCACTAATTGTGACAGAATCTTGCCCAGAAGTTAAATAAAACATGCTGACTGTGTTTGAATTCAGGTCACAGGGAAATCTGTTGAAATAGTAATCTTCCACTAGTAAGTTCCTCTGTACCCATGGCCTCCATTTCTAGCATACTCTTCTCTATGTAAAATTCTTAATATAATAATTTAATATGATAAATATAAAATTAAATATAAAAATAAATGCTGAATTTCAGAGATAGCATAAAAATTTTTAAGTTCTCTGGGTTACACAAACAACTTAGAATTAAATACAACTATTTGAACCAATAAATATGGTGATTCTGGGAACACAGGGGCATTAGAACTCAGCTTTCATGAAAATGAAAATATAAATTAACTTAATAATAATATCTTAAGATACATTATCATATCCTTATCACTATGGCAAAAATAAGGACCACCTCAGTAAGCAGGGGCAAGATAATGTTAAGAGAAAAGGCAAATCAAATGGATGTATAAATTAAAGAATAAGCCCTACATTGAATATTTCCAATCATAATATTTCCATTGATGATATTCCACATAATTGAAAATGATGCCTTCCACATCTATGACAGAAAAGCCCTTATATACTGGTATTTTGAGATTGCATTATTTTGAGATTGCATTATTAGGAATGGAAAACAGAGGTGGAAACTTTCCGGAGATAAGCAATGTGTCAGCATTTTGTAGGCTAGTTGAAAACAACAAAAATTGAACTAAAAATACATGTTATAAAATAGCCTTGATCAAATCCAGATTTTAGATTTGTTTGGTTTCTACCAAGGAGAACAAATTTGATTCTGATAAATTGTATCCTCTTCTTTCTTTAGTAGTTGTCTTAGTCCATTATGGCTGCTCTAACAGAATACCATAGACTGCGAGGCTTTTAAACAACACAAATTTATTTCTTACAATTCTGGAGACTGGGAAGTTCAAGATTAAGACGCCAGCATGGTTGCATTCTGTGAAGGCCTTCTTTCAGGCTGCAGACTACCAACGTCTCAGCGTGTCCTCACACAGTAGAAGGGGCTGGCAGAAATACTGGGGAGCTCTAGGGGGTCTCTTATAAGGGCATTAATTCCATTTATGAGGACTCCTTTCATGAGTTAAGCACCCCTCAAAGGCCCCTACTTCCTTATATCATTACAGTGGGCATTAGGATTTCAACATACAAATTTGGTGAGACACAAACAGCGTTTTACCCATGGCCATGCAAAAGATCACGTGCCTTCTCACATCCTGAATATATTCGTTACATCTGAATAACCCCAAAAGTCTTAACTCATTCCAGTCTCAACTCAAAAGTCTAAGTCCAAAGTCTCATTTAAATATCATCTAAATCAGATATCGGTGAGACTCCAAGCATGAACCTGTGAAATCAAATAAATTCTGTGTGGGGAGGCGGGCATAAGGTAAACACTCCCATTCCAAAAGAGAGAAATAGGAAAGAAAGGGGTGACAGGTCCTAAGCAAGTCCAAAACCCAACCAGGCAAACAACATTTAATCTTAAGGTTCATGAATAATCTTTAACTTGATGCTCAGCCTGCCAGGCCCACTGTGTGTGTGGAGGTGTCCTGCCTTCTGGAAACACTGGGGTATTTCCCACCCCCATGGCTTTGTTGGGCACAGCTGACATGAGTCCCCAAGGCAGCCCATGTGGGTTGGAGTGACATGCCTGTGGCTTTTCCAGGCTGGACTCACACTCCAATGCTGCCTCTGCCTTCACGGTGCCCCTAGGAGTTGCCCTATAGCAAGGACTCTACAACAGTCCCCAAGGCAGCTCATGTGGGTTGGAGTGACATGCCTGTGGCTCTTCCAGGCTGGACTCACACTGCAATGGTGCCTCTGCCCTCACGGTGCCCCTGGGAGTTGCCCTGTAGCAAGGACTCTGCAGCAGCCACACCCTCACCGTAGCCTGCCCAGTGTGTTGCATGTTAGCAGCCCCAAGTGGCTCTTTTGTTCAAAATCTAAGTGGGGGAAGCCATGCCCCTTTGGTTCTGCTGGGCGGGTCACTGGCCCTCATAGCTTCGGGGGGAACCAACTACCCCATGGCTTTGAGCGGGGTCATCTGGCCTGTTGAAACCCATGCAATGGCCCCACTATTGGAACTGAGGGGGCAACCCCTCTGAATCACCTTTGGGGGTCCTTCTTCCCTCATCTTGAAGAATATTGCACATTCACAGCCAAATCACTCTATAGTCCCATCCTGTAAAGCCTAAGAAGTCCTTCAACTGTCTCATTCCTTCCTGTCTCCTTCCCCTTCAGTTCAAATTGGCTGTTTTCCTGTGGAGGGGCTGATGAAATCTGTGGTTCACACCCATGCTAATCTCCTTATCAGAATCCCTTGATCACACCCTTTTCAATGTGCTTTGTTCTCTTTTCAATGTGCTTTCTCATTTTTTCAACTTGGATAGGCTGAGAATTTTCCATGTATAAGTTCTGCTTCCCTCCTGATTAGCAATTCCAAGTCATTTCTCTCTTCTTGCATTTTACTATGAGCATTCAAGAGAAGCCAAGCCACACCTTCAACTCTGTTTAGAAATAGTTTCAGCCAAATATCCAATTTAATCATTAACAAGTTCTACCTTTCACAAAACTTTAGGACATGAACACAGTTCGTTCCAGTTCTTGCTCTTACCAGGTTGGCATGCGTTGTATCAAATGGCTTCAACTGAGGAGGTCAACGGAAAACCCGGACCAGCAATCTCCATCCTTGCTATAGCAGGCAAAGAATTGCCGACTATCACTTCAGGCTTAAGCGCAAAGCAAAGTTTATTAAGGCATAGCTACACTCTCAGATGGAGAGCAGGCTGTTTCTGTGAAGTGAAACCAGCGCTCCTGTACAGGCTTAAAGGTGTTTATAAGGCGCGTTCTGTGAGGAGGTGGGGTGAATGACAGGATCATTATTTGATTGACAGTCCTGAGTTACATAACAAGTTCATTATCGCGCATGCCCTTACCCTTGCCTGCTGGGGGGGGGGGGGCAAAACCACATGCAAATTTTATTATAATGATTGTATAATGAGGTTGGGTTTATTATAGGTTATACGCCTGTCCTGCCTGGGCATGCGCAGCCCAGGGACATTCTCTCCTGGTACTGTGCTCCCTATTTAACAGGAAAAGTTGCCCACCACCTGACCACAGTTTTGCCCTTTCTGGATGGGGTCAGGGGAGGGTCCCCAGATGGTTGGGGTGTAACTTGACTACTCCCCCCTTGTCTTTTCACCACTGTCACCTCGTTGCTGCTAATGTCTGACTAACTACCTAACATTTCCACTTTATAAGGATTGCCTTTCCTCCAATTTCCAATAACATGGTTTTCATTTCTGTCTAAGATCGCATCAGGATGGTCTTTACCATCCATATTAGACATTAGGATTCCAACGTAGGAATTTTAGGAGGACTCAAACATTCAGACCATAGCAGAAGTCATACCTTTTCTAGGCTTTTGCAATCACATACACACACACAAACACACAAACATACTACACACTCTTCATTCACCTAAACTCAAACAAAGAAACAAACTGTAAAAACCTTATTAGCCCAAAACTGGTTTTACCTCTTGGTGAGTGTAGAACCAATAGACAAAACCAAGCCGAAGAGCCGGAGAAGGAAGGATTTATTACTTGCAGCAAGTAAGAAGAACACCAGGGATCTTTCCCAAAGCGGTGTCTCTTAGAACAGCAAAATTGGGGAAGTTTTAAGCTAAGGGTACATGCATATGCATGAAGGGGCTTGAGCAGAGGAGAATTCAACATAGAATTGGGGCCAAGGTTAACAGAGTCCAAGATTTAGTTGAGTGAAGTCAGGAGGGTCAGAAAAGGTCAGTATCTTCATCACTTAGGTTCCAATTGATCCAGGTGGTTGAGCGCTTCAGGTGAATCTCTACCATTGAAACAGAACTGGGGGTCTTTACAACACATACCTTATCTTTGCTATTGTTACTTCTCCTGTCTGATAACAATCATTTATTCCTACATTCTTTTGTTCCCTTAAGATCATTAGTTATTGAGACCTGTTCAGAGGCAGGCATTGTGGCCAGGCTTAGATCACAAAATGACTTAGGTCAAAAATGACTTCTCCTATGTCAAGAAAGCCATGCCTGGTTCTCTTTCTCTGAGGACCCCCTATCCGATCTGCTTACAACCTAACTTAAGCCTTTCTTCTGGCATCATGAAAGCAGGAAATGAGCCATCTCAAACTTGTTTTTCAGTGTGCATTTCCACAAGATTTTTTAAGCCGTATGTTTACCTCACGTTTCAATAGATCCTTCTTTATCCCTAATTCAGATTCATCCGTTGACTTGACCATAAAAATCTATATCCAAAACTAAAGTGAGGAAGTTTATCAAGAGAGGCAAAAGGAGACATCTGATATATTTCTGATATGTTTCTTCAGATGTCTCATGTAGTATTTCACTAGGGACTCTGGATACTCAAGTTGGGTAAGTCATAGTTATGTAGTAAATATGGGAAAGAAAACATCTCTGTATATACCCTGATTCATTATGGCAAAAATACAATTGTGCTTATGTTGACCTTACCTGAAGCTCTAACTACCAATGCTAATTGAATTTAACTTGAATAAATAAAGGATTTTCTAGAGTTTTTATTTCTTCAAATATCAGTTTGAGTAAAAGTGTTTTCCTGGGAATTTGTTTTGAACTAGATTTTATCTAGTTTTGCAACCTCGTTGCATAAAATTAAAATGATTATAAGATCGGTAGACGTAACATCTTTTTATGCTTGATTTTATTAAGAAACACTTCTCTTTATTTCTTCATTATTCTTGGATTTCTGTGAGGGATTGCATTGTACCTATAGATCAGTCTGGAAAGAATTGACTTCACAATATCAAATATATCAATCCTGGAATATATTTAATTCTTCTACTTAGTTCTTTAATTTCTTTCAATAATATTTTATATTATCCGTATAGATGGCTTACATATCTTTCCATAGATTACTAATAAGGTTCTGATGTTCTCAATGTTTGAAATGGCATTATTTATTTATTCATTTTTTGGAAACACCATTCAGGTTTTACTTAAAAGGGAATATTCACTATTATTACCTATGTAAGCTGTAGTATGCAGTCTAAAATTAGAATCTCCCATTTGTACAAGGATCTCTTTGGTTGCTGTCCTGTAAGAAATTATCTTTAGATACTACAACCAGTATCTTCATTCTCATTTCAACATATTTGTGCTGCAGCATAAGGGCAGGAGTGACAGTCTTAGTAGCAGTAGCAACAGAGCTAGGACATCCACATGAAAGAGATGAATCACACCAATGCTTTGTTCTTGAGCACAGAACCACATGTTATAGGGGAAAAGCTTCACTTATTTCTTATTTGATGCCCTTTCCTTCTTTACATAGATCTGAATTTCTGACCTACATTATTTTCCTTATCTCTAAAGAACTTTTAATAGTTCTTGCAAGGAAGGTCTAATTTCACAGGGTACAGAATTCTAGGTTGGTGGGTTTTTTTCTCAACACTTTAAATATTTATTTCTAATCTTGCTTTTATGGTTTGTGAGTTAAAGTCAAATGTCATTCTTATCTTTGTTACTCTACAAGTAATGTGTTTTTCCCATTGGTTTCTTTCAGAAGATTTATTTTTCATTATCTTTGATTTTTTGTAATTTGAAAAAGATACACTTAATTGTTTTCTGTTTGACATTTATCCTGCTTATTGTTGTCTGAGCTTCCCTCATCTGTGGTTTGGTGTCTGACACTAATTTGGGAGAAATTCTCAGTCATTATAGTTTCATATATTTCCTCTGTTCCTTTCTTTCTTTCTTCTCCTTCTGTGATTTTCATTACACAGAAATATGTTATATCTTTTATAGTTGTCCCACAGTCCTTGGGTATTCTATTCTGTTTTTCTGGGGGGTTCGTTTTGTTTTCTTTGGGGTTTTGTTTTGCTTTTCTTTCAATTCTTTTTCTCTTTGCTTTTCAATTTTGGAGCTTTCTGTTGAAATGTCCTCAAGCTCAGAGATTGTTTCCTCAGCCATGTCCAGTCTATTAATAAGGCCACCAAAAGCATTCTTCACTTCTGTTAGTGTTTTCGATTTCTAGTATTTCTTTTCGGTTCTTTCTTAGGATTTTCATCTCTCTGCTTACATTGTCCATCTGTTCTTCATGCTGTCTACTTTATCCATTAGAGCCCTTAGTATAATAATCATAGTTGTTTCAAATTCATGATCTGATAATTCCAATATTCCTGCAGTGTCTAGTTCTGAAACTACTCTCTTAAAATTGTGTTTTTTGCCTTGTAGTATGTCTCACAAATTTTTTCTGATGGCCAGACATGATGTACTGGGTAAAAGAAACCAATATAAATAGGTCTTTAGTAATGTCATGATTTGGTATGGGAGAGGAGAAGCATTCTGTAGTCCTGTGATTAGGTCTCAGTCTTTTAGTGAGCCTATGCCTCTGGACCATGAACTGTGTGAGTGTTTCTCAGTTTTTTTCCTCTTGCCCCTTAGGCTAGAATGGGTTGGAGTTGGGTACTTCCCTTCTTCCAGATGGAAGCTAGAGCTGACTGGGGTTGGACATTTCCTTTCTCCCAGTTCAGTAAGGCTCTGATGTTACCCTAGCAAGTTAGACTGTGGTTAACTACTTTCTCCTGAGGGCAGGCCATGTTAAGAAGAACAGAGTGCTCTGGCAAATTTCAAGAATGTTCCTTTTCCCCTTCTCTGGAAACATGAGGGGAGTTTTTTTTTTTTTTTTTTTTTAGATATGAAAGAACCTGGTCAACCCTCTGGAGAGTAAATCTCAAAGTTGCAGGGGACCCCTTATGACCAGGCCCCCCTGAAGCTTTTAAATCTCAGATTTGCACACACTAAGCCTCCAGTGATTTATCAGTTACATGTTAGGTTTCCTACTCTGGCACCTGTTCCTGCAGTGGTTTCCATTCATGAGTCTCTACTCTAGTAGACCATGATTCCCTCTATTTACCACCTGTCTCTCCAATCTCGGGGATACTGATTTGCCCTGTGTCCTTACCTCTCTTATGGATCTTAGAATAGCTGTGGCTTTTTCAATATATTCAGCTTTTTACTTGTTGTTAGGATGGAGTGACGACTTCTGAGATGGCTACATATGGAACCAGAAATGAATTATTCAATGGCATTATTTTTTAACATTTCATTCTCTCATCTTTGTTGTTGGTATTTACATATAATGTTAATTTTTGTACAAGAATCTGTTTGAATTCACATATTAATTTTAATAGTTTATCTGAGATTTTAAAAAAATATTTTCATCATATGCAATCTTTTGCCTATGAATAATGATAGTTATTTTCTTTCCATATTTTGCATATATTATCCCATTGTCTCTTATTTGACCTTGTTTCTGTTGAGAAGTTAGCTATAAATCTTAACGAGCCTCCTTAAAAATAATTGTCGTTTTCATTCCTCTTGAATTTATGATTTTCTGTTTGTATTTGGTTTTCAATGAGTTTATAATCAGGTGCTATAGTGCAGTCTCTGTATTAACACTGCTTGGTGTTTCTAGCACTTAATCTGTGGTTTGATGTCTTTCAATTTCTGGACAATTTTGGCCATTATCTTTTTTTTTTTTTTTTTTTTTGCCATAAAACAATATTTACTATCCAAAATAGCATCCAAGAGCCTAGGGTAGGAGATTACAGAATATGCTTGCCAAGTGACCCATAAGATAACACCCTGAATGAATGGGCTAAGACTGTGGTTCTCAAAGTGTGGGGCCAGGAGAACATGTCAGCATCTTCTGGGACTTTTCAGAAATGCAAATGCCCGGGCCCCATCCTCCTGATCGGACAGGCTGAGGGTGAGTGGGACCCAGAGACCTGCGTTTTCATAAGTACCCCCTTCCCCCACCCCAGTGGTGTTCCAATGCAGGCTCAGGTTTGAGAATCTCTTGGCCATTATCTTATTAAACATTTGTTTATCCCATTTATCTCCTTTTCTGTGACTTCAAGCAAGCCAATGTTCAATATTCTCACTGTGTGCTATATGACCTCTGGGATATTTTCTATATTTTCCCTTTGTGCTTATGTTTGGTTATTTTATTCTTAATCACTTTTTAGTTCTAGATATTGTATTCTCTTCTGCTGATTTAGCACTATTTTACTCATCTGTTGTATTCTTAACTTTAATTTTTATAGTTTCCAGTTCTAGAATTTACTGGATTTTCTAAAGTTTAAAATTAACTGTTAAAAGTCTCCATATTATCATCTAATGTATTAAGTATTATAATTTCAATAATTTTAAATATCTATCTGATAGATGCCAACATATGGATTTTCTCTAGATCTGTTTTTATAGTATTTTTTCATTGTTTTTGTTTGTGTTATGTGGTTTCATTTTCTGGTATGTCTGGTCCAGTAAATTATGATTGAATGGTGAGTATTTTTTATGAAAATGAAAATTTGAGGTAATATAGGCTCTGGATAATGTTTTTTTCTCACAGAGAGAATTTATTTTTCTTTTGTCAAGCAATAGGGTAGCTACAATTCATAGAAATCAGGGATTGAGCTAATTTATAACTGGTTCAAGTCTTAAGTTTAAGCCATTCTATTTGGTTCACCCTTAATCCTAGTCTATAAGTCTCTGTGTAGCACAGCTAAATGTTTCTCCCTCCTAGAAATATAAGATTACTGAAAGCTTTTCTGTCTCACAGACAAGTCAGCTTATCAGTCCCTTCTCCCACTTATAATTTTAGAATCAGTATGTACCTCAAGATGAATCTTGCTTGAATGTCAGGCTCACTTTTCTGTACCTCTCTCCTATTTCTTGGCCATTGAGCCTTCTCGGAAATGGTTATATTTTGTTTGGAAGATAAAAGAGTTTGCAACAAGATAATTTAATATTAGTGGGACAGAAAATGTGGGACTAGGTTTTAGAATCCATGATGCCACTAAAAAATATTTTGATTTGGAAACAATTGGAATCCTTACCTTGAACAGATAAGAAATTTCAACAAACCTCAAGGCAAAAGGGAGAGGTAAAAATGCTTCTTTTTATGAAAGCAAAGTGCAGGGTGTAGAGAAGTTATTCATCACGATGTCTGCTATTTAGTATGATAAATATGAATGGAAGGCCTATGAGTAAATTAAAATCCATTAGCTACATGGGTCTATCTCATTCCATACTTACCAAGAATTCTTATTTAAATCCTCTTAATACCAACAACACAAAACAATATGGGTCACTAGAAAAATTTAGCTTAAAACTTATTTAGTAAGTATAAAAGTATTTTTATCAATGACAATCATAGCAACATATAATTTTTTTCTTATACAGATAACACTATAATCAAGGTATAAATTTAAAAATAACCAAATTTTTAGCAAGTTATTTTCTTCATTTCATGCTTCTTTTCTGTCCTTTACTAGATGTATGTGTGTATATACATAAATGCTATATATATACATGTAATGTATAATATGTATATGTATACATATATATTACATACATTATACATGTCAGTCATAGAAGACATACAATATTGTATTATTACTTCATCTTAGATAATGAATATTTTCCCATGTTTCTACCTAGACTTCATGTAGTAAGCTGGCTGTTATAAGTATTTCATATGATATTGTCATTATATCATTTCCTAAGTCATTTTGCTATGTTTCTACACTAATTTTTTTTTGTATTATGCTGTTACAAATGATATTTAAAAGAACTTATTAATTCCCATAATTTTTATTCTTTTGGTGATTTCCATTGGATAAGTTTCCACAAGAAATATTCTTTAATGGTCTAAGGGCGTGTCTATCTTTATTTGGATATTTAGATATAATGTCTAAATTGCTGCCATAAGTAAAATTTAGGTGTGTTAATTTTACTATGGTCAGGTAGCACTAGGCATTATGGTTAATTTTATTAATTTAATGCAATATAATTCTTGTTATGCTTTAATAGAATTTCTTAGATAATTACTAGTTTTTAAAACATATATTAGAAAGCTACATAAGTATCAGACCTTTGGTAATATCCTTAGATCAGCTACCAAATCAGATACCAATAGAATCCTCAATATGACTACTTGGGATTAGAATGGTCAATATAGATAGAATCTGCTGACTCGCTGATGATTGTGTTAGTATTCTTCCACCCTGAGTGTACAGTGTTAAGTCAGTAGTGAACAAATATATTCCTAGTTTTATATACTCTGATTCTTGTTGATGACATTGAATACAAGTTTCTGCATAAAGATATTTAGAAAGGGCAATAAGGAATAAACAAGCTAAGAAAATGTAAGAGAAATCTGTTAGTTTTCAGATTAGAAATTTTAAAGCAGGAATGGATTGATGAGGAAAACTGCTAAAATAGTTGTGATTATACTCCTGTAACAGCATTCATTACATATAGACCTTTGTATATAAGATCAAAGTATTGGGAATTCCCTGGTGGTCCAGTACTTAGGTCTCTGTGCTTTCACTGCTGAGGGTGCAGGTTCAATCGCTGGTGAGGGAACTAAGATCCCACAAGCCAAGCAGTGCAGCCAAAGGAAAAAAAATTGAAGTATTAATAGTTTAAGTACCATTTTTATGTTTATTTCCCTTAAGTATCTAATTTTAATAGACTCCTTGGTCTTTACTTTTAAAAAAATTGAACATTTAAATTTAATAGGTAATACATTTACAACTTTCTAAAAACTCAAAATATAAAACTGTATAAAGTGGAAATTCTCCCTTCTACCCTTGACTTCCAGTGCTAGTTCTCAGTATCTTTTAAATGTACTATTATTTAATTCTTGCATATCATTTCCAGAGATTTTTATGGCAAACAACTTTATGTATTGATTTTACCAAAAAATAAGAAGTATAATTTAATGCAAAGTATGTTTTTCTCTCTAATATGAAAGGCATTTATTGAATAGATTGAAAAATTAAAAGTATTTTCAGAAGTTTTTTGTTGAAGACAACCCAAGGAAGTATGTCAAGACATTTTAATAGTTTCTGATTGTATCTATAAGTGAAAATTTAATTATCATGTATAATTATCATTATTCAAATTAATGCTTCTTAAACAAGAGGGGATTTATTTATTATCTTGCCTAAAAAGTCTGGATATAGGAACACTCCAATGATGTTTAATTCAAGATTCAAGAATCCCGTCAAATTTCTAGATTATTTCCATCTTTCTGCTATATTATCCCAGTATATCAGAGTGCATCTAAGCGAGTGCTTCTCATGTTTGCACAAAGCTAAAGTAGTTCTAGATGTCATATCCACAGATAATAACATCTAGGCAAGGCCAAGCCTACTCATTCTTGTGGTTCCCCCTTTAGCAATGAGAAGTCTTCTAATGAAGGATGTTCCTCCTTAGCACATCAGATTTTATTGATCAGAATATTGCACATGCCCACCAGTAAACCATTAGCAGTAAGGGTAATTTCAGTGGTTTAAAACAAGTACACTTTTATTACATAATTATGTTGTAGAAGAGCAAACACTAGAATAAATTCAGGTATCTTCTAGTAAAAAGGAAGTATAGAATGATAACCAACAGTGTTTCCTATACTGGCTGTGATCACTCAATTACTCAGAAGAAACAAAACAACAACAACAAATATTTGATTAATGATGGGAAAAAAAACCACTGAGTAAATGTTTAAATAAAAGAACTTGGGAAAGTGGTTTTGGGGAAGAAGTAAAAGTGTAGTGAGTGGATATGTCTTCAATAATCATTCAGTAGGTGTATGTATTAGCTCAGGCTGCTGTAACAAAATACCATAAACTGTGTACTTAAACAACAGAAATTTAATTTATCACAGTTCTGGAGGCTTGAAGTCCAAGATCAAGGTGCCAACCAATTTGGTTTCTGATAAGGACTCTTCACTGCCTTCTCCTTGAGCCCTCACAAGGCCTTTCCTCAGTGCTCTTGCAGGGAGAGAGAGAATGGGCTTTCTGATGTCTCTCATAAGTACACTAATCCTATTGGATCAGGGTCCCACCCTTATGACTTCATTTAACTTTAATTACCTTTTTACAGGCCCTATCTCCAAATATAGTGACATTGGGGATTAGGGTTTCAACATACGAATTTTGGGGAGACACAAGTCAGTCCATAGCTGTATACTCCTATTAATAGGAATATATAATTTCAGCATATAATAACTGACATATAGATTGCAGTATAGAGAAAAGCACCTATTGCAAAACATCTTTCCAAAACTTAGTGGGAAAAATCTCCACTCAAGAATTAATGCCTAGAAAGTAACTTAGTAAGCTCTCACTAGCGAAATTACCATAACGTCCTTGGTAATGATGATTTGGTGCTTCCAGCAATAGTAAATGACTTAGATAGTGAGTTAGTAACACTTTCAATTTACCCTTTGACTGGTTTTATCACCCAAACAAAAACAGGGTATGCTGCCCTGGAGCAGTGACTTGCTTTCGATTCTGTAGACTTTTGATGCTATAGTTCTTAGACACAAGGTCAGGAAAAGGAGAGCTCTGTGAGGATTTCTAGGTCATCACCTTTTTCTCCAGGAAATGGGCTTTAACTTCCCATCAATTAGTTCAGATGGAATGACCCCCTTGAGACATAGCTCATGATGCCCTTTGATATTGTCGAGTGTTTGGTTGTGCTCTTCTTTAAACTACGTTGGAATAGAAACCATTTTGTCAAATGCTAAGCCAATGACAAATGGGGAACCAAACCCAAGATAATACTGCTTTCCCATAGAAATAGGCACGGCTTCAAAATTTAGAGCATTAGAAGGGACAGTTGGTAGACAGTATTATTCGTTTTGTAATTATTTACATTACATTTTCTAAAGGAGTGATGAAACAGTCACCTATATCCCATGAATCGTAATGGGGAAAGGATGGGCATTAAAATAAGGCATAAATAAAACTAGAAAATAAAAAGAAACTATTAAAACAGTTGATGAAAAATCATACTATTGAAAATAATACTTTTATAATCCTGCAGAGCTAGGGGATGGTTAGTAGGTCCTTGTGAATCAGAGCTCATAATACAAAAGCTTCTTCTACAGAGTGGGCAAGCTTCAGTGCTAAGAACACAGCCAATTTGAAAGGTTTCTAATTTTTACTTTGGGAAATAACAAAGCATTTTATTTGTTAAACTGAGAAAGCCCTGAGTTATTTTATTTTTTATTTTTTAATTTTCTCCCCTCATCAGCCTTAACCCTCTCACATAAGATGACTATTTCAATGTGAAGGGGGAAAAGCGATATATGTGCGGTGCAAATTATAATATATCACATAATTTATATGAAAATCAGCCTTATTCAGGAGTGTTAAATGAATGGAGCCTTTTTATATAGCAGCCTAAAATGTGTTATTTTATATTCTGGAAAATCTTTGTTTCTTGAGTAATGTTACAAATTTCATAAATGTAACTAAAACATTGATAGAAGTTGGGAAAATAGAATATTATTTGAAAATTTGTGAACTATATTTAGATTACTTCTTTATAAACTACAGTAACAGGAAATTAGCCCACATCTTGCAAAATAGCTGTCCCTCATATGTAATTTTTTTGCCTCAGAAAGTAGGCATTTCTGCAGAGTGTTGAAATGTTATTAGTGTATAGTATGCTTCATTGTAGAGATTTGTTTAATTTTTATAGTTTGGTATGATTATTATAAAAATATATCCAATTTTAAAATCTCAAGTTAATATGAAGGAATTATATCAATATATAGTATATAAATGTAATGAACCATCATTTAGTTGCTTTAGCCTATACAATTTTTATCTAATGCCCTTTGTTCCAGCAGCTCATTCAGGATACCACATTACATTTATTTGTCATGTCTCCATAGGTTGCTATTGGATGTTAATGGTTTCTCAGACTTTTTTGTTTTGTTTTTAATGACCTTGACAGTTTTGAGGAGTATCGGTCAAATAATTTTTAGATTGCCCTTCTATTAGAAATTTTCTGATGTTTTTCTCATGGCTAGATTGTAGTTAGGGGTTTTTGTTGGATATGCACAAGATAGAGGGCCATTTTCATCATATCATATAAGGGTACATAATATCAACATGATGTATCACTGTTGATATTGACTTTGGTCATCTGGCTGAGGTGGTGTTTTTCAGGTTTCTCCACTGCAAAGTTATTATCCCCCCCCCCTTTTCCTAGTGTACGTATATATATATAAATATTTCTATATGTTAATATTTGTATCTATAGTAAACTAACCATGAGTTTATACTAATGTCTCTAACTCTAATCCACATGAATCATTCTAGCCTATTCCTCTTATCTACACATTCCCTCTCCAACTGTGAGAAAACTGATTCCTGCCATTCACCATGCATCCATTTAGCTGTTCAGTTGCAGTATACCTGTATAGTAATGTTAGGATTTTTATCCATATTACTTGGGGACAACTTTATCAACTGAAGTATAGTCCTTATGTGCAGTCCCTTGTGTCTTCATTTTCACAGACTCCACTCATGTTCACAATCACTTAGGTAAGGATCTTTTCCCCCATGCCCTTCCCTGATGTTATTCTACACATTTGTATTATAATTCAATTCCCTTGTCATAGACTGCATTCCTTCCTGGGATCTGCAACTGCTTAAATGAGCTTTTCCTTAATTTTTAAACATTAAGGTTTACTCTTTGTGCTGTAAATTTGTATGGGTTTGAAGAATACATAAATCACCCTCCACCATTACAATATCATACAAAGTAGTTTCACAGTCCTAAAAATACTCTGTGCTTCATCTGTTCAAAACTTCCCTTCTATCCCCAAATCCCTAGCTAACACTAAATATTTTTCTGCCTCTGTGATTTTTCCTTTTCCAGAATGTCATATGTTTGGAGTCATATAATATGTAGTCTTTACAGATTGGCTTCTTTTACTTAGTAATATGCATTTCAGGTTTATCTGTGTCTTTTAGTGGCATGATAACTCATTTCTTTACTTTTTCTGAATATTTCATTGTATGGATGTACCATAGTTTATTCACTGGTTGGAGGACATCTTGGTTGATTCCTGTTTGGGGAACTTATGAATAAAGCTGCTATAAACACTTCTGTTTATTTTTGTGTGGACATATATTTTCAAATCAGTTGGGTGAGTACCTAAGAGTGGTATTTCTAGGTCCTATGGTGAGATTGGGTTTAACTTTATAAGAAATTGCTAAAATTTCTTTCAAAGTGGTTGTACTATTTTGCTTTTTAACCAGTAAGATCTACACAATTGCAAGGTTAACTTGTATCCATAAGTGATTTGTGTGGACAGATTTAAAATGTAAGTGATTACTACATAGCCACGAAATAAGACACAAAGGCAGGGTCCAAATCATAAAAGCTCAAGTTTGTCATATTCAAACTATGGAAGGGGTGGGAGCAGTCACCACTGAAAATTTTTGATCAGTTGGAGGGATATGGTTAGATTTGTATATTACAATCATCACTTTTGCATCGATGTTAAGAATAGAAATGTGAGACAAAAGTTGGAATAAGGAAAACCACTATAGTGTCAGACACAGAAGTCTAATGATAGATAGTAGATGATGATAGAACCAGTGAAGGAAGATGGAAGAAGCGAAGCTGGAAAAGTAGGCACAAATTCTATAGGTATTATGAAGATGTAATTGATAGTGACTGATTGGATGTGGGATATGAATAGAAGAATTCGGTTAGGGATTTCACGTTTCTCACTTGAGTTAATGACACCATTAACTAAGATACTAAACAGAGAAGGAGTAAATTTGGCATGAAAAGACACAATGAAATCAGGTTGAGATATACTGAGTTTAAGCAGGCTGTGGGATATCCAGGCATAGATAATGTATAAGATCATCTCGTATAAAGATTTAGAAATGAGAAGACAAATCTGGACTGGAGAGACAGATTAGAGAAGAGTTTCTTCATAGGTGGTGGTTGGAGCATGGCTTATAGATAAAGGATCCCAAAGATGAGGTGGGAAAGGAGAGGGCTGGCAGAGTACCTTTAGCTTATAATCAACATGCAAGAGGTGAGCACATGAAGACAAATCCATGTAGAGTAAGGAATTGTGACCAACGCGACTGAAAATGATCATGCTTCAGGAAAAGAATTAGAACCACAGCAGTTACTTATAAAAAAATCCAGATTATAGGATTCTACCACAGACTCACAGAATCACAATCTCCGGGACTTTGGAAAATTGCATTTATAAATTCAGTAAATATAGTCTATACTATGAAAACCTACTGAGAGTAGATACCATCTTGCAATGAATTCGGGGTGTGTAGAAGATGAGAAAATGCATGCATTTAGAAAAATTTAAAAACACAGTTTAAAATTTGGCAGTGGAAGACAGGAGAGAAATAGAAGATGTAGGATAAATGTAGAGATAAATGTGTTAAATATAAAGAGAGAAAGACAGGAAGGAGATGAAAAGAAGGGGGGGATTCTGATGGAAAAACTTCACTTTAAATATGTATATATTTATATATGATTATGTATATACACACATACACTAGTGGTTAAGAATGTGGGTAAAGAGACTTAGCTATGGGGACCACCAACCTTAACATCTTGGGCATCTTACCTGTCTGTGTTTGTTTCTTCATCTGTATGAGAGATAATAATAACACCTACTTTCTGGAGGACTTTGGGAAAATTAAATAAAATAATCTAGAAAAATCCTGGCACAGTATTTTCCATATGAATAAGCACTAAATAAATATTAGGTATTTTGTTAGTGATACATCTTCAGTTTCTAAAAGGGCTCTGGTTAAGGATAAGGTAAGAAATCTAAAAGTCAATACCCACCTTCTGTGTATTTCAAACATTCACTAACTAGAAATAAAATACACTTACAAATAAGTAAATTTGTACCTTTATCCTTTTAGCAATAGAAATCTTACTCTTAGTAATACTATAAAGCTCTTGAGAACAACAAATCCAACATTTCTCAACTAGGATTCCTAGAAGAAAATCCCTAGCAGCAATATCTATAGCTCTTAAAGCGAGAGGATAAGTTTTTCTTACATTTGGGGCGATGGGGGTAATCTTTTCCTATAATCTGCAGATACGCCTTGTTGGTAGTAATGTCCCACATTTCAGTAGTTAGAATTTCAGATGTTGGTTGATTTCTAGAAATGTATTTAAACACCTGGATTTGCATTGTTTTATTTGTTAGTCAAATCTGTAAGCAAGCCTCCAGGGAAAATCTCACTGCAAGTTTCTCAGTTGTAATTAAGAAAAAACATGTGAGAATAGTTGCCTGTATGAGCTCACAGAGGTAGACAGATCTCCTGAGTGACTCACAGGAGATGCTTGAAGATTAGTAAACTGCTTTTAATTCTAAAGTTTCAGAGCCTTTTTTTTTCTTCTTCTGCTGTCCTTGGTTAATGCCTCCCTAGCAGGGATATATTTATAAATGCACAGTATGTGTATAACACCCAGGAGTGGAAACAAATCTCTGATCCTCACCAATGAACATTCCAGATAAGCACACACTCTAATTTATACTTGGGTTTGATCTTTAATTAGGTGAATAGGTGAATAGTCATATTTATTCTCTCATAAATAATATTTAATGACTTCCTATGTAAATAAACATGTTAGTTCTTACCAGATGCCTTAGCCACATGGTTTTGGTTTAATAATAAACTCTTGGATGGATTTAAAATAGTATTTTACTGTGTTTGCATGTGTTTTAAGCTATGATACAACAGCTTTGTACTGTAAAATATTATTACACAATTTTAAAACAATTACTTGGGCTTCCCTGGTGGAGCAGTGGTTGAGAGTCCGCCTGCCGATGCAGGGGACACGGGTTCGTGCCCCGGTACGGGAAGATCCCACATGCCGCAGAGCGGCTGGGCCCGTGAGCCATGGCCGCTGAGCCTGCGTGTCCGGAGCCTGTGCTCCGCAACGGGAGAGGCCACAACAGTGAGAGGCCTGCGTACGGCAAAAAAAAAAAAAACAATCACTTGTGACAAATTCAACAACAGCAATAACAAACAAAATAAAATCTTTTACTCCAGTGAAATATTAGGATTGCATGTTGAGCCTGTAAATGATTTGAAAATACTTTGTGATCCCTAACATTGAGGAAAATACACATTTAAAAGAAATTAGTGTGTCACTGAACTTTTTACAATTAAATAGTCACTTTACAATTTAAGATGTAGCCACTGCCCACTCCCCCCAAATGTCCATGTATAAGGACAAATGACAGATTGGATTTGATTATGTCTATAGTTTTTGAGTGGATGTTACTTATTTTTTCATGTAGATAGAATGTCTTATACACATTGAAGTTCCAGACCTGATATTGTAATTGTAAATAATAACTAGGAATTCCCTCATTCCTCAGGCCCAAGTGCTCACATCAGATATTTGTTGACCAAGAGTTTTAGTAGTTGAGAAAGTTCTAATACTGTAAGAATGGAGGCAGGGAGCAGAGCTAGCTTGGTTTTTTGTTGTTGTTATTTTTGTTTTGGGTTTTTTTTTTCTTGTGTAGTAAAATATACCATTTGACCATTTTTAAGTGTACAGTTTGGTGATATTAAGTGCATTCACATTGTTGTATTAGGTTGGGTTTTAAGGGCTACATATCAAGTCTTAACAAATGCTGTTGTTCAAAATTGCTTTTTGCTTTTCAGAGCATGAATGACTTTGAGAAAGGATGATCTGGATCTGACTAATTAGTTATGTTTTAGAGATAAATATGTTAATGCTTAAAAAGGGATGATATAGAGATACTTCATGCTGAGCAGGAGGATTTGCTTCTGTTACTTAAAATAGGGTGAAACTAGGGATCATGGGCTCATTGCCATACATACTAATTAGTAGGAATGATAACATTTTGGTTGTCTGCTTGTTAATACTCTTGTCTTATTTCTAAATTGTTTCTAAACTTGGGGAAAGCAGGTGTTGCTATTTATTACTCCTTCATCTACTTTCAGAATAATACACCCTTAATAAACCATTTAAAATGGATGAAATAAGAGAAAATTGCTATATTATCAAATTGAAAGCATGCGTGGTAACAACGAACTCCTTTACTGCTTACAATGAAAACTTGGTTTTCCATGTTAAGCTGTTTCTGGAAAAGCTGATATAGTTCAAAGGAGCTCAAAGCTAAGGATAAAATGATAAAGAAAAAACTTTTTTTTAATCATTGAATATTTATATCCAAGATGTTTAAGAATGTGCATGATTAATTTGTAAATCCAACAATGTACCCCCTCAGGATTGATGTAAAATATTACTGCTGATTCTTGAAAAGGTAAACATTCGTTAAAGTGCCATATACCATATGTTTTAGAATACTGTATCTACAATCATCACTTTTCTAAAAAAATTAACTTACACAACAGACATATTTTATAGGTGTAATTCAGTTGTCCTGGCAGAATAGAAATCTCATTCTGTCATGAATTTAATTGGTTTTCTCTCTCCTCAATATTCATAGCAACTCAACAAATTAATAACTTAAGTTTTGTTCTTCCAAATGGGTGCACACTAACTATCAAGGAAATCAGGTCAAATAGTTGATATATAGAGAGAGTGGCATGATGGGAATTTGTATTACTGTTTAATTCACTGCAGAAGTCCCAGAATTCTTTTACACAACTCTTCTCATTGTAGGCTGAATAAAATGCCCATTTCCAAACTGGTTCCTTTGAGATTTGGGGACATATGTTTCTCAGTTTACTAAGGACATTGCTTATTTCCCACAGTGTGAGTAATCTGTATCTTTAGATAAAACATATTAAAACTGGTAGCCATTTTAAACATATTAACTGCAGAATGGATTTCTATTACTGCTGAATACTCCTTCCTGGACACATGTCCACATGATATTTCCTTGGAGAGATCTTGTTAAAAAATTGTCTGAATCTGATCCATATCTAGGCAGACATTCCCATTAATCCAATTAGGGAAGTGTCAGCAATTACAGTTCATTCATTGAATGACAAGCACTGTTGATATTTATAGATTTTCCTTCTGAGTGTCTTTTCTTGATTCATCACTTAAAGTTTTTGTTTTGTTTTTAGATAGGATTAAGTCTCGAATCTGAAAAATTCTATTGTAATTCTCAAGGCCAATAGGAAGCAGTATGGTCTAAAAGGATGGTGAGACTTAAAATGGAGAAATATTATTATTATTGTTATTATTTTTGTTATTGTCATTATTACTCGTTAGCAGGACTGGCCCACAGTGGAATCAGAAATAACTGAAATTTGTCTCCAGGTCATCTCTTATATCATCTTGCTGATATAAGAAACTCGTCAGCTCCTCATTTCCAGAGATGCAGATGCATTGGACTACTCTCCCGGCTAGAGACTTATTTTCCATTCACTTGTTTCCTTGCTCCTTAGAAAAAGACTAAGAATCCCTTATTTAGACTGTACTCTGCCTAATCAGCTAATGTGAATTATTGAATGTGGACATGTTAATTGGAAGTAATAAACTTTACCACCATGTGGTGATCTTATTGTGCTTCCCCTTCTGACAAAGGTGATTTTTTTCCCTGACTTATCAGAAACTGAGTGCCCTGCATTCATCCTTTGTGTCACATCTCACTTCCTTTCTATTGCCAGTGTTGGTGTCTTAGTTCATTTCTGTAACTCCTGCTTGGTTGTAGTCATCTTGTACTTCTCTTGTTTCTGGTATCTACATTCTCCAGCCTTTCAGTCAGTTTAGACATTGTAAATGCTGCCCAAAACTTGTCAGTCCACCTTTGAAGCATTTGCTGGTGATTTTTAAGGCAGTATCCCTGACTACATAGTCAACAAAATTACTTCCAGTATAGCTACTGAAAATACTCAAGTATTTTTTTTTTTTTTTTTTTCTCAAGTATTTTTTAAATCAACTTTATTGAGCTATAACTTGGATATTGCAAAATGTACTCAATTTAAATGTATAGTTTAGTAAGTTTTGACATATATATGTATATGTGTATATATAATATATATATAAAACCATACCACAATTAAGATATAGAGCATTTTCATCAAAAATCTTGACCCCAAGTAACCCCAGGTGAATAAATATTTAAAAACATTTTTATTGCATTGTTGAACTGGGTGGGAAAATATAGGATTTTTTCACAGGCCAGAAACAATCCAAAAGTGGGAAAGCAGAGGCATAGACAAACGCTGGTGTTGGTGTTTCCTTGGTGTGTGCAAGGCCCTTGGAGGTCCACAGCCTCAGTTTTATTGGAACATTTGCAAAAATTGAACATATACTAGGTCACAGAGCAAGCTTCAACAAATTACAAACAATAAAACTCACATAGACCATATCCCCTGTGTACAAAGGTAATTAAGTTAGAGACAATAAAAAGATATTTTTAAGTAACTCAAAGATGAGGGAAGAAATTATAATATAAATTTTTAAAGTTAGAATTGAATTACTTTAAAAGACATTTATATGAATGGGATATGGCTAAATCATTTTAAGGAGGAAAACTATAGTTCTAAATGCTCATGTGTAAAAGGAAGAATGCCTGAGAATGTGATCTGAGTTTCTGAATTAAATTAGAAAAAAGGTTAAGATATTACATTGAGCATAGTCTCCCCCAGGAAAATGGTGTGACCTCGAGCCAATTAAGACTTCAATTCCTGAAGGGAGATCTGGGCAGTGAAACACAGTGTCTACCTCATGAACTATTATAAACACCTCTGTATTTTTTTTTTGACTTATATAAGCTTGGGAAGATCCTCTCAATAGCTCTTAATTCTGATAGAAACCATGACTTAAGTCAACCATGAGAGATTTCTTCTTTTAGAGAAGGTTAAATGTAAAGGGCCAGCTGAGCTTTCTATTTGGCCTGAGTGAGTAGAAGGAAGAGGGCCAAAAGGAAGAGTAGGAACAGTGAGTAGTAAAGGTGTGAAGGGGAATTTAAGATATAGAATTATCTAAATTCAACATAGGCTTAAGTTTTCCATATTATTTCATTGTCTTGATCAAGGAATCCTGAAGGAAGCAATTTTGGAATCTGAGATATTTTTTGCAAACTTCATACCAATCAAAAGTGCAGATGCTTGAATGTTCAGAAATTTGTCCTCTTTATTTTTCTAAGAATACTTTTTCCCTCTAAATTTTGACTATGGGTGTGATTGCCATGGCATGGCTTGGTATTTCTCCTGTCAGGATGGTCCCTAGTAAAATATTTCTCATAGCATCCAAGTCTGGTTCTGTAGCCCACATGGAGGTTTTGGAGAAATTTAACACCGCTTAAATACCTTTTGCTTAAACTAGCTAGAAGGGATTCTTCTGTCTATAACTATTATCCTATACTAACATAGTATTATTCCAATAATAGGGAACTAGAAATATCACACTAGAATGTGGTACAAGCTGTCTCTTTGGGCATATGGCTAGTATCCTAAACCAAAATGTGTCTTAACTGAGATATAATCCACATACCATGCAAGCCACCCATTTAAAATGTACAATTCAATGTTTTTGTTTTTTAAAGTATGCTCACAGAGTTGTGCAGTCATCACCAAAATACAATTTGGCTCCTTTTGTTACTCCAAAAGAAGACCAGAACACATTAGCAGACATTTCCCATTCCTTCCTCCCTGCCCAGCCACAGGCAACTGCAAATTTATTTTTTGTCTCTGCAGATTTGTCTATTCTGGACATTTCATAAAAATGGAATCATAGAATATGCAGTCTCTTGTGTCTGTCCACCCAGAGTGTAGCTCTGTCACACTGGCTGGGGTAGGAACAGGACACAGTGTCTCACTGTTTTTACTGAGATTTATTAGATTTTCTTGAATAATGTTTCTCCATTTACAGCATGACCTCAGGACAATTTTCAGAGCCTTAATCCATTTTTATTTATTTTTATTTTTTACCAGTTAAATGGTTGTTTAGCTAGGGAGGAGTTCCTCTGAGCTTCTTGAATTGCTATTCCTAAGTCCCATTTCCATAAGAAGCTTTTTAAATGAACATTTTTATGTATTGAAAGTTCCCTGAAGTGACTACTTTATTGTAATTTATACTCTGCTGTATTTTTTTTAACATCTTTATTGGAGTATAATTGCTTTACAATGGTGTGTTAGTTTCTGCTTTATAAAAAAGTGAATCAGTTATACATATACATATGTTCCCATATCTCTTCCCTCTTGCATCTCCCTCCCTCCCACCCTCCCTATCCCACCCCTCTAGGTGGTCGCAAAGCACCGAGCTGATCTCCCTGTGCTATGGGGCTGCTTCCCACTAGCTATCTATTTTATGTTTGGTAGTGTATATATGTCCATGCCACTCTCTCACTTTGTCACAGCTTACCCTTCCCCCTCCCCATATCCTCAAGTCCATTCTCTAGTAGGTCTGTGTCTTTATTCCCGTCTTGCCCCTAGGTTCTTCATGACCTTTTATTTTTTTCTTAGATTCCATATATATGGGTTAGCATACGGTATTTGTTTTTCTCTTTCTGATTACTTCATTCTGTATGACAGACTCTAGGTCCATCCACCTCACTACAAATAACTCAATTTTGTTTCCTTTTATGGCTGAATAATATTCCATTGTATATATGTGCCACATCTTCTTTATCCATTCATCTGTTGATGGACACTTAGGTTGCTTCCATGTTTTGGCTATTGTAAATACTGCTGCAATGAACATTTGGTACATGACTCCTTTTGAATTATGGTTTTCTCAGGGTATATGCCCAGTAGTGGGATTGCTGGGTCATATGGTAGTTCTATTTTTAGTTTTTTAAGGAACCTCCATACTGTTCTCCATAGTGGCTGTATCAATTTACATTCTCACCAACAGTGCAAGAGGGTTCCCTTTTCTCCACACCCTCCCCAGCATTTATTGTTTGTAGATTTTTTGATGATGGCCATTCTGACTGGTGTGAGGTGATACCTCATTGTAGTTTTGATTTGCATTCCTCTAATGATTAGTAATGCTAAGCATCGTTTCATGTGTTTGTTGGCAATCTGTATATCTTCTTTGGAGAAATGTCTATTTAGGTCTTCTGCCCATTTTTGGATTGGGTTGTTTGTTTTTTTGATATTGAGCTGCATGAGGTGCTTGGGAGATTAATCCTTTGTCAGTTGCTTCATTTGCAAATATTTTCCCCCATTCTGAGGGTTGTCTTTTGGTCTTGTTTATGGTTTCCTTTGCTGTGCAAAAGCTTTTAAGTTTCACTAGGTCCCATTTGTTTATTTTTGTTTTTATTTCCATTTCTCTAGGACGTGGGTCAAAAAGGACCTTGCTGTGATTTATGTCATAGAGTGTTCTGCCTATGTTTTCCTCTAAGAGTTTGATAGTGTCTGGCCTTACATTTAGGTCTTTAATCCATTTTGAGTTTATTTTTGTGTATGGTGTTATGGAGTGTTCTAATTTCATTCTTTTACATGTACCTGTCCAGTTTTCCCAGCATCACTTATTGAAGAGGCTGTCTTTTCTGCACGTATATTCTCGCCTTCTTTATCAATAATAAGGTGACCATATGTGCATGGGTTTATCTCTGGGCTTTCTATCCTGTTCCATTGATCTATATTTCTGTTTTTGTGCCAGTACCATACTGTCTTGATTACTGTAGTTTTGTAGTATTCTGCTGCATTTTTACATTTAGAAATAAAAGTGCAAAAATTGGGCCTCTAATAAGAGTGATATAAGAGGATAAAGTTTGGTCCAGAGGAGATGTGTACATAGATTGATACTAATCCATGAAAAGATGTTTAATCGAGCTTCCCTGGTGGCGCAGTGGTTGAGAGTCTGCTTGCCGAGGCAGGGGACACGGGTTCGTGCCCCGGTACGGGAAGATCCCACATGCCGCGGAGCGGCTGGGCCCGTGAGCCATGGCCGCTGAGCCTGCGCGTCCGGAGCCTGTGCTCCACAATGGGAGGGGCCACAACAGTGAGAGGCCCGTGTACCGCAAAAAAAAAAAAAAAAAAAAAAATGTTTAATCAAATATGTTGCTTGACTACCGTGTATCTTAGGATCCCAACCTAATAGTTAGTCCTTTATAATTGGAGAACTTAGAAATATGCAGTCTCTGGTAAAAGAAAGAATGCTGAGTAAATCTTTGCTAGACCCAGATTCCCATGGACAAAAAAAGAGAAGCTACTGAGAAAAGTATTCCAACTATTTGAGAGATGCCTCAAATGAAAGATTGATCTATAAGGACATCAGACTATTGCAGCCTAACACTTGTTATTCCTTGTAGCTGGCTTGAAAGACAAACCTAGCAGATATGTATTTGTCCTTTGTCCTGTAACTTCCTCTTACAGACTAACAACAGAAAGAGTTGAAGGCAGATAGACCCACAGTGTCATTAGTAAGAATATAGGTTTTTACAAAGAATATGAATTTTCAAAATCGATCAGTTTATCAAAGGATTCTTAAAACATGTATATACATTCCTAGGATACACAATAAACTCATTGTTTGGGATTTTAATTTTAAAAAGTAGAAGTCTGTACTCAACATAGAATGTAGCTCACCGTTGCAGAAGGAGAGATCAAGAGACCCCAGGGGAGATGTCTGGTTCTGAGGTAATGATATTGAGCCATAGTGGCAATGTGTTTTCTGCCAGATCTTGGTGGGGTCTCCAGAATTGTTGAAGACCGCTACACCACCAGAAAATCATCAGTAAATATGTTGATCAAGCAAAATTAAATTTATTTTACTTATTGCAGCAAGCGAGAACATGAACTTGGCATAGCCTCATTTGTGTGAAGGTATGAAAGGTTATTTAAGGAGTTTCAGGAGCTGGATTTGGTGACTTAAGGTGGATTTTACATGATAAAGAACCCACTGGAATTAAGTAGAGTTTATAATAGTTTTTGTTTGGTGGACACAGCAAGACAGTGGTCTTAAAATGAGTCTTGATGATACAGCTGTTAGTTTTCATGTAGGCTGATTTGGTTGGGTTACAGACCTATTTTCTGAGAGAAAATATTTCCTAGAGTCAGCTACTAGGTTATCTTTGTTTGGTCTGAGTTGTTTAACTAGGAACTTGAAAAGATGCCCAGCTTCTTTTTTACAGAGAGAGGTAATTATATTGGCATCATTTCTCACCATCTATATCCTATTTTAGAGAAGGAATGTGGAAGAAATAATATCAGGGAAAAAACCAAACAAATCAAGTACATTTGGAACATTTAAAACTTGATTATATTTGGTTTTCAAACCTTCTGTGTTTAACAAATATATTTTAATTAAGTTTGCTAAAGCAAGGCTTAAACTTCTAACCTTTTCTACTGAAGTTACATATTTCTTTGGAAGTTACTCAGATAAAAATCTAAGGTCAAATCTGTCCTCAGATTCCTTTGAAATGTGGTTCTTTATTTTTATGTTGTTCTAAATATTTGTCTATTTTTCAGTCCTAATAATTTGACTTAAATGTGTGACATTTTTGTTCCTCTGTTTATTTTTTTCTCCCTTATTACTCTTGTTCATGGTATTCAAATGTACAGAGAGCCAATTTGGGTCAAATAATTAATAGAATTTGCATTGTAATGATATAAAAAATATTGTTCAATTCAGAACCAAAGGATGTGCTCTGACATGTAATTTTTTGCCACAGTTGCCACTATTGCTCCATCTCCAGGGTTACTTGTTGCCTATATTTTTCTTTTCTTCCTTTGTTACATACACTTCAGCTGTGCCAGTGTCTCAAGCTTCTCTGTTGATCTGTTGAATCCATGCCTACAAAAAACACCCACGCATTT